>NW_016808087.1:4378-16798 GCF_001698545.2 Rhinopithecus bieti
AAAAAAAAAAAAAAAAAAAAAAGTACTACAGAAGAAGTAAGACATCTACAAAAATTAAAATGTTATTATAGAATCTAGCATTTTACTCGTGCATATAGTTGGCATTAAATGACTATGCATTTGTGGTTAAAGCCTATCAGCTAGTTATCAGGTGTCAGATGATGCAATGTCTGTCCCTAAACTCTGTGTCACTTAATTTTCTGGACTTCAGTGACCTCAGATGTGAAACACACATACTGGTCAATGTGATTTCTGAGGAGTTTTTAGTTTCATTAGGCTATTATTCTATTTAATTAGTACATCTCAACTGAATTTTCTATTTATCTATGTCACTCAGGGATGTCGTCTGTTACAAGTAAAAGAAATCTAGGCCACAGTGACTTAAACAAACAGGGTATTATCTTTCTGGTATTATAAGAAATCTTGAGATTGGTGGTTCCTGGATCAAGTACAGAAAACACATCATGCTGATTTTCTTGGCCTTTCACTCATGATCACATATAAGCTGCTGCAATTCCAGCCGTAATGTCCATGATGAAGGCTGGAAGAACTTGGCTTCAGTTGCATTTGTACCATCTTGTTAGAAAACACAAAGGTATCACAAATATTTTAATCAGACATCTGTGTACATTTCTTTGCCCACCTTTTTGGCCATAACATTCGCCATTCATCCCTAGCTGCACTGGTCTAAGGAAGGAAGGATTTGGCTGGCTTCAACTCTGAGCAATATCAAGATTCTGCTGGCAAGAAGAAAGCAGAGTTTGGATACTGAGTACCAACACTACTTGTCATATAATTCTATATAATAGTTTGTCTTTTCATGTTGATTTATTTGTATATTGAATTATGCTTCATACTGGCCATTTCTAGTATCTATGTATGATCTTTCTCAAATGGCGCTCCTTTTGTGGAGTCTCTTCCAACCACCAATCACAATGGAGTGATTGCTCAGCATGATTTGTATTAAATGCCTGCTGCCCACTTTCTATTGCAAGGCCCTTTGGGTATGGGCAGAATTAGGGACATTTTTGCCTTTTGGGGTATCAAACAGCCCAAACAAGAATAGATGTTTGACAAATATTGATTAAGCTGTATGTATATATGCCTACCTATCTTTTACTGTTATTATCTCAGGGTTATTATCTAGTCATAATTGGATAAAGTCTAGTGACTAGTTTGAGAGGCATTCTTAACTTTTAGGTTTATTAGCTGTGGCTACCTTCAAGATACTATCAGTAATCCTGATAATTTGTGCAGTACCTAGGAAGTGATTATGTGACTGTCTTTTCAACTATCATATAGTATATATCCATCTATAATAGTAACAAAAAGTGACTGAGTGTTTACTGAATACCTGTATGCCAAATGTTATAAAAACTATGAGTCTCAAAAAAAAAAAAAAAAAAAAAAAAAAACAGATAAACTTACAAGCAAGCAAAATAACAAAGAACTTCAGAGCACAGCAACTTAATCCTTTAAAGACTCAACAATGCCCTCTTAGAAGTTTAATGGCATTCAATGATGAGCTAAATAGAAAACAGAATTTAAGTGCATAGTTTGTTTACATACTTTATATCATTTCCCTCTGAGGCAATATGATATGAGATATGAGTGGAAGTTTTTAACCAGTGCTTAAGGACAATATTTAAAAAATTATAATTTTGGCCAGGCGTGGTGGCTCACTCCTGTAATCCCAGGACTTTGGGAGGCCGAGGCAGGTGAATCACGAGATCAGGAGTTCGAGACCAGCCTGACCAATATGGAAACTCTGTCTCTACTAAAAACACAAAAATTAGCCAGGCATGGTGGCACATGCCTGTAATCCCAGCTACTCGGGAGGCTAAGGCAGGAGAATAGCTTGAACCTGGAAGGCGGAGATTGCAGTGAGCCAAGATTGTGCCACTGCACACCAGCCTGGATGACAGAGTGAGACTCAGTCTCAAAAAAAAAAAAAAAAAGAAAAGAAAAGAAAAGAAAAGAAAGAAAAGAAAAGTATAATCATTAGGGCAGTAGAATTGACTATATAGCTACATGGAATGGATCTCAATGTGACACCAAAAATTGTTCAATATATTGGAAATTGGTCCTAGATCAGCCATTCTTAGTAGGAACTAGAAAACTGTAAGACTAGATTAATGATTGCTAGCATTTTAAGTTATTTCAGTAGTTTATTTTGGCAGGGTATTTCCCTTGTCTTAGTTTAAGAAACTTTCAGTAAGAAGATACTCTACAATGGATATATTGTGTTTCTTTTCAGAAACGTATTTAGTGATTATAAATATTGATTTGTCCACACGGGTTTTACTTTAATGCAAATAATCTTCTCTTCACAATATGAAGTTAGTGTCAGAAAATTCTAGAATGTAATGACCATCTGTAGGGCCTATTCTATATATAATTCTGTAAATCTTCAAGTCTATATAAGTTCTATAAATCATCAAGTCCAAATGTGGCACTGAAATTGAGCTTTAGAAGTTTTAGAAATTATTGACTTCCAAGGATGAGCTTGGATCTAAAATTTAGATCCCAAATTCCTTCTCAAATGAATGATTAGAGACTTCTTGTTGGAATTTTCACTATGATTTTAGTTCTCAGTGTAATTATGAAAATGAATCAAAAGAAGTAATGCAGCATTTTGAATTTTCTGTCAGACAAAGTGAAAATAATATAGTAGAGGCAGATTAGGCATATCGCTGTGAAACAGTAAATAGATGCTGAACACTAAATTATAAGCTGAAATCAGTGTTTGATAACCAGTTCAATAGGCTTACAAAAATCATTTTATGCAGAGATATGGCCAGAAATTAAAAAGATAACACGGTTATTAAAAGAGCTCTCATCTAGTAACAGTTCATAAGTGTATTAGTTTAAATAGGAACTGTATATCCCTCTGTATTTCAGATATAGACAAAGGAATACATTTAAATTTTATTTTAGGCCATTGCCATAAGAGGTAAGGAAAATACTGTCAAGCGAGAAAAAAATATTGTAGCTCATGAAAGTTATTTATCAAGAATCTTAAAAATATACAGGAAGCCATGATCTCTTCTTTTAGTTGCTTACACTTTTGTGAGACAAAGTTGTACCCACAGAGCAATTAGAAAACAAGTCAATGTTAGTATACTGCTTACTGCAGTGCAGATAGTATACGCATTGCATCATGTTTTAAAAAGGGAATTACTACATGGTGACATGGTTTTGCTTTATTTTCTCCACAAATAGTCCAATGCCAAGTAAAGCTGTGAAAACATAAGCTGGAAATTTCATCATACACTAGTGCCAAAATAATCTAAATCTTGTGTGTGTGTGTGTGTTTCTTAACATTTGGTGCAAATTCAAGCATATATGCAGAAAAACTACAGTAGGCCCTATCATTTGCTTCTGTAAACTCTTGGAGGAAAAAACTTGATTTTTATTTATAATAAATTCATATTCGAACTTACTTAAATCTGTTTTACGTATTTTCAAAAAAATCATCACAGACTTTTAAAAGAGAGTCGTTTTGTTTGTAGCTTGCCGACCAGGTTTCTACAAGGCGTTGGATGGTAATATGAAGTGTGCTAAGTGCCCACCTCACAGTTCTACTCAGGAAGATGGTTCAATGAACTGCAGGTGTGAGAATAATTACTTCCGGGCAGACAAAGACCCTCCATCCATGGCTTGTACCCGTGAGTAGTTTTGCTGCAACCCATGCCTCCATGTTTGTTTTGTTTGTTTCGTTTTCTTCTTGTTACTGTGCTGTTTGTTTTTGTTTTAAAGCATTTGGCCCATTTCCTTCTGTTGCCCGTGTGCAAATTGAAAGCTTTCTCTGCTTCACTCTCCATGCTTGGCTCACCACAAATGCAACATTCATCATACAAAATGAATTATATTTTAAAGCACTTCCTGCAACACAACCCCCAGAAAGAGAGAACATTTTCTGTGTCTTGTTTAGATCCTGCATTACATATGACAGGAGAGGGGAGGTTATAGACAGGGATTTATGTTTTTACATTTCTATTCCCTCTTGCTGTATGTTGGTCATAGGTCACAGGGAAAAAGGACTAAGATTTATAAAACTAATACTAAAGTTTTCATAACTATTCACAAGGGTTTTGAACATAGTGGTGAGTTATTTTGTTAGACTTTGTGAATGTATCCTTACCCTTGAGTCAAAACTCCCCTATTCACAGCTTGGGGAAGACGGTGTTCTTCAGTCCATGTGTCTATAATCTCTTGGATCCTCTAAGGATGAACTGAAAGTTGATAATAAAGAAAGGATAGTTATTTACCTCTTTCAGTTCCATTGTAAATTATCTATTTCCCTTGTAGTAGAAAACAGAATTGAGGCTCATTAATCTTTGTTGAACTACTTTGCAGGACCTCCATCTTCACCAAGAAATGTTATCTCTAATATAAACGAGACCTCAGTTATCCTGGACTGGAGTTGGCCCCTGGACACAGGAGGCCGGAAAGATGTTACCTTCAACATCATATGTAAAAAATGTGGGTGGAATATAAAACAGTGTGAGCCATGCAGCCCAAATGTCCGCTTCCTCCCTCGACAGTTTGGACTCACCAACACCACAGTGACAGTGACAGACCTCCTGGCACATACTAACTACACCTTTGAGATTGATGCCATTAATGGGGTGTCAGAGCTGAGCTCCCCACCGAGACAGTTTGCTGCGGTCAGCATCACAACTAATCAGGCTGGTGAGTAAATACTAGATGTTTCTTACTTCTATCATATCATGTCCGAGTAATGGTTTTGACAGAGAGTGGAAAACTGGGTGGAAGGAAAAAAAGATTTCATAGAGCCCCAAGATTTTGCCTTCTAACACATTTAAACAGTTATGGCACATTAAATAATTTAATTCTTCAAGTGAGAATAAACCATATTTGTTAGGTGATTTTTAAACTAGTTTATACCCATTGTTTCACAATTTGAAATCCTTAAATATTTGAGGCTCTCAGATAGTAGTAGGGAGGCTCCTTAGGGGAAACATTTTTGTATTTCAGGGAACTTAGGCAATGAATCTTAGCTTAAAAAAAGTTATGCAGGATATGAAAAATTATAAATATCTTCAGCTTAGTGAAAATTAGATATTTTAGATATAATTATTTTGTTATTTTATACTTCTAAGAAGCTCTATGTGTTATAACTGATAGTTATAAATCTCTGCTTAGTTAATAAGAAGAATATAACCGATTTTATTTAATACATACAGCTTTACGTTAAGAAAATCAAAATGTTAAATTTAGAAAGAAGCATTGTAAAAAGAGCTCTTGTTAAAGAACAGTTAGAACCATTAAGTTAAATGATTTCCTGAAATGAATTGATAGGTGATTTCATCAACTGTATTTTCCACTGACAATCTTTTCCCAATTAAACAAAAAATCCTACATTTGAAGGTTGTAGGCAAAGGCTCCTTAATATGAAATGGAAAAACTAAACAAGTGTACAAACACCTCATCTGTCTTTATCTTACATCCCTGATTTGTCTCTCTTTCCCTTTTTTTACTGTTAGTAAATCATTTCTTTTTAATCAACCTTTAAATTATCTCTACATTACTTAACGAGTTTACTTGTGGGATTTTCATTGTGAATCTCTCAAAGATATAGATGGATTATATGTTACATAGAAATAATGCCCCTGGCCGGGCGCGGTGACTCAAGCCTGTAATCCCAGCACTTTGGGAGGCCAAGACGGGTGGATCACGAGGTCAGGAGATCGAGACCATCCTGG
This sequence comes from Rhinopithecus bieti, assembly GCF_001698545.2. Lineage (NCBI taxonomy): Eukaryota > Metazoa > Chordata > Mammalia > Primates > Cercopithecidae > Rhinopithecus > Rhinopithecus bieti. The sequence continues at coordinate 10,108 of NW_016808087.1, forward strand.
CTAACATGGTGAAACCCCGTCTCTACTAAAAAATACAAAAAAAAAAAAAAAAACTAGCCGGGCGAAGTGGTAGGCGCCTGTAGTCTCAGCTACTCGGGAAGCTGAGGCAGGAGAATGGCGTGAACCCGGGAGGCAGAACTTGCAGTGAGCTGAGATCCAGGGCCACTGCACTCCAGCCCGGGTGACAGAACAAGACTCCATCTCAAAAAAAAAAAAAAAGAAATAATGCCCCTTTGAGATATAACAATCATTTTCAGTATCAACAACTGAAAATGAATAATAAACAGTTTTCTTTTATAATAAAATGTCTTATGCAAAGTTAAACTGATAGGTATTTGTTGTGCTTAATTATTGCTACAAAGTGTCATCATTAGGTATACATTCCAAGAAGCTCAATTCAGAGATATTATTGTTTTATTTTTACACACAAAAAACAAACATTGGAACCAAAGGGAGAGGGAAGAGAGAGACAAGATGCCACTCTGATTCTCCAGAGAACTACAGATTCTCCAGTCCTCTCCCAGGTGGGGTCACCTCTGAGCTGGTTGTCAAGATTGAGTATAAACTCAGCTTCTGCTCTTCATTTGGCTTACATTATGGAAATCCCTCTGGTCCCTGGTGGGAATCACCCTTTGCTCTGAGAATATAAGAATGTGTCCTGGATGCTCTAGGCAAAAGGAAGTCAGAAATGACTAAATTATCTTATCACCTAGGTCTTCTAGTAGCCAAATAATGAGCCAAAAAAACTCAGCACATTCTATCTCCATTACTTGGCTTACTCAGAAAGTTTAGTTCAACTAGCAAAGACACACAATAAGTGTCATCTACAAAAGCAAGTAGGCATCAGTATGACTCTGCTGGTTGTTAACATTTTCACCTATTTACCTACTGGTTAAATGTAGTTGTATCTATTCCTGCAGGTTATTATAGAAATGCATCTCTACTGGTTAATTTCTCAAATACACTGAGCAGCCCCCTAAACTCAGTATGTTAGGTCCATCTCCATTATCCCCATCATTCAGCAACCAAAGGGATAATTCCTTGCGTAAGAGGGGTATCCGGAGCCTTTGGCTAGCACCCATCTTTCTTGAGGGGCCCCTGTCTTCCCCATGGCGGTGGATAGATATTTTAAATACAAGCCATGGCAGAGTCCATGCATGTTCAAATATGTATCTTTCTGATTCTAAATTTCTCTTTTGTTTCCACTTTGCTTCAGGTCTCAAATATTGATGAAAATCTTATATTTTTATATTCCTCATGATGATAAGTAAACTTAATTTGTGGAAAATACATGAATTTTAAATGAAGTGCCCTGAATCATTACTTTAATCTTGCTCCCTGAATCTGTAATTTCTCCCATTTGAAGCTAGATCCCAGACCAACCAGCATATGCTTTGCTTTGCTTCAGTAATGATATTTATACTTTGTAACTAATGATATTTAAAAGTTTGTAACATAGGTTGATTTAACTATCTTCTATGGGGAAAAATGAGTACTGTAATACTGTTGCTGTATATTGCATGATTATGGCTTCTCATCATCAGCGAACACAGGAATTCTTAACAAACTGCAATCATGTGGCAAATGGCTTTCCGGAGCCCTATATTTCAAGCTGATTTACTACCTTGTTTAAAATCATAGCATCAGTCTGTGTTATAATTATCTCTTAAGTCAAACAGAATTGTATAAAAACAAGCAAGAGCTCCTTATTTCCTATCTTATCATTCCCCCTGGCTTTCTGACAATGCATTTATCAGGAAACTAATAGTTCCAAATATATGCAGTGAATGAATCTAGGTAAATTGGCAACCAAGACCAGATCAAGACATTAAAAAATAAATGAGGTTGATACTTTGGCCCTCCCAGTTACAAATCATTGTTAATGACAGATTCAGTAAGGGCGATATAAGTTACTTACCCTAGTCTCTTTCCCTTTAAAAAAAAATCACAAATGTGTTTATAATATGCACCACCAGGCATTTAATATATTTGTTTCAGGATGTCTGCATCATTTTCTGTGCCTGGGGAGATACAGGTCTTTGTTCTATCTTCGAATCTCCAGAGTAAGATATATAAGCATGATTAGAAGCAATGCCTTTTCTAAAGGGAGTGTTTCTTTGTTTTGCTTTATTTTTGTTCTTGTGAAGGTTAATGGACTGGTAGCCTTGAAAAATGAGCTCCCTAACACTGGAAGGATATGGCTGTGACAGACATGATGCCACGGTGTTTAAAATCCTCCCAGCCTCTCTATACTTGACGTGGATATAAAGCGGAAGCATGAATGTGTCCTTTTTAATTTAGTTTGTGAGGTCGAGTTTGTTGATTCTTCTCTTGATTACACTGTAAAAGCCTCGTGATGATCAAATGGTAAGGCACCTTCTAAATTGTAGGAGATTATGTTGTAAATTCGGATATTAGTTCTCAGCTCTTGGTACTTTCACAAAGTATGTCAGTGAGATAAGAAGGTAGGCCTCCATATAAAGATTGTATCTGTGAGTCCATCAGTCAAACAAGTAAAGAAAGAATTGCAGATTACAAAACAAAAATCTTCAAAGTTATAACATGATATAAATTGCTACCTTTTGTTTTCTTTCATGGAATGAGTATATTAATCTTTTCTCTCCTGGACAAAAACAATCATTCCACTAGAATATGTATGTCTGTTCATTCTTAACTGCCATTATAGAATCTGCCCTTTTCCACTATCCTATAGCATATAATGATCTCAGACGAGAATAAGGAGCACTAATAGAGAATTTGTGTGGCCTTGGGGTTTTGAGGTCCACCTCTACTCTTATTTTACTACTTGGATCCTGAGAAGATTTTTCAGCATTTCATCAAGACAGCAAATTTCTGATTAAATTGACATTTCCTTCCTTTTCCAGTTTACCCTATTGGAATTCAACATGTGTGTGTATAATTTCTATCATAAAATTGGATTTGTTCACATGTGTGAAAATATCACAATAGTGTACATTCTGCCTATATACCTTCACACAGATTTCTCCTGGATTAATAATTTATTCCAAGTGCTTTATAATTCCCACCCCCGTCTCTCTCTCTATGTAAATATTACTTATTTCTGAACCACTAGCAGATATTATGCCCCTTTCCTCCTGAACACTTCAGTGAGAATTTAACAGCAATAATGCTTTTACATAGTCTCAATATACTTATTAAAATCAAGACATTAGCATTGTTCTGTACTATAATCTCATCTGAAGATACTAGTCAACTTGTGTTCATTGTTTTCCTCATATCCCAGTGGCAAAAACAAATTGATGTTCTGTTTACCTCCAGTTCCTATTTATAATAATATAGTAGCATATACTGATATAATATAGATCCCATCCATAACAATAAGTAATTTTCTGTAAATTCGAGGCAGATGCAAAAAAAAAAAAAAAAAAAAAAAAAAAAAAAAAAAGAAAAGAAAAGAATGGAGAAGGAGGAAGACCAACACTTATTGACAGGGCTTCCCAGGTGCTGGATATGACACAAGGAATTTCAGAGTTGCCATTCCATTCAAAAAGTATCAGCAAATTATGATATTTTAAACAGAACATGACTTCATTTTAAGTAGATTTTCAATTGAAGGTGCACTAATTTGTGTAAAGGAAAAAATATTTGAAACTGTTAGATATAATGAAGGAATTCCTATCCTCTGCTTTAGACAGAATGACCTCTATTATCTACTTAATTTGATGATCAAAGACAACCTCCTTCTTATCCTCTTAGATAAACCCTTTCCTTTCTTCTGGCTGAAAATTGCCATCCATCACAAGAGGGGATTAAACTAGAAATCCAATAATTATTTTTATTTTTAATTTATTTTTTGGCATTCTGGGACCACAATTCAAAACGTTGTCTAGTATAATTTTAGTCAATTAATTAGTTTTGACCTTTAAGACCACTATGCACTCACTATCAAAAACGTTTAGAGGCTTTCTCAGTCATGGTTTTATGGCCTTTTATTTCACAGAATAAAGCAATAGTATCCATTGGTTAAAGAAAGTAGATATATTTAGTAAATGTTAAATAAACAATACATACTTTAAAAAATGAACCCTAAAATATTAGAGCCCTTTGACTAAATTTAGAATCCACGCTAGACCAGGTGCGGTGGCTCATGTCTGTAATTCCAGCACTTTGGGAGGCCGAGGCAGACATTTCAAGAGGTCAGGAATTCAAGACCAGCCTGGTCAACATGCTGAAACCCTGTCTCTACAAAAATTAGCCACGCACGATGCCAGGTGTCTGTAATTCCAGCTACTCGGGAGACTGAGGTGGGAGAATTGCTTGAACCCAGGAGGCAGAGGTTGTAGTGAGCTGAGATCGCGCCATTGCACTCCAGCCTGGGCAAGAAAGAGTCTGTCTCAAAAGAGGCGAGGCGAGGCGGGGCGGGGCGGGGCGCAGGCGGGAGGGCGGGGCCAAGCGGGGCAAGCGGGGCGGGGCAAGGCGGGGCGGGTGGGGCGGGGCGAGAATCCACTGTATTTTTTTTTTGCATTTGATAAAGACATATTTCTAAGTTTTCTTGTAGTGTTTAATTCTGGAATATGTTTCCTCTAGCCACGTTATTTTTCTTTTGGGACTTAGTGTATGTAGATATGACAACGAAATAACTCATGTTAAAGACATCAGTCAGGCTTCAGCATTTCTGAAGAAGCAAACATTTTAAAATAAAGGTAGAATAAGTGCTTAACTGAATCTACCACTAAACTATGGCCACCTATTGTATAGTCCCTATAGAACTGTATGTTGCCATGTAATTATACTCCTTGGAAATGAATTAAACACCAGAACACCAGAAGGATCTACATGAATTCTTTCAGAACACAAAGGCTGACATTTTTCAGCGCCAATGTAGTGAATCAGAAACTTTAAACATAATGAAAATCAGCTAACAAAATAGTAAACATCATACGACTTTAGTAATGTTCTATGATGCATCCTTCTCTTTGTTTCATTGTATGATTAATGAAACCTAAAAATCGAAGTCTTAACATTTTGTTTATTTCAACAAACAAATGAGGTCTGAATTTGGCCCTGAAATTGTAAGTAGTTATATACATTATGATTTCACAGTACATCAATTTAGCTTCTTCCTGTTTTGAAATCGAGGCAGATACCTGTGCATCTGGGAATATCACTCTGCAGTGACGTGTCATAGTGTGGCCGAAGCCTTCCACGTCATTTAACACATTAATGATGACTTTCAGCCATCACATCCTGGTATGGAGGCACAGTACGTATCTGTAGAGTGAGCAATAAGCTGTACAAAAACAAAAACCATATATTGTCCTGACAGTTATTCAAAACCCTTATATGAGCTTAGAGGCCATAACAAAATGGAACATGAGCTAAGGAAGGCAGTTGGAGAGCTTCATGAATCTAAACTGAATTTTCATCCCGTCTTCATTTCTGATGTTATGTATGACTCGAATTAATGGAGAAGACATGTACCTGGAAGGGTTTGATTACACCTTTCATTTAAGAGTTCTCACTGGAAAAAGAATATTAATAACCAGTTAGAGGAGTAAATATAGTGTTAACTAAAGCACATGGAAATTAAGAAAGAATTAGCCTTTTGATGCTAACTCGTTGTATGTTAACTATATTCCCCCAAGAGCAAAAAAAATATTTAATTCACAGAAAGTTTTCTCATCCTTATTTTCTGAGGAGAACATTTTTAGTCTCAAATCACAATAAAATCATATTTTATACTTTAAATGTGTTCTACCTCCCTAAAGTTAACTGAAATATAGCCCTTAGGATATACTAGCGTTGCATGTGAGTAAATGAGAAATTTAATAAATGCAAGTATTTAGAAAGAAAAAAATGTGTTGTTTCCAAAAGCAGATATATTACTACCACTGGCAAAACTCTTTCATAATAAATTCTTAATTATATTTCAGCATCTCCCAAAGTATTAGCTCAGTGTTAATAACCATTATGTAGCCCAGTATTCTGACTTTATAATCCTATCAATATAGTACCAGTGTTCAAATAGAAAAACAAACATACATCCCTTTCTTAAGTGACTTTGTAGATATCCGTCAGGAAATTATTGCAATAACTGTCCAAATTACAAAGACTGTGACTATGAGGTATGGCACCCCCATAAGCAGGGGCCCTGACATTCTATACCATTTGCACCAAGTAAAAGAATGCAAAGGCCAAAAAGGTGAGAAGTTCATATTTTCTGCTCCTTTATTATTATTACTATTATTATTATTATTAACTGCTGACCTAACTCCTCTTGACATGATTAGCACTACACTCAAGTCCTTTATGTAATTATCTTATTCAATCCTACAACAATTTTATATGGCTAGAAGTGAATAAGTGTCTTGTCCATGACCACACAACTCCAGAGCCCTTCTCTATATATTATTCTTCCTATGGGTTGCAAAGGAGAGACTTTGCACAAAATCCAAGTAAGGCTGAATAAAGAAATATATAAAGATGGTTATTATATTATAGTAAAATCTTGAATGCCTGGTACACAGGTAGTGTGATTTCTTCTTTGAAATCAAAATTTCACATGATGGTATTTACTATTAATCAATGCTAATTTAAAAGCACTTATCTTGACAATTCATCATCCAGAAATAACCTCTTACTCCTTTACATTTTCATTTCAATTGGAAAAAAAATAATTATAACAAACTAACAGAAAACAAATCTGTCT
>NW_016808087.1:18527-27583 GCF_001698545.2 Rhinopithecus bieti
CTGGTCACAAGTTTTCCCAAGAAATAGCTTTAAAGGCAAGGCCATGTGCCTGAGTAGGAAGAGGTCTGGAATGGGTGTCAAAAGAAGTAAATATTCATCTATGATCCCTCTCTGATTGGGTCTCAGAGTAGGTCAGAGCTATTGCTTTATCTTTCTGTGAAATTTAACATTTGTACTAGACCATTTCTAAGTTTCCTTCCAGTTATATATTCTAGGAAACTAAGTTAATGCACATTGTATCATGTACTTATGAAAAAATAATCCACTGTTTATTTATAATGGAGCAAATATGCCTTGGAAAAAAAAGGTATTTGAAAAACAAAGTGGGCAGGGCACGTGGCTCACGCCTGTAATCCCAGCATTTTGGGAGGCTGAGGCGGGAGGATCACGAGGTCAGGAGATCGAGACCATCCTGGCTAACACGGTGAAACCCCGTCTCTACTAAAAATACAAAAAAAATAGCTGTGTGACGTGGCGGGCACCTGTAGTCCCAGCTACTCGGGAGGCTGAGGCAGGAGAATGGCGGGAACCCGGGAGGCGGAGCTTACAGTGAGCTGCGATCCGGCCACTGCACTCCAGCCTGGGCGACAGAGCGAGACTCCGTCTCAAAAAAAAAAAAAAAAAAAGAAAGTTATACATATTGGCCTGTATGTCTCAAGTGGGCTAGAACAAGAACCAAAGGCACACATAAAATAAGAACTTGGTAAGACTAATAAAAGGACAATCAACATTTTGGGAGGCCAAGGCGGGCGGATCAGGAGGTCAGGAGATCGAAACCATCATGGCAAACATAGTGAAACCCTGTCACTACTGAAAATACAAAAATTAGCTGGGTGTGGTCGCTGGTTGTGCATCTGTAATCCCAGCTACTCGGAAGGCTGAGGCAGGAGAATAGCTTGAACCCGGGAGGTGGAGGTTGCAGTGGGCCGAGACTGCACCACTGCACTCCAGTCTGTGAAAGAGCGTCAAAAAAAAAAAAAAAAAAAAAAAAAAAAAAAAAGGACAGTCAAGCAAAGGATATCGGCAAAGATTAAAGAAAATAGACGGTGATATGGGAATAAACCAGGTGACAACAAATGTTCTAATAATCATTCTGGATAGAGAGTTAGAATAATACACTTTACCAAGGCCCAGGTTGTGACAGGAGGAAAACATTTTGCAACCACTTAAGAATGCTCACTTTTAATTTTAATCACTGGAAGGTTAGTTATTGGCTTTTCTACAAGTTTATTTTAATAGATTTGCTGTAATTCCAAGATGAGAATGTCAGATGACCCCAAAATTAATTGTGCATACCACAGATATTTTAAAGAAAGAAAATTGTTGCATCTTTACTTTTATTTGTTTAGTTTATCATGCTATTTGAATATATTTTGTGGGCAAAGTTTGTCTTTGTCCATCGAACGAAGGCAATTGGGTATATATCCTTTAAAATGAAGTACATGTTATGGATATTTACACAGGTTTTCAACATATCAAAAAATAACATTCTCTATTTCTATGTCACTTAGTAAAGCTTGTTTTATTTCTCTTCTATTGAAATGATTTCAAAAGGTTTTTCAAAGTTGATATCTGAGATACATTGACTACTGTTACATTAACTCCCAGTTAAAATAAAACACCTAGGCTAAGAACATAGCATACTTTTCTCTTGATTTGAACAGATATAGTTAAAACTTTATTTTAATTTGACATTTTATATCTGAAAAGTTTGAAAAAAATCCCATCCATCTTCCCTGAAGTATGTTTCCATTCTAAGCTACTTTTACAAATTCTTATTATTGCAGACATAAGTTAGATGTCCTTATTAAAATCCTAATATAATACAGCTAAAGAACTAGGTTTTACAACTATTCATATGTGTACGTGTTTGTATTTTTATATTCATGTGCGTGTGTATACATGTACATGTATAAATTAAGAATATAAAGATCTAGAAAGAATAAAATTCTAGAAAGTATGTGAATTCTAACAGATATGAAAGAAGAAAGACTTTTTTACTAAAATATTTGAACAGAACAGTCTTTTTCTTAACCATCTCATCTGTTAAATAAGGATTATAGCTACATTGAGCTATTGTGAACTCAAGAAAAAAAGCATATGTAAGTACCTTGTGTGGTGCTGGCTGCTTATTAAGTGATCAATACTTGGTAGTTAATATCTTTGATAAACATTTGGAACATTTGGCAGTAAATGCATTCTAAAAAAGAAAAAAAAAAACCATTTAGATAACTCCAGGTTTTCTTTGGCAATAAATAACACAATTAATTGCCTTTTTCTGTTCCCTGAGAATTGACTAAGCCCTTAGTATGAGCCAGTTACTATACTGGATCTACTGGGATAAAATGATGATTAAGATGTGGTCACTACTTTTAAGGAGCTCTCAGTTTAGGACATCTTAAAAGGTTTCATGAATACAGCATGAAATTGATTGGTTTGGCCAAGAAAAGACAGGCAAAGCCAGCTGCCAAGAGAATTCAAAAAGCTTCAACAGCTCAATGAAGCCACCCAATGAAACAGATTGGTCTTGAATTCACAGATTATATGAAATTATGTGTAATCGCTTTATCTTCTTTTTTTCATTACTAAAGCAGAGGAAGAAAAGAAAAACCTACCTATTACACATGATGCTAGAAAACTCGCAAACTGTCCCAAAGTTTTTCACTAAAGAGAAGGAAAGTAAATGAAATGCTTTAAGTTATGTACAAATTCAATGATAATTGCATGCATATTTTAATGATCTCTCAATTGCATGTATCTGGTTTATAAAAGCGCATAGAATATGTGAACTTATAATAATGGGACAAGAACAAATGTTTAAAGTTTTGCAGTAAAACTCTCCATGTTAGTCTGACTTATTTGTCTATCTGTCCATTTACTTACCTATTTGATTAAGCTTATTGTTATTAGTTTGCAATTAAATACTCTAGTTAAATAGACAGTTACCACATAAAGCATATGAAATTAGAATGCTTTAAAATATAATCAACAGGAATTAGTATGAAAGTAACTCCTCGGCCAGGCGTGGTGGCTCAAGCCTGTAATCCTAGCACTTTGGGAGGCCGAGACGGGCGGATCACGAGGTCAGGAGATCAAGACCATTCTGGCTAACACCATGAAACCCCGTCTCTACTAAAATACAAAAAAAAAAAAAAAAAAAAAAAAAAAAAAATTAGCCAGGCGCGGTGGCGGGCACCTGTAGTCCCAGCTACCTGGGAGGCTGAGGCAGGAGAATGGCGTGAACCCGGGAAGCAGAGCTTGCAGTGAGGGGAGACCACGCCACTGCACTCCAGCCTGGGCGACAGAGCAAGACTCCGTCTCAAAAAAAAAAAAAAAAAAAAAGTAACTCTTCATTTCAGATAAAGAAAATGTCAGAAGTTTAGAAATGATCAGAATAATCATTTTAATTATGAATTATAATTGTTTTAAAGATACATGGCCATAATTTGGCGTTGATAACACAATAGTAAGTCAGGTTTTACTGGTTTGCTAATATTTGTTAAGACATACACATTTACAAACATTGCCTATTTGTGAAAGTTAAAAGATATTGCTTTCTCTGTATGAAAATTAGAAATGATTAAAATGAGTTTCAAAAAAGATACAAAGGAAAAATCCACTATTTTATCTATGTTAATCTATATGCACACTTTGTTGAGAAGTAAGAATTTAACTGTCTTCTTGGGTAGTACTTAGGGAGAGATTTTATAATTTATGTACATTTCACATGTAATACTGGTATTTACACACTATTTACTGTAATTTTTAGTACTGTATGATGTTTTTTAAATTGTGATACATTTTCAGATAATATATATTCCTCTACTGTCAGTAGCCATCTCTTCTTTAGATGAACTGGCAAGCATTATGTAGTGTGTGTGTGTGTGTGTGTGTGTGTGTATGCATATCTTTGGATTGTTGCAGTAGCATAAGGGAATTGTTGCCCTCATTCAAAATCAGAATATTCATTATTTAAACTAACAACCAACACTGTACTGTACTGTACTGGGCATTTTTGAGGTATCATTTAAGCCTTAAATCAACCCTGTAATAGAGAGATTATTACTCTTATTTTTAGAAGAAACTTTTCAAGAGTTTGCTAGTCCTGTTTATCTAACTCAAGTTGCTAAGGACAATTTGAACCTAGATCTTTCCAGTGCACCAATAATTTCTGAATTTCAGTAAACAACTTACTGCTTTTAGGAATTTTGCTTCATTCATATGCCACTAGGACTCCTGTAACATAATGTGCTAAATCAAGCCTCTCTTTTTTTGTTTTGTTTTGTTTTGCTCTGAAATGTGAAAACAGTTTTCTACTATAAATAGAAAACTAATATTACTAGCCAAAAATTTATGGCTAATTGGATAATAAATGCTTGTCCACATAACACCTGAAATTATTTCACCAACCACCATGGGTGAATGTGGAGCACTGTGAGTAATAGACTGATTCCTATCAATACTACCTCACTGGCAATTGCTTATAAGGATCACTAACCCACAGGCCTTGCCATTTCAGGTACTTGCAACTCTATGCTTTTAGTTATTCCAGTCAAAACTGTTGGAGTCAATTGGCTCTTCTGTTTCTCTCAAACTGTATATCTACATCAGCATATTCTATAAAACATGCCTTCAAATATCACAAGAATCTCACCACTTCTTACAGTTCCATTGTGACCGCCCTGGTAACATCATCTTGCCCAGATTATCGAAAATGCTCCCAACTGCATTTCTTTTTTCACCCTTGCCTTGAGAACACATGGACACAGAGGGGAACATCAAAAACAAGCATCTTATAACTATACTCATATTTATTCTTATTATTTATTTTACTGAGTAAATTAACAATGTTTGCAGTTTTTAAATTATTTTATAACTAATCAAATTTCCTGTGTAATTTCAAATATTTAATTCACTTCTCATGTATTATTTCAAAGGTGACTGGCATTACTTTTCATTTGACCAATGAAAAAAATTGTAGCCAATCATTTCTCATATGAACAGATAGGTTTATTTAAAAAGTGGCTCAGGCAGGAATTGCTGGTGAACATGTGCCCTTAAATGCTAACTCACAATTATGGCTACTTACTGAGTCAATGGTTTGGGCACTTGGCAAGTCCTTCTTCTGTTAACATCTTGCATATAAAATATTCATTTTCAGAATCTTACCTAGGGTGCACATATGGTTTTTCAACTCAAAAGACTACACTAAAACGATGGGAAAGAAGATGCCATTAGTGTTGCCCAAGGCACAGATAAGGCCTTTGGCTTTCTTCGGAAAGAAAGACCTATGAATTGCTGATCTATACTTTTTGTGAAGATCCATTTTTAAAGGGTGTCATGTATAGCCTAAGATGTAGCTTGAAAGTTGATATGAGTGGTGCTTTGTGACAGAACCACAGATGTTCAGTACATGATATATTTATTTTTTACCCCAGTGGCCCTTATAAAAAGGGCTAGAAAATCAGCTTATAACAAGCCAACTAATGACATGATATAGAGAGGCCTCTGGTTCAGTGACTGTTAGTACAGCTGTGTCCCATTACATATTAGATACCTAGAACATACTTGCATTCTGAATGGCATTTATCTTTTGAATTTCAAACATTCCTACCATAAATAAGGATTTTATGCTTTTCACAAATGTTTCACAGTTTAGTCTAGGGAATACTGAAAGGTTGCTTTTACTTAATGAAATTTACCCTTTAAAGTTTCCTGGAACTAAGACGAGCATTTTCTGAGCACTCACCTCAACAGACCTGCCTCACTCTCCTCTATGCCCGTTCTCTGCTATCCCCTTAGCCTGGAGAGGTGATAATAACTTCAGTTTCACAAAACCAACAATGTGGGGACCACATGAGAGCTGGTTTTTGATCATGGTTTAGTAATTCCCTCTTTGTTACCTCTCCCTAATAAGAGGTGTCTAAGTCTAACATAGAATTACTACACTGGTGCTGTGGGAAAAGCAATATTTTTATATGTATTTTGTTTACAAAATGCACACTATATCTAAAGGTATTTTAAGTGAAAATATGAAAGGGTGACAACCCCCTCAAAGTCCTGATTATAATTTGAAGGTACTGAAGACTCATGCTTCTAAAGTAGAATAGTATGACACCTTAAGAAGAGTTATGTGAGATGACCTCACTTCTGAAATAATGACCACAATTGTTTCTTTTCAAATAAGTGTGATGGTCCATCTCATCTTCTTCAAGTGCAAGTAGCTGCTATTAATCAAGAAGATGTTCATTTCTTTTTGGGATGAACATATCTCCTATCTTGAGGAATGAACCATGAAAAGAAGGAAAGTCATTACTTGTGTTTCATGCAGGAACTCAGTCATTTTCCTTTTGTCCTTCAAATAATTGTTGAAATGGTGGGAGATTACCCTAGATAGTGACTGCTGCAGTAACAACTGCTGCCTAGAAGTGAGCTTTATTCCACCTCCATGTAAAGAAAGCAGCTGTCTTTCGATTGCAGTTGGTGCTAGGCAGCTGCTTTTACTTTCTATATTTCTTTGTAGAGCCCTTCATCTTAAATACAGTCACCTGCACACAGCCTACACTTTTTTTAGTCAGAAAGGTTACAACAAGAAAGCTTCATATGACTCCTGTAGTGAGCAATGCAGAAAGTAATATGAAAAGACGGTCCTTGAGCATTGTATAAGGAGTGTACAATGTGGATGTTGGGAGATGGGGCAAGGGAGAAGGTGTTTAACATGTGTGATTGGGTGTTTGTGAAAAGCACCAGATTGTCAGATGGCAGGATGTATACAACATGCGAGGAGTGGCAGGAAAGGCTCCAGTCCTCAGTTCTTGTCCTGCACAAAAAAATTCACAGCACAATGAGAACCAAAGATATCCCCAATAAATGAAGTTTTACTTCCTCCCAGTTAAAAGAAAATATTCTCATTGACCAAGGTTATATTTACTAACTCAAACTGAGATTATAGTCTGGTGTATGTTTCAATCTCCTCTTTCTTCCTAGAGTTTTACTAAAGAAGATTTATGCAAACCCAAACTGTGATAAGATTTGTAAGATGATTGACTGTGGCACCAAAGAAAATCACTCTTATCATTTCATCCTATATAAAGCTAGGTATCTATCTACTCTCTTTTTAAACATAGGTTTTGGTTTCATGAATAGATTTGCAAAGTAATTTTTCAATTATATTTGTCCATATATTAATGAAGTTTCTCCAGAGAAGCAGAACCAATAGACTGTGTGTATCTATCTATTGAGAGAAAAATAGAGAGGGGGTGGGGGAAAGAAAGGGAAAGAGAGAGGCAGAGAGAGAGAGAGAGAGTGTGTGTGTGTATGTTTAAGGACTAGGCTCATGTGATTGTGGAGGCTGTCAAATCCAAAATCTGCAGGGTAAGCTGATAGGCTGGAAACCTAGGGAACGGTTGATATTGCAGCTTGAGTCTGAAAGCAGTCTGAAGCTAGAATTCCCTTGGTCTTAAGGGTTCTCTATTTTTTCTCTTAAGGCCTTCAACTGACTGAATGAGGCCCACACATATTATGGAGTACAAGCTGCTTTACTCAAAAATGTACTGATTTAAATGTTAATATCACCTGAAAAACACCGTCACAGTGAGTCCAGACTGGCGTTTGACCAAATATCTGAGTCCCATGGCATAGCTAAGTTGACATAGAAATTTAACCATCATAGTCAGTGGTATGTGTGTGCACGCACATCATTGCTGTTTCTCTTTTGAGTTAATTTCTAGACTATATTTTTTAAAGAAATGTCAAGATAAATTGATACTAAGAAAATACTAATCTTTGAATTTCACACACTGACCATATTGGAATTCTCTTTTAATGGATCTTCATTCTTCCTTGAGAGCCTGTTTTTAGGTTTTTCTTGGAAGACAATGCTCAGTGCATCAGAAAATATCCCCTCGCCTAATTCTATCTCGACTATATTCGGTTTCAAAATCTCACTTGGATGACCACTTATCAATAGCAATGTAAACTGACAAATTGGTTTGTGGAAAATGCACACTATAGATTTTTTTAATTGGTAAATATTTTCATGTCAACATTATCCTTTTGGAGATCACCTTCTTATGTGCCCTCTGTGCATGGAATTTCAGGAATAGTGTCAGGCCTAATAAGACAGTCTTCACTACACTGTTTCCCTTTACCGACTTTTGAGAGACATCCTTTATTTTCAGGACAGTGCTGTGACTGCTATTAGCACCACTTGAGGGCTTATTAATCATCTTTGGGTACTGCTATTGATGAAATCTCTCTGCTCAGTGATTTTTTTTCAACCAGAATTGCTTAAAAAAATCACTGAGGCCTTTCAGAACACCAGTATTTCCCTACTCCAAGCCAGTCCTACAGATGCAGAATCTGTGAAAATAAGCATAGGGATTGTCATGCCCGTCAGTGTGAAGAGGCCACCAAACAGGCTTTGTGTGACTAACATGGCTGTTTATTTCACCTGGGGGCAGGCGGGCTGAGTCCGAAAAGAGAGTCAGCAAAGGGAGATAAGGGTGGGGCCGTTTTATACGATTTGGGTAGGTAAAGGAAAATTACAGTCAAAGGGGGGTTGTTCTCTGGTTACAAGGTGCTCAGTGGGGGAGATTTTTGAGCCAAGATGGGCCAGGAAAAGGAATTTCACAAGATAATGTCATCGCTTAAGGCAAGGACCCGGCCATTTTCACTTCTTTTGTGGTGGAATGTCATCAGTTAAGGTGGGGCAGGACATTTGCACTTCTTTTGTGATTCTTCAGTTACTTCAGGCCATCTGGGCTTATACGTGCAAGTCACAGGGGATGCGATGGCGGCTTGGGCTCAGAGGCCTGACAAGGATCCCTAGTAGCACATGCACATTTATATCACTCTACAGATGAATCTGATCAACAAGCACTTGGGAAGTTGTTAGGAAAAAATCTCTTTCCCACTTGCAAGGCTACAGACAGGCAGAAAATCTATAGCTCCTTCACATTACAGCTTGTGCTTCCATGAACTGCCTGGCCTGAGGCCATGCAAATTGAACTCGCAGAAAGAGAAGTTTGGTAAACCCTTGTTAAAAAAAAAAAAAA
>NW_016808087.1:28011-58011 GCF_001698545.2 Rhinopithecus bieti
TTTTAAAACCCTTTTAAAAAAAAAAAAAAAAAAAAAAAAAAAAAAAAAACAGACTTATTTATACTAATATTATCTTGGCCCCCCAAAAAAATACTTGTTTTTCTAGACTTTATGTAAATTTAAGATACTGTCATTATCTTATCAATATCCTCTAAATGTATTTAATTCTGAAGAATTGTGTTAAACCTGTTGAAGAGTAATGCTGAGATAGTCAATCAGTGTAATATAGAGATTGTACTTAAAACTCTTCATTAACTAATACTGAGTTATCTTTTCTTCTGTATTTTCATCACTCTTTGCTACTTTTAAAAGATTTCCTTAATATTTGTTTTATAAAGTGACTTTACTTCTTAACAATGAAATTTAATTATTCAACTTAATTCCAACAATATTTGTTGCATACCGTTATGTGACCAACACTGTGCTGTATGTTGTGGGGGAGATAATGATAATTAATACCTACTTTCTACCCTCAATGAATGTATAATTACCTTAACATTTATTCAACTATAGTTTGTGTAAAGAAAACACATCATAATACATAAAAAGAATGATTATTCTCCGTCTGAGAATAGAGAAAGGTTTTCATGAAGGGGTGGGGTTTCAGGGTGGACAATAAAAAGGTAAATAAGGATGTAACAGGAGCCAGAATGCTGAAGACTGGGAAAAGGAATGAAGAGGTTGGGAAGATAATTGTCTCCTTAGGTATAGCCTTTCAGCTGAACAGGGAAGAGGGGAAGACTAGAAGGGCAATGTTGGATGAATGGTGGTGTGGCTTAAAGTCTACAATCTTTTGAGGGGATTTTGTTAGTGCGTTGGAGTGGACACACACTTACATTTCCAAATATATGTAGTCATGGATACAAAACATAATGCAAATATAGGGACGACAGGCATAAGAGCAGATACAACATAGCTTTTCACCTTGGTTTGTTTTTCCACAGGGCAGCACTTGACTGTCTGTGCAGCAAGGGCCCTGCTGGACTTGGAAACATAGACTAATGTTGCTGCACCATTGCTTGTTAGTACTCAATTCTGTATCATGCACTCTAGAAAAAAATAACACCAAGAAATTGTGTTCATCAGTTTAAGGGAATATTCACACACATTGACTTCCTTTTGGTTCCTGAACCTACTCAGCATCAACAATACTGACAAGCAGAGCGGAATAGAGGACAAAGCAGTATGACTGTCCTGATGTCCTTGAATAGGGTCTCTGCCTCCGCTTTCCCTTGAAACAGAAAACCCATTTCCATGCAGAGCCTGCCATGCAATTTCTTCACCTGGACAGAAATGCATGGGCATTTTTTCTTCATTTTATATGTAGTAGTGCTTGTGTATGATATAGATGGTTTGGGATGGGTTTAGCAGAAATGCTTGTTGATTTTTGTGTAGAAAAGTGACACAATCAGGCCTATGACTTAGAAAAATAAATGAAGATGCAATTAAAATAAACCAGTTGACACATTAATGATAACTCAAGTGAGAGATTATAAAGGTCAGAAATAAACCTGGGGAAAGGAGGGAGATGACCTTTCAGAGATTAAAACCAGAATAATTAAAACCATGATCAGTTCTGTGTCGTGCATTCAGGCAAAAAAAAAAAAAAAAAAACAGCACCATTAAATTATTGTCATCAGTTTAAGGGAATGTTTACACATATTGAGTTCCTTTTGGTTCCAGAACCAACTCAGCATCAACAATACCAACAGGCAGAGGGGAATAGAGGATAAATTGACCAAAATGGAATACAGGAGCAAGGGGAGTTGTAGCTCACTCAAACCTGAGAATAATTTAAACATGTGTGGAATAAAGGATGATAACACCATTGCTCAAGATCAAAAACATGAACGCCTGATAAGATAATATACAGCATTTTAGAATTGATCAAACTAAGGCAAAAAAACAGGTATTTTGTGCAGGTGGTTGTACAAAGTAAGCAACTGACCACTAAGATCTGATTATTGGGAAATATCTTAAATATAAGTTGTATGTTTGAGAGCCATGAGAGTTGAAGAGAAAAGGGGTAGATAACAGAGCATGGAATTTAATTTTAAAACAGCATCAAATAAAAGATCTTGGGAACAGCAACAGATACCTGCTGAGTACAGATGGAGTCAACTTTGGAATCAAAGCCCAGACTTTAACTGGGAAACAGTCATCTACAAAGTCATTTATGAAATCTTACTCTATTTTTGCCCTCTCACTTAGTCCTCCTCCAGGAATATAAGCCTAATGAGGGTGGGGAATTGGTGTTCACTTTGTTGATTAGGGTATTGTTGATGTATTTCCTCAGTGATAAAATGTGTTGGGTATTTAAAAAAAGTCTATTGAATGAAGATGTAGCCGGTTAGCATGTCCCATAGATCCACCAGCACAAACTCTCTATTTCTGTAACATCCTTTCTAACTTCACTTGATATTATTAACTTCAGGTTCTCATCATCCGTCATTTTGATTATTACAATAGCCACTAGGCTTCAGTTGCGTTTCCACCTCATCTGTTTTACAAAGTTCCTTAATCCAAGTGCTTTACTGTGACTTACAAAGCTTTCCATGACCTGTTCTAAGACTACCTGTCGATTAATACATTTCCACTTTACGCTCCATGAATACATTTTCTTGTAAACTTGCATAAACCCACTACAGTTTCATGCCTTTTAAAATCTATTTATATACACATAGAAATTTTAACTATTTCCCTTCTTCACCTGTTCATTTCTCATCTCTCAAAAGTCAGTTCATGAGTCACTTCCTGCAGAATGTTTTCCATTTCTTCACTAGAGTAAGCTGGCCTCCCGTGTACCCTCATAGGGATCGATTTCTAGCTCTGTTGCTGCTCTTACAGATGAAGTGACTCTTCAAAGGCAGGGACCTAGCTTTCTCCAGGCTTGCTGAACTCTTGATAAAATCATTGCCAGATTAATCACATTGGCCTGCAGTTTCAATCACATAACTTAGCTGCTTCAAATAATGGCTTCCATTACACAGGAGAAAGAAAAAAAAATAAAAAAACAAAACAAAACAAAAAAACTTCTTAGCCTCAAAACTAAGGTTCCTCTTATGTGGTATCACACAAATCTCCAATCATAATTTCCTTTACTCCTTGCTACAAAGATAAATTTAACTCTTTTCTATTCTCCAGGACATTTTGAAAATTGGCAACCTTCACCTAAAATACATTTAATCTATATGCATGTGTTTAAAATTTTCAATTCTGCAAGACTGAGACTAAGTGCCAGCACTTCGTTAATTTTTCTCTAATTCTTCTCAGCTGGAAATAGTTGTCCTTTTATCAGAACTCCCATAGGGTTATAGAATCGGTTATCTGTATTTCTCTTATGGTACTCCTCTATTCTAATTTGTAATAGAATGCTATTTCATATGCATTTAATCTTTCATACTGCACTCTAGGTTCCTTGAGGGCGTGACCAAGGCATGGCCCACATTTGTCTCCTTCGTAGTGGCTAACTTCTGCCTTATCCAATAGATATTTTTATATACACTTTAAGTGATAGAGCTGTAAGAAGAAGAAGAGCTGAGTGGGAGATTGCAGTCCTAGTGGTTTCATACAATTAGATCAGAATACTAAAGCATGTGCTGTTGGCAGTTGTGAAGGTATGGACTTTTTAAACATTATTATTTTAAGAGAAAACTGAGTGAAATTTGGGGACAGAATTTAGATCATAAGTGTTAGAGTATATCATTTAAAGCAATCTTCATTAATTAAAAAAAGACAAAGCAGAACTATAAGGTAGTATATTAGTTAGGGCACGCCAGAAAAACAGAACCAGTGGGTTATATAGAGATATGTAAGAGGAGATTTATTATGGGGATTTGTTCACATAATTATGGAGTTCAGGCAGTTCCACAATCTGCTGCCTGGCAGCTAGCGAACTAGAAAAGACTGATGCAATTCAGTCTGAGGCCGAAAGCTGATGAACCAGGGGAGTCGATAGTGTAACTTCCGTATGAAGTCCAAGGCCTGAAAACTGGGGGGTCTCATGTTGTAATTCTTAGAATTAGCAGACCCAAGAAGCAGGAGCTTCAATATCTGAGGGCAGGAAAAGATAGATTTCCCAGCTCATGAAGAGAGAGCAAATTCACTGCCCTGTGCCTTGTTCTATTCAGGCCTTCAGTGGGTTGGATGATGCCCATCCACCTTAGTGAGGGTAGACCTTCTTTCCTCGGTCCATCTATTAAAATTTCCATATCTTCTAGAAACACCCCCCCCATAGACGCACCCAGAAAAAAACACTTCACCAGCAATCTGAGCATCCCTTAGCCCAGTCAAATTGACACATAAAATTAACCTTCATAGTTAACAACCATTAATTTTCCAGTTTTTCAATGTGGAAAACCGACGCAAGGATGTGAAGTAAGATGCCTAGTTCAGCCTGGTGTTGCTGAGTCATGATTGGAACTCAGGTAATCTGACAGCTGAGCCCACATTCTTAGTCATCGTTTTCTGTGCTATTGAAGCATGTCATGGAAGGGAAGATGAATATGAATTAGCAGCTTAATGACAAGCGAGGCTGGGTTTTTTGATAACTCAAGGAATTGTAAGAAGGAATGGAAACAACAACAAAATAGAAATGAATAAGTAAGTCTCTTTCTCTCAACATTGAGAAGAAAGTATAGGAGAAACTAAAAAGTCAAAATACCTGAATCAAGTTGTGAAGCGAATTGGGTAAAGTATTAAGAAGTTGCTAAGCCGTGAAATAAAACAATACAGTAGCCTCTCAAACTGGTACTGCAACTGCAGTTTTTCATCTTTTTTGTGCACCTAGACAAAACATCTACAATTTGGTAATGGGTATAAAGTAAGAAAATAAAAGAACTACCAAGGAATTTTTAAAGTGAATATGGAAATTTTATTACATCTGCTCTTAAATGGTATGAAAATAAATATCTCAAGCTAGGTTCTCTGGAAAATCAACTTTGGATAGTCATAGATTTGTGTTTAAAAAACTCTTCATATTAGTTATTCATATATTTGTTTGTTTATTTTCATTCCAGTGATTATTTGTATTTAGACTTGTTTTTGCCTGATGATTTTGAGACATTATAATTTGTACCAATGACTACAGTCACCACAAAATTCTACTTTAGCACATTTAAACAAAAACATCTTTTATCTGTTCTCATGTCTTTAAATTTCCCTGGAGGATTACTCTCTTTACTCATTTAATGAACATGCTCTTAACTATCTTTGTCTTTTTGGTATCTATTACGCAGGAATCTTTTCATTCTGGGTCCATTTCTACCAGGCAAACTGAGAAAGAGATGATAGAAGATAAGATGAGATGAGATAAGATAGAATGATGCATGAGCTGGTATATTTGTAGTCCTTATAAGGAGATTTGTAGAGTTTCTCTCTCAAAGCACTGATTGTCAGCCAGGGCCCTCCTCCAGTTCAGTAATCCACAACTATACCGTGTTGGACATTTAGATTGTTTAAGGGAAGTCTGTTAACAGGAAGAGTTTTTCTAATTTGTCTTCCTCTACTTAGTTTATTAGACAAGGCACAGTGATACACATACACACACACACACACACACACACACACACACACACACACACATATATGACTGAGATTGACAAGTAGCAAAGTTTTAAGACTGGATAATTTATTATATGGAAATCTTTCATATCCTAGTCAACCCTGCTTACCTATATTGAAGAGAAACAGTTTCTGAATGACTGAACATTTGAAGAGTTACTAGAATATGTCTGGGGTGGGCTTTAGTATCAAACCAGTTGTTTCTGTAGGGCAATTCTCTGTGATTCACTTCCAGCCTAGGGAGTTATCTAAAAGCTTTCTTCAATTCTAAAACAAAACAAAACAAAAAATAAAACAATTATAGCAGAGAGAGAGAGGAAAGAAAAAAATGTCAGCACAAATTTCTTCATAATTGATCATCAATCTGGTCTGAAACATTCAGATAAAATTGGCATTGACATTTGCTCATCTCGGAATCTATAGATTGATCCATCTGAAGTTTTGGAACCAGTCAGCCTCAGTGGGATGTGCTGACAAAAAGGCAGGGTATGTCAAGACAGGAGTTCCTAGGACAACTCATAGCTTCACTAGTCGTGACCTAGTATTGAACAGGCTTCATATACAAATTTAGGGCTTAAATACGTTATAGTGTGATGGAGACTATTGGTTACTTCCAGCAGCCCCCCTCACTCTCATACTTAGGTTCAAGCCTTTGTATTCCAAGATATTTCTAAAAACACAGCAGCTTTTATTCATATATAGCACAGACTTTTTATTCATTCTAATTGAAAAAAAAACTTTGCAATTTGCAATTGGCATATGTGCCACTTCTAGGAATGCTCTTAACCACTTCATCAAACTTGGCACTGTCTAGATGTTGGTTTTGATTGCCAACCTATGAAAGAGAAAGGAAACCACAAAAGAGAAAATTAACAAGTGAGCACGTTTCCAAAATTTGTTCTACAAATGTGTTTTAAATCAAATGAATCATCCTTTGGCACAAGTTATTCACTTTATAGTCATTCATTTGAGCAGCTTAGTTTCTGTCTCCTACAGACTGTGGTTAACATTATTCTTGATGAATGAGACAGTTACCTTAAAACATAAATAAAACAAATAGAATAACTTAACATCTGACTCTCAAAGGAAGGTATGTTATCTTACCTTGCACTGGTAATATATTTTAAATGAAAGTATTCAGAAATCAGCTAAAACCACAAAACCAAGGATATGTCTACATAGAACTGCTGCATGAAAAAAGTAATTTGATCAAATACATGTATCTTGATTAAGAAAATATGTGATCTTTCCAAATATTTTATGTTTCCTTTTCTAGTCTTTTCACTCCATAAAAGTGGTTTTCATTCTTATTGTTTTTACTTACTAATTTGATTAAAAGTCTCTGGCACAAAATAGGTTTCATGCCATAAAGTATTATATTTATTGCTGAAATCAACATTTTAGAATTAATTTCAAGTCTTCGCAGGGGCAAAGACTTACAAAAGTAAATAATTATGTAAATCTTAACCTGTAAGATAATTTTTTCTTGTTATTTTTTTGTCATCCCATTTAATCTTTACTTTTAAAGAAATTATATTGCTAATGTAAAATTTCTTACAGCCACTTTTTGAAGTGAATCCTTAGGCAAGATAACAACCTTTTAAATGTGTAGAACAATTTTTTTTTATTTATGTAGGCTTTATATAGGTAAGTTTGCATATATTTCTGCATCATTTTCCAACATCTGTCTTACCTCACAAAACAAAACTCTGGGTGTAATAATTGTGAAATGGCAATGTTATTTCAGAACATTCTTTTAGCAGCAAATGGGAACTCAGAGAGTCAGAAACAGAAAAGATTTCTGTGTAAGCCCACTGGTCTCATTCCTATGTGACAGGTGTCTCTTTTGGTGAAGTCTGTTAGTCAGTGGAAAACCAGGATATCATCATCCTGCTGTGAATGAGCCTCTCCCAGTGGAACTCGCTTATCCGCCTCTGTCTCTGACTCCTACTAGACTCTAATTCTCACTCACCATGAGAATTGACAGGAAAGATTTATTCAGAGATATATTTAACCTCACTTTTAATCCTAGATCAGGCTTCTATTTGTGGGTTTGTTCAACATATTATACTAACATAGGACTAAATTGCATTTTATAAGGCTTTGAGATGTAGAGGATAAGGGCAATGTCATTACATGGTTTTATTCATTCTAAGTACTAAAATTTAACTCTAAGAGTCAAATAGAGTACATTTGGTCTGATTACTATGAGATAGGCATCATTCAATACTATATATAATAAATATCAGCTTTTATTAAGACAACAAAAGGATTTGTTAAAAATGAGTTCCTGAACTAAAAACTCAAATGTGTACAATTATATACTCATCACACATACACACGTACTCAGAAATATAGTCATATATAAAATGTTTAGCAAGATACTTTCTTGTAGCTTGGGAATTGGCAATTAGAATAAAAAAAAATCAGGCAAAAATACACCAAATATACCACATACAAAAGAGAACTGCAAACAGTTGGGGCCAGACACATCTTGAGGTGTTTTTAAGAGGAACTAAATGGGTCCTTGCCATGTAGACCTCTGCAGAATCATCTGAAAACGTCATGAGTGCCTACAGAAAGCTAGCACAAAATAGTAAAAGTCAGTAGTAGTCAAGAAAACAGTAGAAGTCAACAAATACAGCACAAATGTGTGCATGGCTAAGTGTAAACTCTTTATTTTCCACAGTCTCTCCACAGTCCTCCAGCATTGGAAAAGGGAAGGAAGAGATGTAAATGAGCTGAATTTATTTCCTCTTCCACCCATGAAATTGCTTTTTTATACTGTTATACACTGGGCATTAATAACCAAAAGAGAACAGCAGGCTATGTGATATTACAGCAATTTCATCAAAGAATAAGAACTTGAGATTCAACAGATCAGAGGGTCTCTGTTCTCTGTATTTCACTTTTTAGAAAATTCCCATTGGTCTGGTCTGCATTAGGATGTCTGCTTCTTGTTTGAGGGCCAGTTGTCATGGTACATCTTAGTTATTTCTTGGGAATTTCCAGGAATGACTAAGTAAGGAAGTAGCTCTTATTTTCTAACCTGAGAATGCCACATCCTGAGCACGGAGCAGAATAAAAACTAAATTTTTGGTACAGAATAGCCACCCAACTTAGAGTAGACAGATAAATAGAGACTTCATTGAACAAAAGTGATGCTACTAACTAAACTTCTATCTAACACCACAAACTATCCTCTATTCCACTATAGCAACTGTAGGTCCTGTTAATCAAATACTTTTTAATATTATCTGTATCGTAGCTTACAACTCAAATTCACAATTCAAGAATAAGTTTGAGGCATCAGTGTTGCTGAGGTAGAAATATATTTATGTATGTGTGTGTGTTGGCTCTGTGTATACATATGCTTGTGTGTTTGTGTGTTTTTTTGGTTTCCCTAAACTTTGTCCCACTCGAAGCCAAAACTACCCAATGACACACAATGAGCCATTAACTAGAATAAGCCTAAACTGTTAAAGTGTCTTGAAAACTCAAATAAAGCTTTATATGGTCTCCACTGTCACCAGTATCCCTAAGTGTTTACAGTGATGCAAGGTCTCTTAGTCTGAATTCTCCCAGAAGTAGGCATTGAGATGAGAATTTGAATATAGGTTGTTTATTTGGGAATAATCCCTGGAAACACAGGCAGGGGAGCAGAGAAATGAAACAAGGAAAGGAAGGCAACCACTGAAGAATGAGTATTCATCAGTTTGCTCTGTGGGAAACTGGAGCTTAATCCTGTTGCTGAAGAGTGGGAGCCTGTGTGGAATACTTGCTTCAGAGTTATCCCGCACTAGATAAGAGGAAGCTGGGGTATTTATACATGAACTCTTCATCAGTCATTGACTGAGAGCTGTTCCAAAGATGAGAAGTAATTGAAGAGTATTTGTTTTTATCCCCAGGACTCTCAGCCTAAAGTACATGAACAGTAGTGACTCTGATAACAAAAGAAGTCCTCAGTCATATAGATTAAGTAGCTGACACCTTGAAATTGGAAAGTTGCCCTTATAGTAAATTCCAAAGGGATATTTTTCAGACACAAACAAAATAGGCCCATTAGGTATCCTGGAGGAGTTGTAGCGCTTCAAATCCTTCAGTGGTTAACTGAGATGATGATAGGTTCCATATGCATTTGAGGGAGCATAGGTTATCAGAGGGTAATTTGTAAAGAAATCCAACTCTAGTGATGAGAATATTTCAGATCTCCATAAAGGCAGGTGACACATCTGCCTTTTTCCACTACTTTAACCTTCACACTTTACATGGCACCTGGCATATAGTAAGCACAGAAAATCTTCTTGAATGAAATCATTTTATGATATTTACTTTAATAATTTTACTAAACTGATAAGCAAAGGTAAGCAAAAGGAACATATAAAGAGATATTCTGTACATTATTAATTTTAAAAGACCCTAGAACCATAATAAGGGGCACTATAAGACTAATTAGGATTGTTGCTTTATTGAATGAAATGCAAAATTGTCTTTGAAACAATTTTCAAACAATTCTAGAATTTTTTAGATTACTTTAGAATTAAATAAAAGAATACATGAATCTAATATATAATGATTGGTAATTGAGCTTTATGTAGGATGTGTGTATATAAATACATATATATACGCACACACAACTAAAGGTGTATATTTGTAATGTGTATACATATTATAGATATTGTATATACATATAAATTTGTCCTCCAAGATGTACCTTTAAAATTCATACAATCAGATTTTGCATTTCTTCAGTTTTCTTTCTTTCTATATCAACTGTGAATAAATGATTTTCTAACTGTTGTAGGGTTTCTGATGATTCGTATGGTTTAAATAATTTATGTTTTAATTTCATCAAATATTTGTGCCCATATTTTGTGATTTTATATTCGTATTTAAAAATATAAACAGAGTTTCCCCTGTACTTCATGCCTTCCACCTATATTTGGATTAAAGTGTGTTGATAGGATTTCAAAGTCAAAAGAAAGGTTGACACTAAGCCTTCAGATGCCAGTTTTCACAGCAGCCACTCTTGGGATAGTTTGTCATCAGCGTTATTTGCCATTTCCTTAAATGAACATTGGTAGTTAGCAATTTGTAGTCCATAAGGGCCTTTTAATTTGTCTTCGAAAAGTGGCTTCGAACCTATGTTATTTTGTTAAATTATAGACGTTAACTGAATACATTCTTTGGTCGCATGTTTTCTTTCTACAGTCACTTGATTGTTTCCTGTAAAACCCTGCTGACTTTTTATGGAATGTGTTGGAAAATTTTTCTCACAATTTTCCTTCTGTGCCCGTAGTTCTTGGAATTGCTTCCCTCATTATAAATTTAATTGCCAGGGGTTTTGTCACAGGAATATGATCTTTTTTAATTCAAAACTTTCATTCTGCTTATGTTGATTGTTTTTTCTTATCTGATTTCATGTCCCATCATGTTACTAAAACCTGATGGTGAATTACCTAAAGTGCTTCCCAACCTGTCTCTATACATTCTTTTAATGAATGAAGAGAATACAAACATTATATTATGTGTAATTTCCTGTGCATCAGATGCTTTATATTGAACACAAATGTTATGGAAGATTCATTTCCTATGTACCCATTTGCAAACTTTATATATTGTTTAGAACCAATGTCTGGTCTTACTGAACTCTTATTTCAGGATCTCATTTTAGAGATTAAACCAACCCATTAAAGCCAAAAATTCATTTAATTGTTATTCCTAAGGTTAACAAAGAGGAAAAATACCACACTTCAGCCATCCAGGAAAGCAAGGTACAACATAGATTCATAGATGCATATATGAAAACCAACTGGGAACCACTCTAGAATGCAAAGGGTAACAAAACCCACTCGTATTTGGAAAATAGACTACCAGACTTGGTAAACTTCAAGTTTGTTTTGCCTCTAGCATTTGTCCTTTGTTTTTTTATTTTTTATTTTTTATTTTTTTTTTTTTGTTCCTAGCTAGGTGCATTTTGAAGGAAATTTAACTTGAAAAGCGTGTTTCTAAAGCTAAACCACAGACTGTGCAACGTGAATAATAATGATTCTTGGCTTATTGTTTTTCAATTCCAGAAGAAATCTGACAGACCAGGCCAGCAACACTTTATAATGCTTGTATAATAGTTTCATGCTGATCTTTTTTTCAACAAATGGCTCTGAAAATTAGAAAAAAAAAAAAATATGGAACACAATAGAAAATATTCAAAATCATTCAAAGCCATATAATTAGTTTAACTACCCCTTAATTCTGGTAAACCACATGTACTACTTTTACTTGGAGTTATTCTTTTTTAAAATAAGCATATTGGCAAGAACAGAAAACCAAACACTGCATGTTCTCACTCATAAGTGGGAGTTGAACAATGAGAACACTTGGACACAAGTAGAGGAACATCACACACCAGGGCCTGTCACCGATGGAAGGCTGGGGAGGGATAGTATTAGGAGAAATACCTAATGTAGATGATGGGTTCATGGGTACAGCAAACCACCATAGCATGTGTATACCTATGTAACAAACCTAGACATTCTGCACACGTACCCCAGAACTTAAAGTATAATAAAAAAAAATTTTTAAGTGTATTGGGATATATTTACATCTCATGAAATCCATTCATTTCAAGTGGACAATTCAATAATTTTTAGTTACTTTATTGGCTCACGCCACCATCCCCAAAAATCAGTTTTACAGTGTTTCTCCAACTAATTAATAATGATGATAAACTCATCATTACATTTTGAACTATTTTTCATGCAATTCTAATTTAAGAACCACTACATGGAATTTAGTTTTTTACAAATAAAACTCACCATGAAAAGGCTTAAGTTTACTTCACAAGCTTGGAAATAATGTTTAGAATCTTTTCACACCTTAGGTAAAATGTAGTATCTCCCTGTAAAACTGAAGTCTTCACAGCTGTGTTTAAGAACACTTTCTCTATATAGGCTAATGACAATTTTCTGTTAGCTATTGGGATTAACAATTAGAAGTGCAGGAACCGAAATACATACATTGGATTGAAAGCCAAAGCCTTGAAAGAAACAAGTATTGCTATATTTGTATCTGCATGATTTTCTTTTAGCTTTACTTATGAAATCCAAAATTGAGCAGCTTAAGACTATTTTTTCTAATGTGTTAAAATTGTAAAGGTATGTATAAAAATCAATCAGTTAATCAGTTCTCAAAATTCTGAGATCAATTATGTGAAATATTCATAATGACCAAAATAAGTATTGATGCAATTTACTTATTTGGATGGTCTTAAGATATAGAATCGCTCCAAAATTTATGGCTAGCTAAAAAGTTACTTGACAAAAATTCTTCAGATAAATTAATCCTGGGCCTGGAACTAAATAGATCAAACCACAAGCATCACGGCCATTAAGCAGCAGGTAATCTGTCTCTGCAATTTCCCCTTTACTTTCTGCTCAGATTTTTAAAAATTTCTGTTTGTGAGGTATAAAGTTATTTATTGCCACTCAATGTTTGCATTTCTTAATCAAGTAATATGGGGCAGAGAAAGAGTAAATTTATTTGGGAGAAAAAGAGACTGAGAAGTATTAGTAAACCCAAGCATAGACAATGCAAATTTTACAGCCAAAATAGAAATTTTTCAGGCATGATTGCTTTTGGAAACTCTGTAAGTCTCTGCTGGCATTCGTTTTGTTTGCATAAATATGCAAACACACCCAAATTAGCATATTCCCTACTTGCATCCTTCAGACAGCTAAACTAGAAAAAATTAATACACACAATATCTTTTTGTAGTACTTAATTTGTTAAAATTTAATTGAAATTAGAGTGAATATTAGGATTCCAGTTATAATTGTCAAGTGCATTTCACTTTTTCCTATTATATTTTTAGGTGATTTCTTCCGAGTTAAAAAATAAAGACTGTGCTCTTCAAGAGTATGCCTGTGTTACAACTAAGTTTCTGGTATCGTGGTAACATGGAACTAGGGCTTCTCAGAAAGATTTCATGGTAATCAAAATGGTTTACATCGTGTATAGTGACCAACCAAAATTATTCTTATTTTCTGAAATACTATATTGTCCCATTTTTTTCAAGCCCATGAGTATTTTTCTACGTGAGTAAATCGGATAGCTCTGAGTTGATTTCCAAAATCTGATTTCCAAATGTTTGAATTGACTTCATAACTTTTCTGTTATGGGAGGTTTGGGGTTTTGCCCCCTTAAAGGAAGGGATCAACCTACACAACTTCTCAATAGGACCTCTCTTTCTGCTTCAATTAGTCTCTGTTGCATGTTGGGTAGGGTTGCCAGGCATATACAAGCCATATGGTCCAGGCATATATAGGTCATATGTTAAGCAATATTTTTTTGTCTGTTTCCGCACACATGGTGAATAATATTTTGATGCAATGCATACTTCTATGTTGTCCACCATATTAAAACATTTTGAAGAGAGATAATTCCCTCTGAAAACTCATGAGTCATGTAACAATGTAGAGTTAAGCAATGGTGACTCACTCAGGCATGTGATATATATAAGGACAATTGTCATTCCTGTAGGAGGAAATCAATTTCTTTCTCACTCACCTCAGAAGGTATTTATGGGAGAATAAAGTTATTATGGAACCACAGTTGAATGTATATGTGCATCTGTCTGTGTGTTTTGTGTATGTTTCAAAGTTGACTCCTCAATTAAAGTTAGCAGTTTATTATTTGTCACACAGACGCCGAACACAACAGGGTTTGTGTATGACGCCTTTGATAACTCTGGTCTGGTGTAACAATGCCCTCATTTTCTTTTCTTACTTATACGAATGAAAGGAGGCAGCCAAGACTAAACAAAATTGTTTATTTTGGGCCTCAACAGTACCAACCAAGAGGAGGTAGTTCTAGAAAAGGGGTTTAGCTTACAATTTAGTATAACCATCTAATTAGCAATGTAAGTTTGACTAAAATCATAGGGGCTAATCAGCAGAGCCACAGAGCCACGCATAGTAAACCTGTAAGTGTAAGAATACCTACTGTTTAAACAGCATAATCGGTAGTAGCTTTTTTTTTTTTTTTAAACATGAAGTTTTGCTCTCTTGCCCAAGCTGGAGGGCAGTGGCGCAATCTTGGCTCACTGCAACCTCCTCCTCCTGGGTTCAAGCATTTTTCCTGCCTCAGCCTCCCAAGTAGCTGGGATTACAGGTGTCTGTCACCACTCCTTGCTAATGGTAGTAGCTTTTAACCAAAGCTACTATAGGCTGGTTTTAAACCTGTGTATAAGTTAAACATCAAAGACTGCATCATAGAGGTCTTTCATATCTGAATATTTCTGTCCCCTCCATATTTATACATTGAAACCCAATCATCAGCGTGGTGTGATGGCTCACGCCTGTAATCCCAGCACTTCAGGAGGCTGAGGTGGGTGGATCACTTGAGGACAGGAGTTCAAGACCAACCTGGCCAATATGGCAAAACCCCATCACTACTCAAAACACAAAAATTATCCTGGCATAGTAGCACATGCCTGTAATTCCATCTACCGGGGAGGCTGAAGCACAAGAATCACTTGAACCTGGGAGTCAGAAGCTGCAATGAGCCAAGATTGTATGACAGCACTCCAGCCTGGGTGACGGAGTGAGACTTTGTCTCGAAAAAAAAAAAAATTAGGAGGTGGGCCCTTGGAAAGAAGATGATTAGGTCATGAGATTAGAGCCATCATAAATGGGATTAGTGCTCTTATAATAAAGGCTCCATAGAGCTACCTTGTCCTTCCATCATGTGAAGACACAGCTGGAATGCTCAATCTGTGAAGCAGGAAATAGACTCTCACCAGACACCAAATCTGCTGGCACCTTCATCTTGAACTTTCCAGTCGTCACAACTATAAGAAACATGCCTTGTTTATAAGCTTTGAAGTTTGTAGTATTGTTATAGCAGCCCAAACAGATTAAGATGAGATCTCTGGGTTTAAAGAGTGAGAAAAAAAAATTACAGCAACATTGTGTACATGCCAAATAGCCAGCTATTGCTTTAGATAGCTTATTACCTCATTGTCAAGCGTAGGTCTTTTGCTTGCTTGAAAAAACTTCTAGATGATATTTCTCTACCGCAATTGCTTTAAAATGTGGCAGCAACTTAGGAACTGGGAAACAGGCTAAGGTTAGAACAATTTGGAAGACTCAGAAGAAGACAGGAAAATATGGGATAGTTTAGAATTTCCAAGAGACTTGGAGGACTTAAAAGACAGAGAGATGTGTTGGTATTGCGGGAAGTCAAGGACCCTGAATAGAGGGACCGGCTGAAGCCATGGAAGAAGAACATAAATTGTGAAGATTTCATGGACATTTATTAGTTCCCCAAATTAATACTTTTATAATTTCTCATTCCTGTCTTTACTGCAATCTCTGAACATAAATTGTGAAGATTTCATGGACATTTATCACTTTCCCAATCAATATTCTTGTAATTTCCTATGTCTGCCTTTAATCTCTTAATCCAATCATCTTTGTAAGCTGAGGATATATGTCGCCTCAGGACCCTGTGATGATTGTGTTAACTGCACAAATTGTTTAAACAATATGAAATCTGGGCACCTTGTAAAAAGAACAGGATAACAGCAATGTTCAGGGAACAAGGACGATAACCATTAGGTCTGGCTACCCGAGAGCTGGGTGGAACAGAGTCATATTTCTCTTCTTTCAAAAGCAAATAGGAGAAATATTGCTGAATAATTTTTCTCAGCAAGCAACAGCCCTGAGAAAGAGAATGCGTTCTTAGGCGGAGGTCTCTGAATTGACTGCTCTGGGAACGTCTGTCTTTTACAGTTGCAGATAAGGGATGAAATAAGCACCAGTTTCCCGTAGTGCTCCCAGGCCTATTAGGATGAGGAAATTCCCGCCTAATAAATTTTGGTCAGACCGGTTGTCTGCTCTCACACCCTGTCTCCTGATAAGATGTTATAACTGACAATGTGTGCCCAAAACTTCATTAGCAATTTTAATTTTGCCCTGTCCTGTGATCTCGCCCCACCTCCGTTTGCTTTGTGATATTTTATTACCTAGTGAAGCATGTGATCTCTGTGACCCACACCTTATTCGTACACTCCCTTCCCTTTGAAAATCACTAATGAGAACTTGCTGGTTTTGTTGCTTGGGGGGCATCACAGAACCTGCTGACATGTGATGTCTCCCCCGGAAATTTCTCTCTTTTGTACTCTTTCCCTTTATTTCTCAGACTGGCCAACACTTAGGGAAAATAGAAATGGACCCACATTGAATTATCGGGGATGGGTTCCCCCGATAATGTGGGAAAGTTTGGAATTTCCTAGAGACTTGTTAAATGGCTTTGACCAAAATATTGATAGTGATACAAGCAATGATGACCAGGCTGAAGTGGTCTCAGATGGAGATGAGGAACTTCTTGGCAACTGGAATAAAGGTGACTCTTTTAATAGTTTAGCGAAGAGACTGGTGACATTTTGTCCCTGCCCTAGAGATCAGCAGAAGTTTAAACTTGAGAGAGATAATTTAGGGTATCTGGTGGAACAAATTTTTTAGTAGCACAACATTCAGGAGGAAGTAGAGCATTAAAGTTAGGAAAATTTGCTTCCTGATAATGGAGTAGAAAAAAAAAACAAACCCATTTTGGGGGGAGAAATTCAAACTGGCTGCATAAATTTGCATAAGTAACAAGGAGCCAAATATTAATTGCCAAGTCAATGGGGAAAATATCTCCAGGGCATGTCAGAGATCTTTTTGTCAGGCCAGGAGGCCAAGGAGGGCAAAATGGTTTTGTAGGCTAGTCCAAGGACCCCATGCTGTGTGCAGCATAAAGACTTGTTGCCCTGTGTCCCAGCTGCTCCAATTGTGTCTAAAAGAAGCCAAGGTATAGCTTGGGCCATGGCTTCAGATGGTGCAAGACCCAAGTCTTGGCAGCTTCCTCCTAGTGTTGAGCCTGCAGGTGCACAGAAGTCATGAACTAAGGTTTGGGAACCTCCACCTACATTTCAGAGGATATTGAAAATGCCTGGATGTCCAGTCAGAAGTTTGCTACAGGGGCAGAGCCCTCATGTAGACCTCTGCTAGGGCAGTGCAGTAGGGAAATGTGGGGTCCCTAGTGGGGCACTGCCTAGTGAAGCTGTGAGAAGAAGGCCACTATCCTCTAGACCCCAGAATGATGGATCCACTGAGAGCTCATGTTGGATGCACCTGAAAAAGTCATAGACACTCAACACCAGCCCATGAAAGTAACTGGGAGGAGGACTGTACCCTGTAAAACCCAAGGCTCTGGTAGCCCATCTCTTGCATCAGCATAAATTGAATATGAGACACGAAGTCAAAGGAGATTATTTCAGAGCTTTAAGATTTAATTATTACCTTGTTAGATTTTGGACTTGCATGGGACTGTAGTCCCTTGGTTTTGACCAATTTCTTTCATTTGGAATAAGGGTATTTACCCAATGGCCATACCCTCATTGTATCTGGGAAGTAAATGACTTGCTTTTCATTTTACAGGCTCATAGGCAGAAGGGACTTCACTTGTCTCAGATGAGACTTTGGATTTGGACATTTGGGTTAATGCTTGAATGAGTGAAGACTTTGGGGACCATTGGAAGGGCATGATTATGTTTTAAAACGTGAAGACAGGAGATTTGGGAAGGGTCAGGGGTGGAATGACATGGTTTGGCTCTGTGTTCCCACCCAAATCTCATCTTGAATTATAATTCCCATAATCCCCATGTGTCCTAGGAGGGACCCACCAGTGGGAGGTAATTGAATCATGGGGGCAGTTACCCTCATGCCATTCTCATGATAGTGAGTGAGTTCTCATGAGATCTGATAGTTTTATAAGGGTTTCCCAGCCACTTCACTCTGCACTTCTCCTTGCTGCTGCCATGTGAAGAAGGAAGTGTTTGCGTCCCCTTCTACCATGATTGTAAGTTTCTTGAGGCCTACTCAGCCCTGAGTAACTGTGTCAATTAAACCTCTTTCATTTATAAATTACCCAGTCTTGAGCAGTTCTTTATAGCAGTGTGAGAATGAACTAACACAACCTCTTTCACAGTGAAGCATTATATTTAGAAATCTATGATTATCCACTAGATTTTCAGAACCATATCATATATATCATATATATGAAGATTGCTCTAATTCTGTTAGGATACTGTAGGATATTAAAAGAAGAAAACCTTTATATTTTATAAAAGGAATATGTTGATTAATTGATAAAATGAAAATAAGATTTCATTTTTGTGAATTTATGCAATAAATGACTGTGAAATGCATAGTTCATTTGTCATTACTTTTTAAAAATTTTTTATTTCTATTTCTCCATGCTGGAAAAAGGGTACACGATACATAACCAACCTTCTCCGGTCTCTTAAAACTATCTAATCTGTAAAAAGTCCATCGATTAAAATTTGGAAATTTAGTCCTTTAGAAAGACTAAATCGTGTATACTGTTCAAAAAAATCGGGGAAGAAATTCCTGGTCAAAATTTATTTCCTTAATTGTGCTTAAATATTTTTCTCCCAGCACAATTAATTTCTATTGAGAAAATTACTTTTCTTTTACTCTAGAATTTGAATAACGTAAGTTTTTAGAGTGTGGTCTCTCTTCTAAGCATATTTTAATTGCCATTTTGGTTTTAATTTTATTATTTTAATATCAGGGGCTAAATAGAATTTATTTTTCAGAGGAACCTGCCACAAAATATGCTGTGTACTTTATTTCAAGGCTAACCAAATTCCATGGCTAGATTTATGCAAAGTCGGCCCTATGCTAGGCACCTGAGATTCTGAGGGACATACAGTCTAGTGGGAAGACATACTGTAAGCAAATGATGTAATTACAACACAATGCAGTGGGCTAAATAATAGGAGAAGGAGCAACTATACTATAAGAGGCCAGAGAAAGGAGCTGATTAACTATTGCCTAAGGGACTCAGGAGAAACTTTATGAGGGAATTATATTAGCAAAGGATTTTGGAGAATAATGAGGAGTAGAAGCAGTTTTCCAGGTGGAAATAAAGGATATCTAGTGTTGCAGACAGGGATACACAAATAATTGAAAAAAATAATTGTCTTTAGAATTTTAGCTTTGTATGGAAAGCAATAAATGACAAAGCTGGTATGTATGTTGCAGTCTTGTGAGGAGCACTAAATAACAATGAAATGAATTTCAAATTTTGTATCCTACTGTAGTCCAAAGTCTCCCAGCTCCTTGTGATCCTAAGAGTTTTCTGCTATTGTCTTCTTAAAAATACAGATCTCCAGACCATTCTGTTGGAGCTTATTATTTGCTTAACATTTTAGAAAACCTAGATTTGAAATTATGCGATTTTGAAAGAGAGGGGAATCAATGTTTCATTTGCTTTATACAATACTAATTCATCAAAATGTATAGAAAGTTGAAATTCTGAAAATATTAAGCTGAAAGGCAAAGAATCCAATGCAGGTGGTAAATGGCAAGGGTTTGAACTAAGCCACAGCTGGAAAAGTAGAAAATTGATCAGCTTTTGGAAGGTGGACCTGATTGGCAAGCTGAATTATTGGTGAGAAAGAAAATATAAACTATAACTCTGAGATTTTGAATTGGATACACTGCAAATTGATGAGGCTTTGTAGCTAAAATAGAAAATCAGAACACCAGGTTTGGGGAAATCAGTGTAGGAATAGTGAGTTGGAGAACATTAATCTATGAATGATTATGCTAAATCAAACCCAAGAGGGTTTCTGGATTTAACAGAAGTGTTCACTTCTGAAAAAACTGAGAAGGAAATGTTCCTCAGTAGGCATTGTAATGAATGGTAAAGAAAAATAAGAGACTGATGCTTTTAAAGTCATGTCTGATTCATAAGAAAAATCTTTCAACCATTTACTGCATATATTTTCCCATGGAGATAATTTTAAAAGCTTTGGCTCACTTAGAAAAGAAATCCTGAGCCCTTTTTGTTATTACTTTAACTTGTCCAGTCTCTAAACCACAGAGATACCTCAGAGGTTCATTAGAAATTCCCAAATCTAGAAAGAGGAAGGTCCCAATAAAAACAAATGAACCAAACCAGATCCTTTAGGGGTTGAATTTTGAAGTTTTCACTTCCTGATTTTAAGGAAGGGTCATATTTTAGTGGCAGAATAATGTAGATTTTAAAACACCATGGTTAAAACAAAGAATCCCTTCCATGTCTGTCACTAGATCTGGCACACACATGTATCAAATGTAATTCTAACACAATTTGTGAATGATGCAAGTCTCATCCCTACCGGATCCCTTCACAGGGAGACATTTTCTGGGTAACATTTTTGCTTTTCCGTTGTAATTTGTTTTTCTATTATATGGAATGTAGTCAATGACTTAGGTTACAATGTGCAAAAATCTTCTTTCTGTACTTCAACTAGATGAAGAAACAATCTTTTAGAAAAAGTTCCTCTCTACTTCTCAGCTGAGGTTCAATTATTAACTTTTTTTTTTTTTAAACTAAGTCTCACTCTGTTGCCCAGGCTGAAGTGTGGTGGTGCCATCTTGGCTCACTGTAACCTCTGCCTCCAGGGTTCAAGTGATTCTCCTGCCTCAGCCTCCCAAGTAGCTGGGATTAAAGACACACGCCACCACACCTGGCTAAGTTTTGAATTTTATTAGAGATGGGGTTTCGTCCGGTTGGTCAAGCTGGTCTTGACCTCCTGACCTCATGATTTGCCCACGTCAGCCTCCCAAAGGGCTGGGATTACAGGCATGAGCCACTGCACCTGGCCAATTATTAACTATTAAAAGTGGTACTTTGGCCGGGCGTGATGGCTCATGCCTGTAATGCTGGCACTTTGGGAGGTCGAGGCGAGCAGATCACTTGAGGTCAGGGGTTCGAAACCAGCCTGGTCATGATGATGAAACCCCGTCTCTACTAAAAATACAAAAAATTAGAGGGGCATGGTGGCATGCTCCTGTAATCCCAGCTGCTCAGGAGGCTGAGGCAGGAGAATCACTTGAATCCCGGAGGCAGAGGTTGCAGTGAGCTAAGATTGTGCCACTGCACTCCAGCCTAGGAGACAGAGCAAGACTCTTGTTTCCAAAAAAAAACACGGGGTACTTTGCATGTCTCTGTCATACATCTCAACTAGTCATTGCATGTTGCTGTTTCAAGAGGCTGTCATTGCGGTGGCCTGCACTTGGGGAAGAAAACACTGTGAACAAGTCAACGCTTGGTTTCCAGAAAGCTATGTCTTCCTAAAGGAGAAATTGAAAAGCGCTTATGTCTTCTTAGAGGAGAAATTGAAAAGCACTTTTTTGTTTTTGTTTTTTAGACAGAGTTTTGCTCTTGTTTTCCATGCTGGAGTGCAATGGCATGCAATCTCTGCTCACTTGCAACCTCCATCTCCCAGGTTCAAGTGATTCTTCTGCCTCAGCCTCCCGAGTAGCTGGGATTGCAGGTGCCCGACACTATGCCCAGCTAATTTTTTTTTTTTTTTTTTTTTGTATTTTTAGTAGAGAGTCGGGGTTTCATCATGTTGGCCAGGCTGGTCTCGAACTCCTGATTGCAAGTGATCCACCTGCCTCGGCCTCCCAAAGTGCTGGGATTACAGGTGCGAGCCACTGAGCCTGGCCTGAAAAGCACTTTTATACCAGCTTTTATAAAACACATATTACTAGATAACATAGGGTAAAAATATCTGTCTAGTCCTGTCTTGACCAAAGAAGTATTTGAAAGAAGAATGGATTGAAAGCATCATGCATTTCCACTGTCACACAGTTAAGAGTTTCCTTAGTACTGGCGGTGTTTGAAGTTTTCAGTAGTGCTGTGTAAGTCTGGACGATGGTCAGCTGTGTGACACAAAAGCCACCCCTCCTTCTTAGTCTTAACTATTTTTCTCCTTTATTTACATTCTTTTCTTTTTTTTTTTTTTTTTTTTTTTGAGACAGAGTCTTGCTCTGTCGCCCAGGCTGGAGTGCAGTGGCGTCATCACAGCTCACTGCAAACTCCGCCTCCTGGGTTCACGCCAGCCTCCGAGTAGGTGGGACTATAGGCGCCTGCCACCACACCCAGCTAATTTTTTGTGTGTGTATACACACACACACACACACACACACACACACACACACACACATATATATATATATATGTTTTTTTAGTAGAGATGGGGTTTCACCATGTTAGCCAGGATGGTCTCGATCTCCTGAGCTTGTGATCCGCCTGCCTTGGCCTCCCAAAGTGCTGGGATTACAGGCATGAGCCACTGCGCCCAGTCTATTTGTATTCTTTTAAGAAATATTTCATTTAAAATATAATCAATGCCACTTTACAAAGTATATATGTCTCCTTTCTTTATGATTTACAAAGGGTACATCTATCAGCTGTACCCAGAATAGCAAAAGTTGAAGATCAAATATTAATATTACTTCTCTCTCTCAAATACCAATACAACAAAAATGTATTTTACATACCAGACATCATTTTAAATTTTCTAAAAATTACTACCTTTATACTGTTTTAAATTTTCTTTTTACCAGTTTCTTCATTTGTTTTTCTACAAAACTATTTGCTAACTTGCAACAATGCCTGCACCAGTTTCTTGGCATCCTATTCTGTCATCAACTTCTTTCTCTTAATAAGGGAATCATTTCAGTAATCTATCAATTAGAGTGTATAACAGGCAGAAAATTAGAAATCCGGACGGGTACACTGGCTCACTCTTCTAATCCTAGCACTTAGGGAGGCTGAAGCGGGTGGATCACCTGAGGTCAGGCGTTCGAGACAAGCCTTGCCAACATGGTGAAACCCTGTCTCTACTAGAAATATGAAAATTAGCTGGGTGTGGTGGTACGCATCTGTAATCCCAGCTACTTGGGAGGCTGAAACAGTAGAGTCTCTTGCACCCGGAAGGTGGAGGTGCAGTGAGCCGAGATTGCGCCATTTAACCCCCGCCTGGGCAACAAGACTGAAACCCCCTCTAAAAAAAAAAAAAAAAAAAATCCTAGGCTATCAGATCGTTTACTGGCAATTGCGATTTTAGCATATATACCAGCATTTTTGCTACAAAATCCCTGAGCTTTCTCTTCCTTCTTAATTTCGCCTGTAGCTCCCAGCATTTTTCCAGTCTTAAGAAAGTTGAAATTTTTTTTTTCCATTTTGCTTAACCATTAACCTCCATTCTCTCAAATTGCAAATTTAAAAAACAGAAGAATGAAAAGAAAATAAATCTGTCGTACAGTGTACATTGCAATATCATGATTTTGTACAGAAAATACTGATTTAAAGAATTTCTGTGAATTTGCAAATTAGTAATTTGAACAAATCACTCTCTGATATCTGAAAATTAATGAAAAGCATAATTTGTATCACTGTTTCTCATTAATATTCTGAATTGTGTTACAGCACATAAAGAATTGATGAATTATACCTCAAAACATGAATTAGGAAGTGTTCCGGAAAACTTTTTAAAAGCATTGATACAGTGGAGTGCCCATCGAATTTGTCTCCTTCTCCATTATGTTTTATTATGCCCACACTATTTATCAGGGGAAAGAAAAACAATTCCTATTAATTATTTATTAATATTAAAATACTGATGAGTATTACCTAAAAGTACCACGCTTCCAGCTGGTGTACTGAGTTGAACTTTGCTGAAATGCAGCCAGCACAAGGGGCGTGTATTAAAAGAGCAGAACAAATGACTTAATAGGGGTCCAAAAGCAGCAATCAGAAAAGGTTCGTTTAACGTAGTGATGGCACAAGCTTCAAGCAATTGCCTCTACTTAAGTAAGTGTGGAATTACAAAAGGCTATTTATTACAGTCCAACAGAGTCCTGCAGCTTGCTCAAAGAGCTTTGAAGAAATTCAAGTTATAAAGTCCTGCTCAGTGCAGAAGCAGTAAAATTTGGACAGACCCCCAAAACAGCCCGCAAAGCTTTCATTAAAAAGTTAATACAATTCTCATCACAATTCTTCTTTCAAATGAATTAGTTTCTCACTTTTCTTTTTTTAAAGGAGAGATGCTGTACTTGGTTATGTTCAACACTTCTTTGAAAATGAATTTTATCCACGAGGAAAAAATGAAAGTTTCATGGTGGTATCAAATTAAATGTACGACCTCGTGTGTTCCAACATCAAGCTTCTTGAAATGCTCTTGAAACTGACATTAAATGTGACTCTATTAATGGACTTACTTCAGCAGAAAAATTAGTAGGATTTCCTCATTGTAGGAAATGCAAAATTTGAGTCCAAAGACATTGGGGTTGCAATTTTTTTGTTAGTGATTGGATAATGAATTGATTTTTCCAAGTATTAAAGTATGTAAAAATAGAATATTTTTTTAAAATCCACATGTCTGTTTATTTATAATTCAGCAATACATTTGTATATATTGAATATGTTTATGAAGCTTCAACTAAAGTATAAGAAAAATAACTTATCTTTTGCTTGGAATCAACTTTAGAGAGCAAATCACAGGGTTGTGGGGGCGAAACCAATTTAGGGACTAAAATAGAGGATTATTGAATAGATAAATTGACAATGAAAGGTAAATGATATTAATTTATATGAAAAGATACTAATTTCTAGTGGGAGCAAAAAGTTGATAAGAAAATTAATTTACTTTTTTTTTTTTTGAGACGGAGTCTCGCTCTGTCGCCCAGGCTGGAGTGCAGTGGCGGGATCTCTGCTCACTGCAAGCTCCGCCTCCCGGGTTCCCGCCATTCTCCTGGCTCAGCCTCCTGAGTACCTGGGACTGCAGGGGCCACCACCTCGCCCGGCTAGTTTTTTTGTATTTTTTTAGTAGAGACGGGGTTTCACCCGGTTAGCCAGGATGGTCTCGATCTCCTGACCTCGTGATCCACCCGTCTCAGCCTCCTAAAGTACTGGGATTACAGGCTTGAGCCACCGCGCCCGGCCTACTTTTTCATCAGAAAAGTAACACCTATATTTTTCCTTGGCAAAAGATTAAGTCAGGCAAAGTGTGGTGGTTCATGCCTGTAATCCTAGCACTTTGGGAGGCCTAGTGGGGAGAATCACTTGAGCCCAGGAGTTCAAGATCAGCCTGGGCAACGTGACAAATCTTTGTCTCTACAGATAATAAAAGAATTAGCTGATTGTGGTGGCACAAGCCTGTAGTCTCAGCTACTTGGGAGGCTAAGCCAGAAGGATTGCTTTAGCCTGGGAGCGGGAGGCTGCAGTAAGCCGAGATCACATCACTACACCCTAGCCTGGGCAACAAGGGCAAAACCCTGTCTTAAAAAAAGAAAAAAATAAAACAAAAGATTAAGTCATCATTCCTAGGCCAATCCATGCTTCAATTAGAAGGAGTTCCTATGATCTCACAGATAATACAACCCAGTGGATGGGAAATATCGCAGTAGATTCTATTTTTTCGTGTACAGTTTTCTTGGAAGTGGCACAAGGCAGCCATAATGAAAGTTTCTATTATAGGTGAAGAATAAAAATGAAAAGTGTTTATAGATAGGAAAGTTTGAACGAGAGGTCGTATGCAAAAGTCATCATGTGATATCATAGAAATGTCAACAAATGCGGAACTTCTGCTAACTTGTGGGAAATACAAATACATGAAATTCTTACAGACCTTGATTTGAGAAAATCTATATAAAATAAGTTCTTTAACAATGAAAACAATTCAACAGTTAATGTCTCTAAAGATTCCTGAGTTTTTGTTTGTTGTGTGTTTGTAGTTTATTTTGCTGCATTCCATTAAGACATTTCGATTGGTGAGTGAACCAAGATTGAGATTTGAAAGCAGAAGTATTTTGATGATAGGATGCATTTTTCCTTTTAATGGAAGGGTTTGAAGAAGGAAATCACTTAAAATATATTTAATCTTCAGTTAGAAATGAATTTGACCCTATGATATGTGATCCAAACAGATGGGGGTTTTATTCATATTCCATACTTTTGATAATGCTTAGCAAAACATAGCAAATATAGAATCACCATCAAATAAGACATTTCAAAACATGTCTAGGTAATTGTAAAACACATAGAGCAGTCATTTTCTTGGTACCTCTCATTAAATATTTTTTTAAGATAAAAATGTAAAACAGAAGATTGTTGTTTCCTTTTCTTTGTAGTCAAGAGATGTTTGTCAGAAGTCAAGACCTACTGTAATATGTCCTAAATCATATCTATTTTACAATACACTAAATATTATTATTACCTATGGATACCATGGGACTCCTTGTGCATAATGGATTCCAGTCCTCTTGCAGAGCTGCATATGAAAATGTTATCAATGAGCTGAAGAATCTGGCATTAATAACTTTGCAACATTATAACAAATAGGTAGTCCTGATGTTTTGTTCTTTTTTTAATATATCAAATGTATTTCATTGCTTACATTATAGTAGCAGATTGAAAACATCTGCTCACTTGCCACTAGTCCACCAGCAGCAGAGAATCTCAGCTCATTTTCCCTAGGCCTGCATGTACCAGGGCTATAATCCAGCTGTTGAGCCTGGATATGGGGCCAGATTAATACTCAAGAGCCTTGGAAATGGAAATAGTGCTTTCTTGCCAAAAATGGGAACAATGATAGACTCCATTTGCATGTTCCCTTCTCTCTCTGTTCTTATTCGCCACCCTTTCCAACCCATTAATTTGCTTCCTTCCACCTTCCCCTCCCATCTTCTCTTTACAGCTCCATCACCTGTCCTGACAATTAAGAAAGATCGGACCTCCAGAAATAGCATCTCTTTGTCCTGGCAAGAACCTGAACATCCTAATGGGATCATATTGGACTACGAGGTCAAATACTATGAAAAGGTGGGGAAACAATGTTTCAAGGTTGGGCTGTGTAGGAAAGAAACTGTTTCCTCATGAGCTGTGCTCTTGGAAAGAAACCAGTGACGTTGCTGGTAAATGGTAGAGCACTGTTTAGAACTGTGGCCATGTGACCCCTTTGATTTATTGGTAGAGGAAGGTTTAGAAAGAATCTTGTTGAATACCCCCTATTCTAGAGCAATAAGCAACATCAAAAATGCCACTGCCAACTTAATCCAGTTAGTTATGGCAATAGCATGACATTTGTATCCTTTTACACCAAGACCCCTCCTCTACCAACTATTTTATTGTGATTTCTTAGTCTATTTGTAAACTGCTTTTTAGTTCATTACTTCAAGCATCATATCCTGACCTTCAAATTGACATGCATTTCATTCAATACAAATAGAAACAGTGCGCTAGTGACAAAAATATTGTATTGTTTAACTGATGATGAAAAGCTTTCTTGACCCTGTAGAAGGAAACTTAAAAGGTTGGGGATGGATGGATAAATTTGCCTGGCATAAAGTTGTGGCTTAGTAATGCAGTTATTTAAA
Organism: Rhinopithecus bieti; assembly: GCF_001698545.2. NCBI lineage: Eukaryota > Metazoa > Chordata > Mammalia > Primates > Cercopithecidae > Rhinopithecus > Rhinopithecus bieti. The sequence goes on from NW_016808087.1 coordinate 55,854, forward strand.
AGAAATAGGCACATGGTTATTTTTACCCCAAATTTAAAAATCATTTAAAAAGAGGTACGCAGTTATTTTGCCCTGAGTGGATGGTGAGTATTCCATCATTCTAAATGACTCATTTTTTTTTTCTGTTTGTAAATCATAGTAAAGTTTAAAGGCAAGACATGTTTAAACCTTAGCATCACAGCTAGTTAGTTTCACAGCTACTAAAGTGAAGACTACATATTAGTGTATCCACTTCAGTTTATAAAGTGTGTTAAAGTGAATTAAATGCAAATCGTGCATTTATAGAGCAGTTTATATGTACAGAACATTTCTTTGGACATTACTTCAGTCTGAGCTGTATAATAACCTTATGGGAATAGAAAAGTAAGTTGTTTAACAATTAAGAATACTGAGAGTGACGTTGTATGGATTTCCCACAGCCTCACTGCTAATAAATATTAGATCTCTGTTTTGGATCGTGGCAGCCATGAGTCCTCCTTTACTATGTTTTCCCCTATATCAGGTACCTTTTTCTACGTGAGAATACATCCTGATGAGAATTATTGGCATAATCAACTGTGCAAAAATGCATAATGTAAAAACACTGTTTTGCGTTATGTAGTTATTTCCTTGCTTGAAGTTAATGTATTTCTCTAGTAGAATGTCGGGTTTTTTCGTAGTCTCTCTGTAAGAGAGACTAGAGTATGTCTTTTTCATTAAAAGAAATTGATGCCAAATAAACTTTATTGTTCCAAAATTGTAGTAGAAATAAGTTTTCTCTCTTTTTTTATTTATTTTATTTATTTATTTTATTATACTTCAAGTTCTAGGGTACATGTGCATAACGTGCAGGTTTGTTACATATGTATACTTGTGCCATGTTGGTGTGCTGCACCCATCAACTCGTCAGCACCCATATAAGTTTTCTCTTAACTCTGAGTCCTCTACTGTGGTAAAATCAAATACTCATATGATTGTGATCTATTTTCAGAAGTATGACAAGATAGAATGGGGAAATATAATAATTCATGTTCATAAATGATGCCACAAAATTTTAAAAAATCAGTTATATGCCTCAGTTCAAACTACATTTCAGAACTGGGAGAAGAATACCTAACATTTAGATCTATGAGATTAAAATCAAATTTTAATTGTATACATCCGTACCTTTCACAAACATGAAAAGTGTTCTGCCTTATTTCAAACTCCTTCAACAAACACAACAAGCATCACTACTTTTTTTTTTTTTTGAGGCGGAATTTCACTTTTGTTGCCCAGGCTGAAGTGTGATGGCAAAATCTCAACTCACCACAACCTCCGCCTCCCAGGTTCAAGCGATTCTCCTGCCTCAGCCTCCCAAGTAGCTGGGATTACAGGCATGTGCCACCATGCCCCGCTAAGTTTGTATTTTTAGTAGAGATGAGGTTTCTCCATGTTGGTCAGGCTGGTCTCAAACTCCTGACCTCTGGTGATCTGCCCACCTTGGCTTCCCAAAGTGCTGGGATTACAGGCATGAGCCACCACCCCTGGACATTACTTTGAAACAATATTAACCAATGCAGGAAAAAATGGTTGAATCTATTGATTATTCCATAAGTATTTTTTGACACATACATACCTGTAATATTACTTAAAATATATTCCTATAAATACATATTTGCATCATATATAACTAAATTTAAAAATTAATTCTAAATGTTTATAGTATGCTTGGTAATACTGAGAAAGTGTCTCTAGGATTTAAACTCCACAAGGTCTAGCTTTCTTGATTGGTTATTCCACTGATGGTGATGAACACTATATGTAATGTATGGCATGTTTTCTGTACTACTCAATCTCATCTTGGTTGAGGATATACAGTGTTTCGTATTACCCACTCTAGGTCCTACCCTAGGTGCAGGGACATTGTACCATTGCTTGAAATCAGGTTCCCCATAGGAGCTCTGTGTATAATAATATATGTGAAAGAAAAAACGTAATTCTGGATAAATTCAATTTTTGTAAACGAGACTTGACACAAAGAGACCACTAAAATGTGTGGTGTGAGTCTAACATACAATGTGAATCTCCTAGATATCCTTTTTGAGAAATATTTCTAGCCTTTGATCTGGAGATTTTTGCCTCTACCAAATCGTAGTGGCTTAGATTACATACAGCACAAATACAGTTATGCTAAAAA
>NW_016808087.1:61663-74908 GCF_001698545.2 Rhinopithecus bieti
AGTTTTGTATTAGCAATTCTTCCATTGATTGAAAGAGAGAAGAGGAAAAAAGGGTGGAAAAAATGAGTTTTTTCCCCCTCCTCATTTATTTAAAAACCGTGAGTTGCACATTTTAATTTTTTTTACAAAAGTTAATTTACTTTTGCTATTTCACCATAATGTTTTAAATACAATTGAGAAACTTTATCGAAATAAATAAATTTAAATAAAAATTTAATTTTAAAATGAATTTGAAATAAAAATAAGAAAAAATGCCTTTTGTCTTAGGAGGTAAAAAAAAAAATTTTTTTTTGTCTCACTCTATTGTTTTTTTAAAATCAAAATGACATATTCCTAAATACTCTAAGTATTTAATAAGAATCTTATTTGTTATATGTTGATTTTAAAATAAATAGACATAAGGTTTATGTTTGTATTTAACAGTTTGCTTTTTCCCTCTAGTTTTAATTTTTTATTTTATTTATGTATTTATTCATTCTTTTTGAGACTGAGTCTTGCTCTGTCGCCCAGGCGAGAGCACAGTGGTGAGATCTCAGCTTACTACAAAATCTGCCTCCCGGGTTCAAGAGATTCTGTAGCTGGGATTACAGGTGTGTGCCACAACACCAGCTAATTTTGGTATTTTTAGTAGAGACGGGGTTTCACCATGTTGGCCAGGCTGATCTTGAACTCCTGACCTCAAGTAATCCAACTGCCTCAGCCTCCAAAAGTGCTGGGATTACAGGCGTGAGGCACAGCACCTGGCCAGTTTTAATTTTTTAATTACATAAGAATGTCTCATTCATGACATGTATGCATATATTTTGGTAGAACACAATGTATTTTGAGCTGGAATTTAGATAACATTTTCTGAACTTTATAAGGAAGAGATGGAGGCAGAGTAGAGCACATATATTTTTCTAAGTGCTTTAAAATATCTTATTTTTGTATGTCAGTACTTTATATTTATTATCATCTTCATTTTACAGATGAGGAAACTGAGTCAAAGAGCGGTTAAGGAAGTTTTCCAAAGTCACACAATTGGCAAGGGATATGTCGATTCCAGAATCCATGTTTCTACATGACAGTATATAAAGCAGTATGATAAACATTTCATTTGATTCTGTTCTATAAGCTCTTCAGATATTATTATATCATTTTATACATGATCTAAGATACACATTTTATGTGTTTTTTTCTGAGTTTGCATATCTAGTCAGTGGAGCAACAAACCTAGAATCTCCAGGTTTTGAAGTCTTGAACCAGTGCAATTACTGCACATGAAGAAGAAAAATACTAAACTAAGACCCGTGGAAAGCTGGGAGTATAAAAGAGTAAAAGGATTTTCCTAGCATGGAGTTGGCTTCCAGCAATACGAGAAGTACAGACATTAAGGCATGTTTGGAAGAGCAGATAGTCCAACTCTTTGGAAACCCTCAGTGGGGAAAAACCGAAGCCGTGGTGTGTGCTTCGTGCACAAGAAAACCAGGGACAAAGTGAGAGTTAAGAGCAAACACATTAGAGCAGATGAGCATTATTACAGTGAACTTCACAAGTCATTTCAAGTCTGCATGTCTCGGTTTTGCTATCTGGACATTGGGAAGCATCATGTGATAACTCATGAGATTTTAATGTTGATTAAATATGTTATTACTTGTAAAGAGCTTTAAATAGTACCTCATATAGCCTCATATAGCAGATACTCACTGTGCATGTGTGTTGTGTTTAAACAAATAGTCCATAATTTGAACATCTGAAGAATTTCAAGAACAACAATCTGTGGAATAAAGTTGAATTTTAAAATTAGAGGATTTCATTGGATATTACCATGAAGAAGACCACCCCAGGGATAATTAAATTAGCACTCCCGAATGCCTCACACCTCGTTATTTGTTGTTTTGAAGAGTAAAAATGGTACAACTTTACTTCTTGGGCCCTATTACTAGGGGATGTAAAGGAAGCCTGACAAAGGGAGAATGGAATCATTAAGTAGAGAAATTTCTATATAAAAATTAGGCGTTCATCATCTATAATTTTGTAGGAAATAGAGTACTTTTGCAAAGTTTTCACCAGGGAAATGATATAACAATTGGTAACATTTATTGGGCACTTAATGTATGCTTGGCACTACTGTAAGTGTTTTACTAGTACCAACTCATTTAATTCTCAAACAACCAAATTATGTCACACAGCAAATAAGTATAAATCCAGGAGTTCTGACTCAAAAGAATGAACTCCGAATCACTCTTTTGAGAGAGAAAGCCAGCACTCTGTGTAGGATGGAGCAAAACAGAAATGACTAGAAACAGAGGGAGCAGAAAACAAATTCAAATTCAATTATTAAGAAATGTAATAGCTATCAATTACATTAAATTATTAGACACCTGTATAACTCATCACTATTATTCATTCACATATTTGCTAATTTTAACAATGAAAACGATCTGATTTAGTTAGGTGCTTTAGATAGCCTCTGAGAGTCATATATTTTAGAGATAGAAAAAACTGTAGAGAAATCCTAGTTTAATTCTGTTTTCAACAGAAAAAAAAATAGAGAATTATCTTTTCTCCTATCATATTTCCCTTCCCAGTTTCACTGAGCTTTATTTTATAAGCTGGCTAATCAAAATAAGGTTTGAATTTGAGAATTCAATAAATTCTATATGCTTTCTATAAATTACTACAGTATGCAAAGTGAAAAACATGAGTTCAAGTCACCACTCTATGTTTATGGAGAGTTTTTGAAATATTGGATTAAACTATTTCACAAATCATTCACATATCTTTAGCCAATGGATAGGGATGTATCAGTCAGATGCTCTGGGAAGAAGATACCAAGATGAAACTACAAGAGCTTTATAGGAGAAATATTTGTGAAGGATGAAAGGCAGATGGAGCTGAGCCAGGCAAGCAGAACCTCAGACTGAGATGTAGGTCTGTCATTTATAAAGGGAAGGAGGGAAAGAAGAAAGAGTTGAGGAAGGGAAACCCCAGACAGAAATGCAGCTCTGAAGGTCTCAGCCAAGCCAATGGGGAGCTTCAGAGCACACATCACCGGTTTGAGGAGTGTTGCATTCGGCAGGGATGGCCACGCTCCATAACCCTTTGCCAGTACTGTTAAGTCACTAAGGGGAACACAACCTGTGTTTGAAGGCTGTAGTGGATCCTGAAGATGCAGCAGCTGGAGGCTGTCTGCTGACTATACTCTTTGCAGCGGGAACATCTGAGCAAGCACTCCTGTGACTGCCATAGTGGTATAAACAATAGTTTGCTGGTAGTAAAGAATAAAGGCCTTGCAACAGTTTATATTATGAGTGTGCCATCCTGCCACACTCTGAGCACTTTTGTGTTTTTTTCAGACGCTACTCACAGGAAACTCCTAACAACCTATATGTCACGTTTCTTTTCTTGCATTATTTAACTATCCCGAAAAACACATATTTTAGAGAAAATCTTCCAAACTTAGATTTGTTCAGGCTGAAGATGCCATGTTGGCTCCTGGAGAGGTGATATTATTCGGATAACTAAACTAGCTCTTCTTTTGAGTCCTGAGGTGTTCATGTATTTAATCAACATTTACCACAAGAACAACATATGCAAATAAGAGCATAAAAGAGGCTATTCCAGGAAATGTGTGTATTTTTAAAAATCTAGAGATTAGGATGCTTATGGAGTTTGTAGGAGATGGGGCTGGCGATTTAAACATGAAACAGATCCTAAATGGCTTGTACATGCTCTGCTATAAAATTTGCATTTTATCCTGAAAGTTATGGAGAGTCAAAATTTTCCTATGCAAACATTTTATGCATAGGAATGACATGGTCAAATTCATGGTTTAGAAGGAATATTCTAAAAGATAAAATATGTGAAAAGCATACAAATAGAGACCCAATTAGGAATTTCTAATTATAATCCAGAAGATAAATGAAGACTTAAACTAGGATATTTAAGAGTGTTTGGTGATTAATTGGAAGCAGAATGATTAGGAGGTGGAGAGGAGAAGGTTATTTTATATTTATGGTCTAGATTCTTGCTCCTCAAAATGCTGTGGTCTGAAATCAGCATAATCAGCACTGCCTGTGTGTTCATATGTGTTCATAAGAAATGTACAGTCTCATTTTCCACTCCGGATTGACGGAATCAGAAATTGCTTTTCCAGAGATTCCTGAGTGGTTTTTGTGAACATTAAAGTTTGAGAAACACTGGTCTGGGTCAAGAGTCAGTAAACTTTTCCTGTAATAGGCCAGATAATAAATATTTTAGGCTTTGTGCACATCATTCTCTATTGCTGCTACTCAACTTGCCCATTCTAGCATAACATTGGTCATAGACAATGTACAAATTAATGATTGATGGTGGCTATGTTCCAATAAAACTTTATTTATAAACAGCAAAATTTGAATTTCCTAGATTTAGAATTTTCACGTGTCATGAAATCTCATTATTTTGACTTTTTACGACCGTTAAAAGAAATGTAAAACCATTCTAAGCTCACGAGCTGTACAAAAACAGGGGACAGGCAAGATTTGGCTCCTGGGCCTTTTTGCTAACCATTTATCTAGGTGAATAAATGGGCTCAGGAGCCATTTATAAAGGTAAGAAATAGAGGGACAGTTTGTTGATGGTATGCGTTGAGGTCCATGTATCATATCACTTTTCAAAAGAATATAGATATTGGAGGTAAAACAAGCTTATTTAGAAAGCTTTTTATAATTTTTTGCTGAGAACTCTTCCTGTCTTCTCTAAGATCCTCCCGTAACTTCTGGTTCATTCAATGAGATTCTTGCCATTGAGGGCAGAGAAACCCAGTACAGCAAATTTTGGACAGGAGACATTTAAATAATGTTTGATTGATGTCATTGGAACAAAGTATTTAATCTTATTAATCAGGTAGAAATTTCAAGCAAAATTATGGGACATGTCTATTTTTTTAAACACTAAGTAAAGAATACTTTCAACATAGTATCAGACATTAAGCCATACTTCAAGTAAAAGTAGAACACAAATTAATTAATTAATCAATCAACTGTTCCATGTAGATGTTGATCATGATTTTAAAACCTGTTCTTATTTTTTCTCTTCAACCTCACAGCTTTCTCCATCTCTGGTGAAAGCAGCCAAGTGGTCATGATCGCCATTTCAGCGGCAGTAGCAATTATTCTCCTCACTGTTGTCATCTATGTTTTGATTGGGAGGTGAGTTCACAGTCTGTTTTACTATTCACTTTCATTGTTGCCGTTGGTTGCTGTTACAATGTGAAGAGTGTGCTCAATAAAATATTTTAACAAGGAAGAATGTCTCCATTTGTAATTTAGGTCCTCTCTTTCTTCTCCTTTTCTTTGTTTCTCCATCCTTCGTTTTGATTTTCTGCTCTACCTTAAATTCCTGTCCCCACTCTTTAACACACACCCCTCCTCTTCTCTCTTCTGACCCCACTACTAATTTTTACTTTCTTTCTCTAATTATCTCCTCACTCTTCAAATAACCCCAGATTTCCTTGACACTTTCTCACCCAGAACAGGGGTAACACTGCACAGCACTAATCATTACCCATGGAGACTTTACCCTTCATTCCTTCTAACAGAAGCTGTTAAAAAATACTATAAACACATTCTAAGGCCATTATAAAAACTGAACTGGAGGGTCTGCACAGTGGGAAGCAGCTCGGTGTATCTCCTCATTAGGCAGCTTTCCAGGGTCCCCAGGGAGAGAGACTTTCTTCAGAGGATTTAGAAAATATGATGTTATTAAACTTTCACTAAAGCATTTAATTGTTTGAGGAAAATGCTTTATTTTTATGCTTTGCACATTCTGAGCGTAGATAACCATTTTAAGTATATTCCTCTTATGTGTTCGCTTTCCTTGATTTACCTCCAGGTTCTGTGGCTATAACAAGTCAAAACATGGGGCAGATGAAAAAAGACTTCACTTTGGCAATGGGCATTGTAAGTTTCTAAACTTGGCTTTTTTTTCGCTTCACTATTTTGAGTTCTAGGAGTTATTGATTTACAATTGGTTAACTTTCTCCTGACAAAGAGACTTCAAAAGTAATTTTATGGAAAACTAAGTACATTAAATTTATTTTAGAAAAGAGGGAAATTCACAGTTCTACATTAAGTAATTTTTATATGTGTACATTTCAGCATACTTAAGCTAAAATAAAGGGTAATCTGTGGTTTACATTCAAATAACGCACATGATAGGTAGTAGAAACTGTAGTCTGCTCTGCATGGCTGAAATGCAAAGCGTATCTTCAGTTTCCTTATTACTAGTCCTTTGCTAAACTCTAAATAGGAGACTTTTCTCTTTCCTAACTGCCAAGTAAATATAAACAACCTCTGTTTATTTGAAGTGCCTTATTCCATTTTATCAACCAACCTAGAAAGAGCCTTTAAAATAAACTGTTTATTTTGCAGTTACATGATATCCAACTAGTAGTAAAGCCAGAACTTTCTCTCCACATTTTAATCTACTCTTTTAATTTTTTAAAAATACTCATTTAAGAAACAAAGTGTTTACAACTAAAAAAAAGACTTTTTTTTTTTTTTTTTTGGTGAAACGATTCATTCCAGGTGCTTTGCCTTCCAAACTATGGCTCGGCTTAGTGTGGCAATTACTAATCAGTGGCTTAAATAGCGTGTTCTCATGGAAATTAGTACAAAGACTATACTCATGCCTATGTGCTCTAAAATAATCTCAATATAACTAATGTAGTCTTGTAAGCATTCTTTTCTTTAGCATTCACTATTGGCTTCTAAAATTATTTGCCAATTAACATGATACTTTGTATCAGTCATTAGAGTATCATCTAAAAATAATAGCTTTAGTTATAACTCAAGTAAAATACTTGACTACCTGTTGCTAACCTGCAGGAAGCATACAGTAGCTTGAAAAAAATGCCTTTCAAAATATAAATTGATATGAGATGAAAGCAGTATAGGAGTTCGCAAAAGCATTGTTTTGTTCATCCAATTGCAGAGTCTATAAAATAATTCACACAAAAAAGCCAAAGTACTACATTCCTAAAATCAACATCACGTCAGTCCAGATTAATTAGGTGACCAACTCAAAAGTCTAAACAGAATGCCTGAACAAGTTACAGGATACTTGTCTTTCTTTTTCTCAATGGGCCCACAAAACACTTGTGTTACAATTTTTATGCATAAATTAGAGCAGTGGCATTCTTGTGAATTAAGTCACCGTTAATTTTACTTGAACAGTTGTCGTAAATATCATCTTTAGAGCAAGACCGTGCAGATTTGATTTTTTTATGGGAATTCTACATCTTACGAATTTTGAGCTTTGGTAAATTTCTGTGTGCCAATTATTAAACAGGTTCCTCTATCATCCCAGTCCATTTTGCTATTGATTTTAGGGTGGACTTTGTTGAAACTTTAATTTTTTTCAAACGCACAATATCCTTATGACAAACAAAAAAGAAATGTATTTCATCCTGACTGCAAAGGCATAAAGTAACTTACGTGCATGTCATAAAGTTTCTGCCTCTTAATACTACAGCTGGTTTATTTCAGACCATTTATTTGGTATTACTTTAAAAAGCTCTAGCCATGAACTGTTCCCTCCAGCCTTGTTACAAATCCTATAATATTGCTTCAAAAGGAAAGAAATGTGTTTCACCTCCTAAGATCCTGTCCCCTTGCCCTTTCTGGCTGGGCCTTTTTACTTCTTTGCTATCCTTAGGGCAACTCATGCTGGTAAAATGGAAATGTAAATTGTGTTTGCACAGAACGAGCTGTAAAGTAGTGCAGCTTAACACGTGTGCATGTGTTTATTATCTGGTTTTCATGACAGAGCCCAGTTACTCTGTGTGTTGCCCTTAATTATTGGTGTGAAGGGATTATGTGCCTTGCAGCCTGAATCACCTGATTCCTGGAATCTCTGGGGTCAGCAGTTAAAAATCAGCAGCCAGTGCTTCTACAGTGAACAGACCATTTTACTTGGGGGTGTATATGTTTATGTTTGTTATTTTTTTTCCCCAAATGTCTTATGGATGGGAAATAAATTCACCTTATTTTAATTAATAGCAATTAATAGGATTGATTTTATTTGGGAATGGTTAATTTTCAAATTATTTAGTAATAGTATTGCATATAGTTATTCATCACACATATATTCTCTACAAGCTGACTGGTACTGAAGGGTAAATCTAAATCATAACTTCAAGACTTACGTTTAAGGCCAATGCTTATTTAAAATATGTGAGACATTGTTCCTAACAACTCATTTTATAATCTGTGTAAATTCTGATGCCAGGAAATCTCCCCCACGTTAATTTTCTTAGCTTCAGCAAAGCAAAACAGTCGTAATTAGGTAGAAAACAGTTCCATTTTACCTTATGTTTAAAGTCTCATTTTATTTCCTTGAAAAGGATTGCTAGATTTCTTTACCTTACTGTTACTAAGTAAAGGCAAATAAAAACTGGAAGATCACACATTATAGGGTCGATCTGATGTGAGTTTTCATCCTTAAAATGTGACTAAATGGAATAAATGAAAAGACTCCAACAAGACTTTATTTCCTAACATATTTTAGTAATGGTTACTTACTTTTACAATTTTTCTTACTCCACATCTAGAAAAGTATGATAGCCTTTTCTTAATCTTAAATAAGTTTCTTCTTTTAAAGGTAAAGGGTTTTAGTACTGATAACATTAGAAGTTATTTTAATGTAATAATAAAGCACAGTAGATTACTGTATTAAAGGGTGACTCTCCCATCTGTTTTTGTAGGAAGGATTCATGCTTATATGGAAGAAGCATGCAAGCTGATCTGTGAGCTCAAAAGAAATGGACATTTCTAAGCTTAAATTCTACCATTAGGAAACCTCAATTATATTAATAATTGTAAATAAATGTTCTTAACAATGAAAACACTCCTTAGGACAATGAGCTCTATCCATAAATTGAGCGAGAACTATGTAACAGTCTCTCATGCTAGGCATTTGAATAGCAAAGCTTTTTTTTTTTTTTTTTGTCTCGGAGCCCTAACTTGTCTTTTTGGTCAAGATATTCAAGATGAAAAACTCTAAAAGTGAAGTTCTCACTGCAAAAGTTACTCTACTCAGAGTTTGCCCAAAGCAACGGACAGAACTTGAATTTCCCCGTTTCTGTGGATATTGACTTCCTAGACAGTGGTGTTCTTTCAAATTATCCACACCCGCCTCAAGCTGGATAGCGCCTGCTCTTTTGTTGTAGCTGTATCAGCACCAGGCAGAAGTGGGAGTCGTGTTAACTTTTCTTCTGTATTCTCTGTTTGCCCTCTCACCGCCATCCCTACATCTTAATATGCTGTGTCAAAGTCATCCAAATAATAGCTGAGGAAAATAACGTTTTTACCTAACCTCTCTCTCAGCCACCATTTCTTTAATAACCAGTTTATTCTTGCACTTACGTTTCTTTACTCAAAATCTCTATGAAAGCTTTACAGGAACATAAATGGTAACGCATTATAACTACGGGTTTCATTAAGTTGTCTTGTAGTTCAATGAATTGATCATTTGTTAACACACACTGTGAAATCCTAGACTTGTTGGCCTAATGTTCATTGTACTGAGGCCTCCCAGAAAAACTGCGGCCATCTGCAATCCCCACAACTATTTAATACAAACTACAAAACTAACTCAAAGAAACGATTGGTTCATGCAGAGTGTTCAATTGCAACTTTGGCAATGAGATTCTCCCATTATTAAGTACTATTGTAAACAATAATATCTGATTTCATTTGTTATATTAGAAAAAACTTCAATAATTTAATGTAATGAATGAAAATATATTGCACTATTAAGTATCCGTATTCTGTGCTAAAACAATGCTGTTAATGTTATCAAAATTAAAAGCAAAATCAGTAGTATTAGCAGATATACCATAGAAGTTACATTGCAATTTCCTTTAATGTTAGAGCATATTTATATACTTTAGTAGATCTTAGAATCACTTTTTTAAAACTCAGGGTTTTGTGTAGAGAAAGTTAGTTTATTGAAAATTGCAAATTGTTTCCACTGTTATTTTCTAAATTATAGGAATCTTATTAATATTAAATCAAATCTAAAATGATTATCCTGTATCAGTTGTCTGTAATATTTTAACTACAGGATATGAACAGTTTTACCTTCAGAATAATTTAATGAATAAATATAATACAAAGGAGATTTTCATTTAATAAATTACATATATGACTAATGTTTGGAACTTAACTCCTTAGAGCCATTATTCAACCCATAGACAATATTTATTTTACTTCTAATTATGTTGTAAAGCTACACAATATGATTATATTTAACTGATACTATATTGGTGTGTATATATAATACATACATGTGTACACCTACTAACAGCTTAAAGTAGATCTGTAATTACAGTGGGAGATTTTGATTGTGAATGTTAATATGAGCAGTATGATGTCAGAAGGTATGCCATTATATATCCTTTAATTTATCTATACTTGCAGCCATTATCTCACCTTATAATTGTATTGAATTATTTTCCAGTCTTCCATTGTAATAGATACCTGGTTATTATAACATTTGTGTAATCATAAATATGCAATAGCATAGTGGTGTTCACTCACTGTTGCTCCTGGTAGTAATGACTAGGTCTAATCAGTTCTGAATCATCTTTCTTCTTAAGATCCCCTTTTTTGAATATGCATTTTCCTTCTGATGTTTTTGCAAAGAAAGCTCCTCATAAAAAGGTTCCTTTTTATGATTCATCGTAGAGAACATGTTTTCTTAAATTTTTCAACACTTAGTCCAATGTCACTGCAAGTTTCTGTTATACTACAGAATAAACTGAAGGTTGTGCACCTTATGGGGTGGTGATTTTTTTAACCAATAATGTCATAAAATTTAATCTATAATTATTTTTATAAATCGAGCTACAATTGCACCTTTCTTTCTTTCCTCAAACAGTAAAACTTCCAGGTCTCAGGACTTACGTTGACCCACATACATATGAAGACCCTACCCAAGCTGTTCATGAGTTTGCCAAGGAATTGGATGCCACCAACATATCCATTGATAAAGTTGTTGGAGCAGGTAACCACAATGACCCTACTGCCAACTTAGTACTGTACTTGAATCATGATTGCTCAGTCTCTGAAACCTAAGTATGTTCCTAAGGAAATGGGGATTTTCTGATTTCATGATCAAAGGCAAGTAATAAATAAGTGCAGTATTTAATGGAATGTAATGAGTTCAAAGGTGCCAGACTTACCGGCTCACGGACCATGACTGCTTTTAATTTATTAAATTTCTGATGTGACAGCAGCAACAACTGAGTCTTCCCATAGCTGCGCTGATTGGGTGCCACAGAACCTATTGGGTTGAATAAGGATAACTGGATAAAAGTCTATTTCAATTTAGACAAGCCGGGTAATTTAAAGTTTCGATTTTCAATTTTAGAATCATTTTTGGAATTAAAAGAACAACACAAAATAAAATCATGACTCATCTTACACAAATTTTACCACAACTATCTTGAGTGGATATTTTAAATGACATAAGTTGCTCTATTTTAATGCTTGCTTGACTTTGAGTAGTCTTATTGTGTTAAAGCTTTTTTTTATAAAGGTATCTCGTTGTGCTAAATACTAATTTGAACAATGACAAATTCGGTAACAATCACCTATTAAGTGATTAATAACAGTTGCATATTTATAAGAACAATTTCACATATTTGTAAAATAACAGTATTTTATGTATTTACACACAAACACATAATATGTGCAGTATGCGTGGGAATAAAACTGCTATCCAAAAGTAAAAATGAACCATGCTCAACAATAAAAAAAAACTACAATGCAGTTCTTTTATTTTTTAAAATTTCATACCTAATCCTTCAATGTCACTACCCAAAACAAACATAAACTAGTTGTGTTGATACAGGAATTCTTTGTGTAACATCAGATTACATTTTCTGCAAGTACTGCATTTATATATTTGGGAGTGATTTGTCTTTACAAAAATGTACATGTAATGCTTTGTTTCTTTTCTATACACCAAAGTATACTTAAAATCAAGTAGAGTTAGTATGGGAACAGAACAATCTTACTGTTCGTATTATGTAAATATAATGTTAATTTACTAGAGCTTCTCTTCTAATTGTCCTAATTTTGTATCCTAAAATTTACATGTGCAGGTAATATTAAAATATGAAATGTGTGTTCATGGAAGGAAAATGGAGTAGTAACTTCTTTTTTACAATCTAAGACTTGAGAGTAAACATATTTGCTGTACATCTGTGGTGATCCAGTGCCAAAGCAGATATATATCTTGTTTACTCTGTTTCATTTCTACCGTCCTGATTTGTGAACAGCTCCATGATGCAGAAGGGTTTAGTCTGGCTGATTTTATTGTTTCCCCACAAGAGTGCACTTTTCTCCAGCATGGAGTCAGTGGTAGCAAATGCAGCACGAGGACTTTGAACAATCAACTGGAGAATATGTTGAGAGGAGGAAAAGGTTACTTATGCTAAGCCACTGTCCAGAAGCCAGGCAGAGATTATTATGATGTTGAAATTTAGGTACCTCTCCATTGATAAAATATTTTTATATAGATATTGTTGACAGACTCAGATATCCAGAGTGTAGTGATTTGGGACAAAGCACACCACTGAAAATAGCAGCTGATGAATGAGATAAGGGGAGGTCTATTTATACTGAATCACTTAATCCCTGATGCTCATTCAAGATTAGAATAGAGCCTGCTTCCTATTTCTCTCTTCAAGTATATATGTAAGTTAATTAGATATATTCCCATGTTCAGGGTTTTGCAGCCAATATTCACATTTTTCACATTCAGAACAATAAAACTGTACTTATTTTATTTGCAAATAGGCATATCTTCAAGGTTAGTTATGCTTTCCCTGAAATAATTCAATATAATATGCACACCCAATTCTAGACTGCCTTGATGACCCTTCGGAGGGTTTGTGCTTACCAAGTTAGAAACTGAGGCCGGGCGCGGTGGCTCAAGCCTGTAATCCCAGCACTTTGGGAGGCCGAGACGGGCGGATCACGAGGTCAGGAGATCGAGACCATCCTGGCTAACACGGTGAAACCCCGTCTCTACTAAAAACTATTAAAAAAACTAGCCGGTCGAGGTGGTGGCGCCTGTAGTCCCAGCTACTCGGGAGGCTGAGGCAGGAGAATGGCATAAACCCGGGAGGCGGAGCTTGCAGTGAGCTGAGATCCGGCCACAGCACTCCAACCTGGGTGACAGAGCGAGACTCCGTCTCAAAAAAAAAAAAAA
>NW_016808087.1:75500-84639 GCF_001698545.2 Rhinopithecus bieti
TATATATATATGTATATGTGTATATATATAGGCTAATTCTCTTAAATTTCTGTTAGAAATTTTACATAAATAAATTGATGCTACAGAAATTCTCTTGCATACATTGGACTATGGAAACAATTATACTCATATTGTAAGTGATAAAACTGAGCCATGAATTAGCTTCCCACAGTAGTAAACTACTATTAGTGAGGAATTCATGACTGCAGTTCCTAGTTTTACTCCTCAATCCAACCATTCTTTCAACGACTGAATACTAAAAATTTCTGAAGAAAGTAAATACTTATTAAGTCCTTAATTTATTCTGTGCATTCCCATGATATTTAATCTTATTATCCTTTTTAGATAGGTATTATCTCCATTTCAGCACATGAATAAACAAAAACTGATCATTTGAATAGATTTGTTTGCATCAAATGCAAAACCAAAATTTGAATCTTGTACTTTCCAACTTCAAAGCCCACGATGGACACTGGAGATCATGATAGTGTCTTCTTCATAGTATTTTTTTGAGGATTAAACAAGATAATTTATGTAGGGGACTTAGCTGACACAGAAGCATTATTCAATATGTATTTTTATTATGCTTATTTTATTAAAACAGTAGAAGGAGGGTAGGCTTTAAGGCTAGTACTGGAGGGGGTCATTCTGCTTAAATAAATGTCATGGTTTTCTTCTTCTTTAAATGAAATTAGCATAAGATATTTTATTTTGAGCAGCTTTTACATTGTGCATCTTAATCAGAATACAGTCCCCATTCTCATAAACATACCTAATTTCAAAGAGCAGATAAAAATCGCTGTACTTACTCGATTTAAAAAACCAAGATCTAGTAGCCAAGCTTTTATCTAGAAATGACAAGATCTAAATTTTATTTCATATGGGTACAAAGTTAATTGAATAAGACAATGTAAAGCTTGGCCAGATGAAATGATTGCCAATTGCATTTGCCCAGTTTTTGTTAACTTTTACAATGCAGTTCTTTTATTTTTTATTTTAACAATTTTCTGTTTTAGCAGCTTTCTTGAGACATAATTTACCAACCATAAAGTTCACCTGTTTAAGTTTACAATTCAGTGATTTTTAGTATATTTTCAGAGTTGTATAACCATCATTGCTCTCCCAATGCAGTTATGTTAAATTATTAAAAATATAATTGAATTAATATTAAGCATTTCTATGTCTTTCATAACTTATTGGTGGATATTTCTAGTGTTTATCTGGTGAAATAATCACATTACTATATTTGAGGATTTTAAAAAACTAACATCGCTGAAACACAATTCTCATGAATTTCGAAGGTAAATATATACATGTACATGTTTATGTACTTACAACAAAGAATGCTCTTAGTTGGCTCATTTAAAATTTGAACTCCTACCTTTCATATCCCTAGTATGCTCTCCTTTACAAATATTTCTCCGGTAAGACATGAGTCTTGTTATCACCATCATTACTATAACCATCTCTTATATTAACATAGAATTTGGCATTTTATAAAGCACTTTCATATTCATTTGTCAGTTTGATTTAAACAGAAACTCTTAAAGGGTAGTTAGGCAATTTATCCTTTAGGTGGGTCTGAATTCAGAGAGATAAATAGTGACCAATACTTAGATATCTGTCACCTACTGTGTGTCTGGCACTGTTTCAAGTACTTAACATACCTTAGTTCCTTTAATCTCACAACAGCTTTATGAGGTAGATACAATTAGTGTTCCCACAGAAATAAGAAAAGATAGGTACAGAGAGGTTAAGTTACTTAAAATCACACAGCTAATATGTGGCGGAGTCAGAATTAGACCCGAAGCAATTTGGCTGCAGGATCCATGCTCTTAACCACAGTTCTGTACTATCACTGCTGTAAACTGACAAGTGACATGCCACTTAGAATATGTGGTGATGACATCTACATTAAAAACATGCTCTATTATACCG
Source organism: Rhinopithecus bieti (assembly GCF_001698545.2). Taxonomy (NCBI): domain Eukaryota; kingdom Metazoa; phylum Chordata; class Mammalia; order Primates; family Cercopithecidae; genus Rhinopithecus; species Rhinopithecus bieti. Next base: position 77,439 of record NW_016808087.1, read on the forward strand.
TGTTGACTTATGATAATGGCAGAACTTTCTGGTTTTCCCTAGCTTAGTGTTTACACAAAGTGAAACAGTGAATGGGAGCTCTCTGATAATGTTCAGATAACCCTGTATAAGGAAAGAAACTCTTACTCTTGTTTACAATTCTGAGAATAATTTTATCACACCATAACTTCTCTTTCTCCTAATATTCTCATATCTAAATGGCATATTCTTCCTTGGAATTAGTAAGATCAATGAACTTTCTCGAGTTCTACTCCGTGATTCTTTCTGTATCCTAAGGAACACTATAGCTGTGGATATCATTATCTTCTCTACACTTCCTCCAAGGGAATAAACTAGTCCTGTCCTGTTTACCATTGTATCTATCTCTGTGTATTTCATACTGTATACAATACCGTTACTAGTATGAATATTTATTAAATAAATGCATGAATATCTGCTTTTGGATTTTAAGTGACTTTGCCAAATTAAAGCATAAGTCATTGCTTTGAAAACAGGGCAAGAATGGATTTCTGGGAATGAGTCAAGCCTGGGGAAGGTGAAAGCTTCCTGGGGAGTGAGACACAATTTGTAGTCATGTAGTTGGCAAATCAATAGGACAACCTGCTACTTTTGTGGGTCAAACCACTTGCTTGAAAACAAAAATAGAGAAGAATCGTACCACTTCAATCTGACTGACACGCAGGGCATGAAGCTCGTAGAAAATTCACAGAAAGAAAATTGGATGAAGATTATGATTCCAGTCATTCAAGAGCCAAAAATTAATCATATAATTAATTCTAAAATACTTAAGGAAAAGCTCATTTGATATTAAAATGACTTTTAATGTGACACAAAACGTATCTGACAATCCACACTATGTTAGAAGTTCTTCTATGAACAAAGGACATTCTAGAGAACTCCAATGTGGCAATCATCATGGCAGCACAGTTCCAGATAAATAAATGTAAAGGGTCCCTGCTCGAAGGGAGCTCCAAACGTAATGAATTGATGATGAGTCAATCTCTCAGTAAAAATGTATTTTGAAGGTAGTGTCCATACTAGTTCTAGGCAGTTTTATATCAACTGGACTATAATATTTAAAAGTCAGTAACACTCTATATGGGACAAATTCCGGATTAATTGCACATTTAAGACATTTTTTTTAATTGAAGAAGATGAATCAAAATATTTCTACAGTATTTAAATAAGACATGTTATTTTATTTGATGCTGTTATATGATTGTTGTCCTCCAGAAGCCCAGAGAATTTTATAGCTAGTATGTCAGTAATGCAACACACCAATACTCCAATAAAATAAATTGATAGCAGATGCTTTCCCTCTCGTTTTTAGAGTCTGAATATATAGCCAAATTGGCCCTCAGTAAAACAGAATTGTTAAAATATCTGAAATTTAATACAATGCTCACATTTATTCACCATTTGTGCTGCCCTGTTAATTTCTCTGAGGTAATGGTAGCTATGACAACAAGGGGTAAAAAATCTAATATTTGCAGCTTTCAACTTATCTCTCCTTTTACATTACATTATTTATAGTGTCATACTTTAAAATATATGGAATTTTCACAAGGTTCATTTTCCAACAGGGGGAGACTATCCTGAGGTTTTCTAGGCAGTTTCATGTGATTATCTTTCAAAATAATTTGGAGTACTAGAGTGTACATCTTGCAGGTCAAAGGCACAAAGAGTTTAAAAGGAAATTTTGAAAGTAAAGAGTTACACTCCACTGATGAGTTTTTATTATATAATTCCTTACATTTTGCTGTCGTTGTTCTGCTTTATAACAGGTGAATTTGGAGAGGTGTGCAGTGGTCGCTTAAAACTTCCCTCAAAAAAAGAGATTTCAGTAGCCATCAAGACCCTGAAAGTGGGCTATACAGAAAAGCAAAGGAGAGACTTCCTGGGAGAAGCAAGCATTATGGGACAGTTTGACCATCCCAATATCATTCGACTGGAAGGAGTTGTCACTAAAAGTAAGTAAAGTAGTCATAAGACTTGCATTTGTGTGTGTTGAGCAGAAGTTGTTTAAACCCAACCCCAACCATTTAAGAATTTTGACTTTTCTTCATAAGTGTCTCAGTTTTATCAAAAACACTAATTTAGGAATTGCATGCCTTTCTCTGAAAATAGAGAAGACTTTTAGATAGTATTCTATTGATAGTACAAAAAAAAACTGTAAAAAATAATAGAAGCTACACATTTAAAGGTACGCTGATTAGCAGATGGTTAAGAAGAGGATTGTGGGGAACTCTCAGCTATGTAAGTAGCAAAGAAAAACAATGACTCAAGCTTGACAGGAACTCCCAGCTAGCTGCCTTTTATTGTTCATCAGCTTTATTTAAGTTTCCAAATCTTTAACCTCCTCCCACCCCCTGCATCCCTGTCTTTAGGAAAATTATGGGAGTCTAGGAAATGCTTCTGAGCTGTACAGATTGGGATCACAATAGACCCAAGGCCGTTTGTTGGTTCTCTATGGATTTTAAGTAGTTCTGAGCTAGGAACCCAGGTGGATTCTTAATGCTCTGGGGAGGATCTGGCTCACAGCCCGTGATAGAGATGTGAACTTATTTCCATGATGGTTTCTCCAGCAGGGCTCAAAAGGGATCCTGTGAGGCGGATCTGTGATTTTTGGCTCCAATCCCTATGAAAGTCCCTTGAGAATACTCTGGGACTTTTTCCCTCAAGATTTTGGAGTTCAGGATGAAGAATAACCGGAATTGGCAGCAAACTCTTTAGAGTGAAAGACAACATATGGCAGGGAATTTGGCATCTTTTAGGGGATAATTCATTGGCACCACATTTACATACTCTATGGTTACCAACAGACAGATTTTTCATAATGATATTTCTCCTTAACATTATATAGAACATTTTCCAAATGACACTAATACCTCTTCTCACTTTAGTGTGACTAAAAAGGCATTTCCTTCCTCATGAGAACATGGTTTAATTGAAATAGACTTTGATTTCCTTTTGAGTGTTCCTCTATGAAAAGTGGAATTAAGAATTTAACAATGTGGAATAGTTCAACCACATGTTGTAAGCCCATATTAATTCTTATAAGGCTTTTTATTTTTTATTTTTTGCCTATGTGCTCTACAAAACCAGTCCATATTAATAGAAATATTTTCTGATAGAAAAGATTTTTAAATGTTAAGTTAATAATTAATAAAAAACATGGGCATAAGTAGCAAGGATTGGGAAAATGTATGAATCCTTTGTTCTTTCTGAGCAAGGCTATACTGTTTTATATCTGTACAGTTATAGTATCATGTCTCATTGGGATTTTAGTGTCATTTAGCCATTTAATGTTCTCCATTACACCTGCATCAAGTAGTTGCCTTTTAGCTCTTGAGCCTCCTGGGAAGAAGAGAAAACTCCCCTGTACATATGAAGCCATTCTTCTAACTCTCAATTTTACAAGTTTTCATTATGAAGTATCTATTATGTGCCCACATTATACTATGACATTATTTCATTCTTATCCCTACCCTGCAAGTTAGACATGATAATTTCTCTTTTACGTTTGAACAAACAATAACTGTAAAGGATAATTAGCTTGTGTAACTAGAAAGTGCTGGAGGTAGCACTGGGAACTTGTTCTGTTCATTTCACCCCATCCCTAACTCTGAACCCAAACAGGTTTCTACTTGTCTTTTCCTGTATTCTACTTATTCTTTTATATCCTTACTTTAAAAATCTTCTCTAATATAGTGACACATTCCTCAGTCTTCAAAAATTTGTGGAACTATTAATAATCCTTAATATTTAAAACAAAATATAAACTCTCAAAGAGGCAAAAACCCCTGTTATTTAATGACAAGTAACTAAAATAAATCCTGGATCATAATAGATACTTATTTTACCAATGTTGAAAAATAAAAAATTTATTGATGAAGGAAGGAAGGTAGGAAGGTGGAAGGAAGGAAGGAAGGAAGGAAGGAAGGAAGGAAACCATAATATCTTCTAACAATAGGTCTTTCTTTAGTATTTGATTCATTATATTGAATACACTTTTCAAAGGAGTGCATTTAAATAACTACTTCTATCACCCAGAGAGTGATGGAAAAAATGATTACTTTTTAGCTTGAACAGAATAATAAACTAACTTCTTCAACATGTATAATTAAGAAAAAAATGTGCTAAAAGTCACTATCAAACAAATATTAGGTTCTAATTTAAGCTTACTAATAAACTCTATTATTTTGTCGGTCATGAATTTATTTTTTTGTTTTCAGTGTTAAGAATTATGAAGGCTACTCATTGTATTTCCTGTTTCCTATAAATGCATTTACTGAATGATAAGCAACATTAAACTATAAATATTGTGGCAAATTTCCTTTAGATATAAAACTAAAACAATTAAATATAGATTATGGTAAACTGACAAAGAAATCTATGAAACAATCTCTAAGACAAAAAATGTAGAAAAATACACTAAAATGACCATTAAAAATTGCAGGTATTATATACTAAACATCTTATTCAAGCCTCACTCTGTAACATTCTAATATAGGTTACAACTGCCTTATTCTTAGGGTGAGAGTTCTAACTTTGATATATCTCCCTGGTCAAATAAGCATGTAAGAAGCTGCCAAATCTGACTATATAAATCCCAGTCATCTCATATATTGTAAATATAATAGAGTAGTAGCCCTAGAATTAGATTTTGAACTCCTTGGTGGCATATTTATAAGCTCTAAGTCTGGCACCCTGTAACATCTGAGAGGAAATAGAAACTCCTTACAATAAAGTTGATATGTTGTATTTAACACACACACACATAGCGATTGTGTCTCCAAAAGAAGTTATTTATTCTACTACTGCTATGGTCTTTGTTTCCTGAGACTTCTAAAACAATCTACCTGCAGAGTTCAGAAAGCACATCTATACATGCACACACAACTAGAGCGATGCAGAGCTTATAATGTAATGAACAAAATAGTATTTTCAAAAGCAGGCATATCAATATCTAGATTAATAATCAATGATCTGAGTTCAAGTTCTCAAACAACCTTACTCCTCTGAGAACTTCTACAAATCAAACAATTTACAGATACTCATTTCTTCACTTGTAACATAAAATTTAAAAGTACTGCCTTACTATTTTCAGATACTGAAGATCAAATGAGATTATATAAGAATATATTAAGTGGCAAAAAATGGTGCAAATCTAAATTACTCCTCTGGTTGTTTGAAATTTTACCAATCAGTTTGGGTGTATAGAAAAAATTCTTGAAAATAATTCTTTTTTTTTGCTCAAAGATAAATCTGTTTATTTTTGTTATTCAATTGTGTGCTTTGAAACACTAGGTCTAATATAATGTATCATTTTCAAATCATTTGAATAAATCTTTTGTTAAAGCTTTTTATTCAGTCATTATATTTTCATTTATTTGAATTTAGCCACAAACAATTTTAATGTTTTTGAGCCTGATGGTCTTAAACAGGAGAAGGTGAGAGAGTCTCTGATCTTCAAAGTAGCAGAAAGCCGGGGGTGGGGGGGCACAGGCTCTGCTCAGAACGAGGCACTAACATGTGTTATCAATTTTAGCTTAAGTTCAAAAGGATAGAACTTGTTTTTAGCAAATGTTTGATATTTCTGCCATCACACCATTAGTCAAATAATGTTCAGACTCCAAGAATACCTTCCATTGGCCACTTTTCACCTAGTGAAATAGAAGGAATTATATTGGATAAGATTAATGTATTTTGTCTTGCATTATTTTCAGGAAATTTAAAAAAATTATCATGTAACTTAACTGTAACTTTGCATTATTGAGGAATGTTATGAGCAGAACGTTAAGATGATTTTCATAATTAAAACCTATCTATATTGGTGTGAGTGTCCACTTTCACCAAAAGGTTTGTCATTGGCTTCCACTTGCCTATTTCTCTGCACGTATGGTAAGGACACATTTCTGGAATAAGAGGTCATCATTTAGTAACAATGCCAAATTCTTTTTTTTTTTTTTTTGAGACGGAGTCTGGCTCTGTCACCCAGGCTGGAGTGCAGTGGCCGGATCTCAGCTCACTGCAAGCTCCGTCTCCCGGGTTTATGCCATTCTCCTGCCTCAGCCTCCCAAGTAGCTGGGACTACAGGCACCTGCCACCTCTCCCGGCTAGTTTTTTTTTTTGTATTTTTTAGTAGAGACGGGATTTCACCGGGTTAGCCAGGATGGTCTCTATCTCCTGACCTCGTGATCCGCCCTACTCGGCCTCCCAAAGTGGTGGGATTACAGGCTTGAGCCACCGCGCCCGGCCATGTTATTTTCTGTCTGTTTCTCTCTCAAAATATTCTGAATTTATCTCAAGTGTACTACACTTCATGTCATCTTAAAAGAGAATACATATGTTGTACTTACTTTACTAGTAATTTACAGAGATAGTTTGTTAGGATAACAAATTTTGGAAACCCTAATGACCCAAGTTTTATCATGCATTCATGGCTACAAATTGTTAAATGAGTTCAGAACATGACTGTCTAACCACATCAACAAAATTATAAAATCACTGCTCCATATATTAGAAAATACAAGACAGGGAATGTTATTTTACATATTTAAACAGCTTTTGTTGCTTCTTCATCACTGTCCACTTATGTCCCTTGGATGAATTGGCCATTTTGACTTATAAAAAAGTGTGGCATTGTGTATTTTTCCCATTTATATGGATAAGATGGTTTTCTGATATTTTTGAAAAATTAAGATCAACCTACAAAATTTGTTATAGTGCGATTTGCATGTGCCCAAAGAGCACTAGTTTACATATACAGTAAATATTCTAGAGAAAAAAGAAATATGATGCTGCACTAGTTTAGTGGCTGTCTGAGTAATTGTGGTCTTACACAACCTTTTCAGAAAGGGAGAAGCAGTATCACATCTGAATCCTGAGGCTAGTAATATCTTGATACCAAACTATACAGCTATTATCAGAATGTATAACAACATTATTGTAATGCACAAACAAAAATTTTATAACACTAGAATGATTGTGAAGCCATATCTGAAAGTGTATCAAAAAAGATATTGCATTATTTCTAAAGTGTAGTTTATTCCAAGTATGAAAAGTTGGATTTGTATTTAACAATTCTAAAAACTCATAACATTAATAGGTAATAAGAAAGTTCTATCTTAATAAATGCAAAAAATAAAGTATTTTAATTTTAATTTTTTATTTGCACATCATACATAGAAAATGTGTA
>NW_016808087.1:85787-90842 GCF_001698545.2 Rhinopithecus bieti
ATATATGTTTATTAATATTTATATTAATATATACACATACATATGCGTATATATATACATATACACTATAAGACGTGATTGAGAAGGTTGTGGTAAAACAGCTGGTGCTGAATCTGGAATTCTTAGACATTTTGAATCACATTTCTTCTGTCATCAAGCAGCGATTCAATGATTAGTAATAGCTCTGAGCCACTGGGGATAGCTGGGAAAAGGAACTGATTCTAACAGACTGATTTGCTTCCCTTTACTCTACAATTGTGAAAGATCACCATTTTATCTATACTCATAAATCAACTTGAGAACAAAAGTAAAACTCCACTGCAAATTTTGTATTGCTCACTTTTGATGGTTTCATTTCAACAAGTCATAGAACAGTACTTTGATTGAGTTTAGTATGTATACCCAGATGTGTTTTGGGGTTTCTGAAAGCAGCAAATGATACAGGCTTTGTCTTGAGGAAGCTGATCGTGGCATTTATAAATCAAAATCGACCTGAAAGAGCATGCAAACTTGAGTACAAATACATGGCATAATGTGCAGATGAGCTGGCATTTTATAAATAATTTCCCACCACATTTAATGTATGTTAGAACTAGTTCTCACCACTACTGAAATCTCTTTTTTCTTTAATCCTATTTATCATAATCAAAATCACAATGGAAGGGAAACTCTAAGTCAAGATACTGTTTTCCAAGGTAGAATATTTGTGATTTTGTTTACTCTTTGTACATTTGGTTTGTAGAATCTTTGAACATAATTCAAAGCACATTTTCAGACTTGTCCATCTTAACTGATGTGTTTACAAATACCTGAATGATAGAGTTAAATGCAAGCTGATCTGATTTCTGAATGGTCATGGGGCTTTGACTTAATTGACTGGTTTGATTTTTCAGCTACTTTTATTTCATTTCCCAAACATTCCACTAGACATGCTAATGAGAAATGAAATGGTCATAATGCTGGGAGCCAGAAGGAAAGGAGTGATAAGCAAAGGTCTGAGTAGTATAAAAATGCAGTAACTGGCCAATGATATTGAGAGTTGGCGGTGTGAGGCAAAATATCTGTGACTGCATTTGAAGTATGCATTGAATTTTGGTAACATATCATTCCTCCCAGCACTGTATGAAGGAGGAAAGACAGAAACTGATGTAGATTTACAGAAAGCACACATATGCAGGATTTTATTCATTCATTCATTTACTCATCCATTTCATTTCAGGCCAGGCATCTAGAATCGAACAGTCTTTAGGGATCTGATACTAATTCAGGAGAGATCTAAGTTTCCAAGGAAATGGTGAATCTTACCTTTCTTTCTGAATATTTTTTCATCAAAGTTTAGTTGGAATTTTGATAAAGCAAGTTCTGGGGCTCAAGGTTTTGACTGAAGCAATTTTCAGATATTACTACATTAACTAGATAGATGTTATATGGTGCCTTAAAACATAAATCAGTGTCTTAATGGAAAGCAGATCAATGTATCAAGTGGTTTTAACATGTATAAAATTATCTCAGAAACTATAGAATTGAAATAGATTTTTTCTTAATAAATAAGACATAATTCTGGGAATAAATTCAAATTACTGAATATAAAAGTATAACCTTCATGATACTAACTCATAATTTACATTCTGTATAAATTAGAGCTTTTACACATGAAAGGAAAAAATCAAGAAAAGGAAAGTATTTTCTAGCATCAGAATGCAAACTAGCCTCATGATAAGACACATATGAGGAAAAATTAAAATTGTGTTATACAGTTAGGTGTACATTAATGTTTGTTAAAAATTTGTTATTTGCTCATGAGTTTTCAGCATTACTCAATCAGGACTCCATTCAGGTCTTCTGGACTTGGAAAAGGAGTGATTTTCCTTCCTGTAAAATGCTGCACTTATAACTCAGATAGTGTTATAACAATAATAAAGTAAGGGAATTACAGTGTGGTAATATGTATAGGTTTTGAAATTAGAGGTGGTCATGTTTAAAATTTGCTTGACTACTCTCTAGTTGTGTTACCTCAACAAGTTGCTTAAACCTACAATGTTTTCTGTGTAGGAATCAGTAAAATTAGAATAATGCATATTGCTAAAGCATACGTAAGCTGTGAGGATTAAGTGATATAACAAATGTCAAGTACCTAATGCAATGTTACATAATTCTAATCATGAAAAAAATTATCAGTATTTCCTTTATATCAAAACATCCTTTTTTGGTATTTTTCTTTTTAAAATGTTAGTTTGACATAATCTTCCTAGTTGTTACCATAATGTATATAGAATTATATTTTCAGCTTTGCATAATATTATGCTGTAACAATTGTCTAACATGCTACAGTCTTCAGGTCATCATTTTAATTTAAAATCATCCAAAGCTTTAACATGCAATAACTGACTAAATCATTATCTGTAGTGGAACATTTGTTATATTCATAGCTCTATGTATCCAGTATACTTAGCACCTTTGTGTCTGACGCTTTTTCATATGTTACATTTTTCCCGCATTATCAGTTTCCGAAAGCGACAGCATAGTGTGTTCAGGTTGTGACTTTTAGCTTTATAACTCATTAGGTGTATGATGCCCAGCAAGTTAATTAACCTCTGTGTCTCCGTTTTCTCATGTGTAAAATGGAAATAATAATGCTTAATATGTTAATAGATAAATTAATTACACCAATATCATATGCACAATTACTACTGTTTAAATACAGTAAAATGCTGGGTTAAAGGTTTCATGGTATTTTAGGCTACATATTTGCAAAATGGTTATTACAAGTTACTGCCAGTAGCAATTTTAATTTCAGTTTTATTTTCCATTTAAACATAGCATTGATTTCATAATTTTTAAGTGTTAATCAAATATGGTAAATAATTATAACTGTTATTCTGAATTGTTTTGTAGAACTCATGTGTGGAATCCATAAAGGCAGAAATTTTGATCTACTTGCTCCCCACTAAGCAGTACAAAAGAGAATGCCTACCACAGTGCCCTACACGTATATATGTGTGTGAGCACACATAGCGCATATAAATGCCCATAGAAAGGATAAATAAATGCTAAATTCCTAACGTTACCTTGGGCTTGAAGGCGGAAATATTTGGTGTTGAAGATTAGTGAGAATTTCATTAAAGAGAGGAAAGGGGCATATTTTTTCTTTACTTGAAAGACCTGTTAAACCAATTTAGATACTATTGGTCATGGGCCTTTGTTCTGGAAACCAATCTTCTCCAATTTTGTGGTTTTAAAGTTTTATTTTCTAACGAAACCTAGGGCTTTTACTGCAACTTTTAAAATTGGAAGACAGGTAAAGTTCTTACATCTCTATAATCATCAGGTGTATCCAACTGTATTATATATGCTCATTGTATAACACTTGTTGAACTGTACTGATTATTATTCATTATTTACTGTATACCTAGGTAAGCCAGTTATGATTGTCACAGAATACATGGAAAATGGTTCCTTGGATAGTTTCTTACGTGTAAGTAAGATGCACACACATACATATATATGAATAAATTGCTGAAAATGTTAGAGACACCCTCCAACATTGTGCCAAGCAATTCGGTAATCAAAGTTTAAAGTAAAACTGAAATTTTCTGAGGCTAAATAGACAGAGGAGGGCTGTAAAATTGCACCTTTATTTTGCAGCATTCATATGTTAATGGTTTATATTTTAAAACAGATTTGTGAATTCATCTTCAAAAGAGTCTTTTTATACTGCCAAGATTCACACTCGTTAAATAAAAATAAAAAAGAATCCTAAAGCAAGTAATAAAACCCACTGATGTAAGACAAAAGTCTCTTTTTTATTTTAAGTAATCTCAGTCTGATACAATTATTTAATCACAGTCTGATATAAGACAGACCATCTACTTTCCAAATAGTGCTGTCTACTCAGAAAATAAGCATGTGCTATAATGCTAAAGTATATATAGTTTCAATTTAGATGTATCATTTTGGTGTTAGATATGTATATTAATTCTTTAGATTGGTAGGCTTTATACAATTATCTATCTATTATCTATCTATCTATCTATCTATCTATCTATCTATCTATCTATCTATCTATATTTTTTTGAGATGGAGTTTTGCTCTTGTTGCCCAGCTGGAGTGCAATGGTACGATCTCGGCTCACTGCAACCTCCACCTCCTGGGTTCAAGTGATTCTCCTGCCTCAGCTTTCCGAATAGCAAGGATTACAGGCTCCCACCATCACGTCTGGCTAATTTTTGTATTTTTAGTAGAGATGGGGTTTCACCATGTTGGCCAGGCTGGTTTAGAACTCTTGACCTCAAGGGATCTGCCCTCCTCAGCCTCCCAAAGTGCTAGGATTACAGGCATGAGCCACTGCACCTGGCCATATTTTGACATACTATATTTCACCATAAGAAAGTGTATACATTAAATTTACATCTATTTCAACAAATATTATGTTGAACAATTTTATGAATTTCAAGACAATACCAATTACCAGTCATTGCAGGGTATCAGAAAAGACATAGGCCCTGTCCTTAAGGTGCTTTTCGTGCTATATAAATTGAGATATGTAGATGACAGATAGATAAATAGATAAAATATGTAGTATCATTCATAATCATGGAAGAAAATTTTAAATTTTCTAAGAGTGAGAAAGGATATGCTTTATATTAAAATCCATTAGCCAAATAAAAATTTTAATAGCAATTATTTTCACAATTGTTATTTCAAAAATAAACATTTTCAAAATCAAGTGAGTTAAAATATTATGATAAATATTATTTCAAAATTATTGTTTGTAATAAATGAAATTTTTATATTAATACATTATCTATACATTTTAAACCTTGTATTTCTATTTTAATCCAAGATTAAATTAGATTGGAAGCTGGATTATGTGATTTAGTTTCTTATTGCTTTCTATTTTGTGACCTGCAACTCAGAGGTGGGTAGAAAAATAAATATCCAATAAATATTTTTGACTAATTATGAGCTAATTATTTATGATAATGTTTAAAAATGTAGCATCTACCTTATTTGAAACGATTCATAAAATATCAGGAAACAAAGAAGGGGAAATAA
>NW_016808087.1:94132-107921 GCF_001698545.2 Rhinopithecus bieti
ATAAAAATTTTAATAGCAATTATTTTCACAATTGTTATTTCAAAAATAAACATTTTCAAAATCAAGTGAGTTAAAATATTATGATAAATATTATTTCAAAATTATTGTTTGTAATAAATGAAATTTTTATATTAATACATTATCTATACATTTTAAACCTTGTATTTCTATTTTAATCCAAGATTAAATTAGATTGGAAGCTGGATTATGTGATTTAGTTTCTTATTGCTTTCTATTTTGTGACCTGCAACTCAGAGGTGGGTAGGAAAATAAATATCCAATAAATATTTTGACTAATTATGAGCTAATTATTTATGATAATGTTTAAAATGTAGCATCTACCTTATTTGAAACGATTCATAAAATATCAGGAAACAAAGAAGGGGAAATAAAATTCAATCAAACAAATAAATATCAACCTAAACTAGCCACAAGATTCATTTCATTTTGTTGTTCTTAACCTTAATGAGTCTGAGGAGGAGTTAGCTTTTTTGTCACTTAAGCACCAAGAAAGTCCTTGCTTTTAAACTGAAGTCAAAGAACGTTAAGATACTTCCTGTTACAAAGTATTTGATAGCATAGCCACTGTGTTACTTTGTTTCAGCCTTGTATCCACTAGCCACATATCTTTGTCTTGAGTGCTTAGGACTAAAGTGTGTATAGTCAGTCTTGTTACAATATTCAATATGTGACATTTTAACCAATAAAGATACATCTTTAAGAAATCGGAACATATCTTAATTATACATTTGAACTGCTTCACAGAAACACGATGCCCAGTTTACTGTCATTCAGCTAGTGGGGATGCTTCGAGGGATAGCATCTGGCATGAAGTACCTGTCAGATATGGGCTATGTTCACCGAGACCTCGCTGCTCGGAACATCTTGATCAACAGTAACTTGGTGTGTAAGGTGTCTGATTTTGGACTTTCGCGTGTCCTAGAGGATGACCCAGAAGCTGCTTATACAACAAGAGTGAGTAACTCAGATTTTCTCCTCTTATGTCGTTGTTTTCCATCTTGTATCATGTTGATTTGTAAATAAGTAGAAATCATGACGCAAAATGTGTTGTCGATTATGTTTTTCCCAAAGAAAACATGTCTTAAAATTAAAATATTATTCTTTATTCTGGGTAACTAGATGGTCACTGTTTTAACATTTAATGATTTTAATTCTGAAATTCTATACTTTAGTTTAATATTCCCCACCAAAAGCAGGATTCTCTCATTCCTCAAATCTTGATATTGTTAAATGTACCCATCTTTTCACCATGGTTGAGTCACCCTGAGTTAGCAGATTAGATAAATTCTCAGGACCTTATCCCACTACATATCATTTTGAAACACTTTCAAATCAATGTTTAATAAGTAACACCTATTTTATTATAAAATGTCAAAACAGACGTATAAAGGAAAGTTGTCCATAATCGTGCATCCACAGAAAACATTTATAAGATTGTGAGTCAATTCTTCCAAATTTTTCTTCATACTCTTACATACAAACATGTTCATGAATATATTATTTAAATATAATTATTCATAATACAATTGTATGCCATTTCTCTCCATACCAGTACACTTCCTGAATATATTTCATTGTCAATAAATAATCTTTAAATTTTGATGTTTAGTAGGTTGCTGTGTTCTATATTGTTTTATCTTTTTTAAAGCAAATCCTACTTAGTGAGCAAATTATTATTATATTTAGTTTTTTCATATTTTATACAAATGTATAAATGATCTGCCTGTATTCATAATTGTTATGAGCCTCATAATTTTCTTTTTTTTTTTTTTTTTTTTTTTTTTTTTTTTTTTTTTTTTTGAGACGGAGTCTCACTCTGTCGCCCAGGCTGGAGTGCAGTGGCCAGATCTCGGCTCACTGCAAGCTCCGCCTCCCGGGTTTATGCCATTCTCCTGCCTCAGCCTCCCGAGTAGCTGGGACTACAGGCGCCCGCCACCTCGCCCGGCTAGTTTTTTGTATTTTTTAGTAGAGACGGGGTTTCACTGTGTTCGCCAGGATGGTCTCGATCTCCTGACCTCGTGATCCGCCCGTCTCGGCCTCCCAAAGTGGTGGGATTACAGGCTTGAGCCACAGCGCCCGGCCGAGCCTCATGATTTTCTAATGATACATTCCTAAAAACGAATGTTTTGTGTCAAAGATTATGTGACTATTTTGAAAGCACACTTTACTACACTCTTGATAAAACTAGGTATTATCATTAATTTTACTATTATCAGGATTAATTGAATGTATATGTTTTAATTTGCATCTATTTAATTCAAAATGTATTTGAATTTTTTGTGAACTTTTCTGTTGCTGTTTTCTTTTGTGTTTGTTTTTTGTTTTTTAGACAGGGTTTCACTCTGTCACTCAGGCTGGAGTGCAGTGGCACAATTATGGCTCATTGTAGCAGCCTCAAACTCCTGACCTCAAGTGATTCTCCCGGGCTCAAGTGATCCTCCCTCCTCAGCCTGCTGAGTAGCTGGGATTACAGGCATGGGCCACCAGCCCCAGCTAATTTTTAAGTTTTTCTTTAAAGAAAATTCTTTCCATGATAGAAATTTAGAAAATATAGATAAACAACAAGTAAATGTCTAATAAGCATTTCTATTAATACTACACAAACATAATTATTAGCATTTTAAATTTATCCTTTTGATTTTTTAAATAAATTTTCACGAGTAAATAACTCTTCTTTTGGCATAAAGTTACAAAATGAGATTGTGCTGTATATACTGATATATAAAATGATTTCAACATACCAATAAATTCAGCCCTTTATGTGTAAATCAGTGCCATTTTATCTGCCTTGTTTTAACTTAAAAATATAAAATACATAATTTTCCAGATGATTAAATATTTTTACAGTATTTCATAATGTCTAATACTATATTCATGTACATACTTTAATTAAAGCACTAGTAATTGGGCAGAATTACAATATTTTCATATTATGAATGATACTTTTATGTCATGATATCTATTTCGTGTCTGTCCATGATGACCTCTTTGGGATACTTCTATAGAATTAACATTACAGGATCAAAACGTGTACAAATATATGAGAGTTTTTGGCATATATATTGCCCAATTGTTTTTGCTATAGTTTTTTTTTTTTTTTTTTTTTATCAATTTTCTCTCCTAATGACAGTATCTTTCTCCATATTCTCATCAGCCAAGTGAATGGGTGGTTCCAAAGATGGTAGTCTTCTGCTATTTTCTTATTATCCAATTTTAAAAATGTATTCCTGATTTTCAAAAAAAAAAGCTCATCCTATTTGCAAATCACTCGAGAACTCCAATAATCGAAATTGTCACATGGAATGCATATCATGCTATATATAATAAAGAACCTAATATGCCAGGTAGCATTTCATCCGCAAGTAAAGCCACAATAATAGAACCACTGAATAGCAATGGCACAATGCTGTTGGGATGTATCTAGATGCATTGATATAGGAGCTAGGACTCTCCCAATGGCTTTTAATAATAAACCCTTTTTATTTTTCCAATTTTCAAATATACCTCATAGTGAATTTACTTTGTTCATGAATCTAAATATTTTTTTAAAATCTGAGTATTTTGAAAAGCCCTTAGACACTTAAAATATGTCCTACACAAAATGTTTTCTTACAAACACAATTCAGATGGATAAGAGCATGACAAATTAAGAGAAGTTTTGTATCTTGTAGCTAGTTGAATTAAATTTACAAGTGATTACAATTATATAGCCCTGAACACTTGATGAAATTGCAAAACACGGGATAAATACCTCAACAGTGCTTTTGATCTCCTCTGATCATCAGAAAAATTAGCCAATGTATCTGCAACAAAGCATCATTTTAATCACTGAACTATCAGTTCAGTAGACACTATATGCAACAAGGGATACTTATTGTCTTAAGGAGTGTATTTCATTCTACTCACTTCTACTCTTTTTCTAAGGCTATCCGTCTTAACCTGTCATGACATAAGTACTTCTAATAGCCCATGAAAAGTGTCATGCTTACTTACATTGTCCTTGTTACAACAATCTTATTATACAAGAAAATACCCTTAGGATAAATAAAACTATTTGATAAAACACTTTTTTTGAAATGTTGAATTTCTGGTTATTCAGTCAGGTTCTAATTTCTATGCCATATTAAATTATTAATTAATTAACTAATTAATTTTTTTGAGATGAAGCCTCACTATTTCTCCCAGGCTGGAGTGCAGTGATGCAATCTCGATTCACTGCAACCTCCACCTCCCCGATTCAAGCAATTTTCATGCCTCAGCCTCACAAATTATTTGGATAACAGGGTCTTGCCTCCACACCTGGCTAATTTTTGTATTTTTGGTAGAGACGGGGTTATTCCATGTTGGCCAGGCTAGTCTCAAACTCCTGATCTCAGGTGACCCACCTGCCTCAGCCTCTCAAAGTGCTGGGATTACAGGCGTGAGTGACTGTGCCCGGCCCTGTATTAAATTATTATATGAGAGCATCTCTGTCCCCATAAGTAGGCTTGATTGCCAGGATACTCAAAAGGATAGTTTCTCTGGCAGGAACTGGAAACATTTGTCCAACTTTAGATGATTCATGCTATGGAGAACACAGTGGGTTAACTCTAAATGTTTCAGTTACACTGATTGTTGCTTTGTCAGGACCTCTTTAATGTTAGAAGAAAGGTATGGTATGGAAATTGCTCTTTAACGTTTCTGAAATAAAAGTGCAACAGGCTCTTTGCATTTCTGTTTCAGTCTCTGAAGATTCTTAAAAACACACTGAACAAATAGGCTCATTCACTACCAATAAATAGCAGATTCGAGTTCTTCGGTGTTCATCCTTGTATTTTCTTGGAACTCTCTCAAATGATCCATGGGAGTCCTGGCTTTCTTCCGAGAAGCTGTAATTTGCATGTGCATTTCTAGAGTAATTTAGACATCGTTGATTTAATCTCGCATAATAGGCCTCATTTAGTACAATAAGTTTATAGTTTACTCTAAATATGAGGTATGGTTATAAAGTAATAGGACTTCAATTTTTTAAAAAAACAAATACACCAAACAGCTAAATGAGGCAGCATTCTAAGTTTTCCTTTTGGAAATAAATGTATACTTACTCCAGGAATGCTGATATTGCACAGAATGTTTTGGGAATTTCTCTTTTGGAATTATATTTAAAGCTAAATTATGACTGATGCCATTAATAAAAAAATTTTAAGCAAGTAATATTTTGGGATATAGGCTTGACTGAGATAAAATCTTGTCTCGATAAGCAGAGTGGGGTGACTTACGCCTATAATCTTGACACTTTGAGAGGCCGAGGCAGGAGGACCTCTTAAGCTCAGGAGTTTGAGACCAGCCTGGGCAACATAGCAAGACTTCATCTCTGTAAAAAAATAAAAATATATATATATAAATAAAATATAGTTTAGTATAATATCTATATTTATATATTATAATTTATATATAAATAAAAATATACATTATATATAAGTACTATATATATGTTTTTATATATTAAAATAATATAGGCTGGGTGCAGTGGCTCAAGCCTGTAATCCCAGCACTTTGGGAGGCCAAAGCAGGTGGATCACCTGAGGTCAGAAGATCGAGACCAGCCTGGCCAACATGGTGAAACCCCATGTCTACTAAAAATACAAAAATTAGCTGGATGTGGTGGCATGCACCTGTAATCCCAGCTACTTGGGAGGCTGAGGCATGAGAATTGCTTGAACCTGGGAGGTGGAGGTTGCAGTGAACCTAGATTGTGCCATTGCACTTTAGCCCGGGGGAGAGAGTGAGAATCCATCTCAATAATAATAATAATAATAAATAAAATAAAACATAAATTTGTCAGGCATGGAGACACTCACCTGTGGTCCCAACTACTCGGGAGACAGAGGTGAAAAGATCACTTGAGTCCAGGAGGTTGAAGCTGCAATGGGCTAAAGCCTGGTAATGGAGCGGGACCCTTTTTCAAAACATAAATAAATAATAATAAATTTAAAATGAAGAAAAGAAAAGAAAAAAAGATTATATTTTGTGCATATATTTTCTGTTTGTTTATTAACCCAAAGCAGTAAACCCAGCTTAGACATCTGTCTTGTTTATTTGATTTAGTGTGCTCTGATTATTGTTATTTCAGGAAAACAAGTTCACCATTCAAAACAATTTGCTGAGGCATTCCTTTTAGATAACAAATCCTGGTTAATCTGCGTTAAAAAGTCAGTCACATTAATAACATTTAACGCAGTTCATCTAGTGTCTGAAGTTTCGGGAGATTAAGATTTGGTGCCTCAGTGCAATGACCCTTTCCTGGTTGATCCTCTGAAAGCTATTGCCTGTAGGTAGAGTGTAGTTGCACTGAAGAATTATGACGGGCATTTCAATCAATGTCAGTAGAAAAGAATAGAGCATGGAATGTCTGCCGCTCTCGTTTTAAAACATCTCTGTGAGAGGCAGGATAGAGGAGTGTATAGAAATTATATAATCTATTTATGTATTTCAAACTTCTTAAACTTTGAAGAGTATTTGAGGAGTTGAGGGAACACCTAAGCTCAAAACTTAATTTATCAGACACTCAGATATTTTCTCACACTGTGTTTTTCTAAGTGTATCACAAGCTTTCCTTCCTTATGTTGTCAGTAGCGTGCCTGATATGAATGGGTCAGCTAAGACAGTACTATACACTTTTATGTTTGTTTTTCCTTTTGCATAAGGATATTGTGTAGGGGATCAGATTTCTTTTTCCCCTAATACTCACTTCTTGCTATTTCTTCTCATTTCTCACTACTGTGTTATGCAGAAATTACAAATGTTGATATTTTCCATTATACGATATTATTATGCATCATGTAATGCCTGTAAAACTCCACTGTACACTCATGGGATGTTCAGAATGAATAAGGCTGTGAAGTTTCAGTACTATTACGAAAATAGTTTCTATCTTGTGGACCCCTAAAATGCTCTTGGGGACCCACATAGATGCTTGGATGACACGTTGAAAGCCACTGTTAAGGATACTTTACAGGGACAAAAGCCCCTTAATAACTAAATGAATCTTTTTGTCATTATTCACCGGTGTAAATCTACACTATGGCATAGTTTTATGTGCTATAATGTATTTTAAAGAAGTAGCCTTGAAAGCAGAACTGCAGCTGCACACCAAAGCTGCCAAATCATCTTGAAAGTCCATGGACTTCATTGGGATGGATATGATTAGAGCATTTAGATCCACAAATTTAAATCATCAAAGAAGTTTTGTGTCTGAAAAAAACAAAACAAAACAAACAAACAAACAAAAAAAACAGAAAAAACAGAAAAATGAATTCCTTTCCTTTGGTTTCTCATCATGTAACTTTGAAAGTATAATTATAACATGTTTGTTGTATTTTTGCCCTGGGTCTACTAATTTACTTTACTTCATTCTAACAGAATCATGACACTGTTGTAGAACAGTTTGCCCCTGAATGATTTTTCAATCTTTGCTCTTATGAAATGTTATTTTTAACTGGTTAGTATTTTTACATCTATGCATTCATGCATCTATATAGATGAACATTTCTATATTCATATGTTGAAATACATGGAATCCTAAATTCCAATATGGTAATGTTTAATTTTCTGTTTTATACAGGATCAAGTTACTGAAAATACAGACTTTTATCTTATTTAGATGTTGTGTAATCCGTCACTTCAATTCTTCCTATGTCCTTAAGTTCATTTTGGGAGCATAATTACCACATAAACTGAGTTGGAAAATTTGAGAAAACAAATTGAGTTGTCCTTGGCTATATTCCCCATTATTAGATTTGTTTTCTTTTTCATTTCTATTCTGAAGTTGCCTACTTAGTACATACTAACTGGATTTTGTTAGAACATTTTCTTTTACGTAATGATTTATTTCACTTTTTAGATCTGTGACTCTGCCACATTGATGCCAGATATATTCTAGTACAACTTTGTTTTATTTGATTTCATTTTAAGGATAAGACAAAAAAAGAAAAGTGGCCAAGCAAGTGGTTAAAAGCTAAGAGGTTAAATATTTCCTTTCTGGTAACTCCAACCTAAGAACATAAATAACAGAAAACAGGAGGCTTTGTTCTGTAACATTTTCAAGAACTAAAAATCTATGGATATCAAAATTGGTATAATACAAAAGACATATATTAATTTGGTAAGTAATATATGTCACATGTCACTTATACCTACATGAAAAAGGTAATAACAAAATACCTAATTTGTGTCCTTCATATAGTAAAAGTATTTTAGGCTGTGAACAAAAAAAAGTCAATGATGAATTTATTGCCTCCCTTCTTATGATCAATATGAATATGCCTGCATGTAGCATCAGAAAATACAACCATTTATTCAATAACTAGAAAACTCTCAAAGGTTCAGTGATTTCAGTGATTAGTGTTGAATCAAAACTTAATGGAAAGTCTAGTACTTTCTACCCATCTATTTCAGAGAGATGAGTAGCATGAACATTTAAACATGTAAAAAACAACTATCCAGATTTATGTGGTGAAAAATTAAAACTATAATTGTGAAGTGGAACATAGGAGCACACAAGTAAAGGCAGCAAAGTAAAATGAAGAATGCAGACAGTCTATGGAGAATGCAATTTTATATAGGATGATCAGAGAAATGGTCTGGTAAAATGACACTAGAGCAGAAAATGGGTTTGAAGGAAGGAGCAAATATTGAGGCTAAAGAAACATTAATTTTGCTTTCACTAATTTTCAATTGAATAAAATAATTTTAATAATTGCCCTGATTCCAAGAGGCCCACCTTGCAGGAAGACAGTTTAAATCATTAGATTAACAATTTAGCTCAGTCTAAATGTCAAGCTAACGGTGACTAGTCCTCGTTTCCTATTGGTGATGCATGCTTCTAGTCCCAGCTACTCAGGAGGCTGATGTAGGAGGATCACTTGAGTCCAGGAGGTCAGGGCTGCAGTGAGCCTTGATTACACCATTGCACTTTAGGCTGGGGCAACAGAGTGAGACCTTATCTCAAAACAATTATTAGAATGAATTTAACATTATTCCTATCATCTTAATTGCCAATTGTCAGTATCCTCTGCTACATTTCTACTAATTTACCATTGCTTCTTCAAAAAATTGTGTTCAGAGTGCTACAAGTTCAGACTTTGAAATGAATTACTGTAACTTTTTTAAAAATTAGAGATTTTAGACCGGGTGTGGTGGCTCAAGCCTGTAATCCCAGCACTTTGGGAGGCCGAGACAGGTGGATCACGAGGTCAGGAGATCGAGACCATCCTGGCTAACACGGTGAAACCCCGTCTCTGCTAAAAAATACAAAAAACTAGCCGGGCAAGGTGGCGGCCGCCTGTAGTCCCAGCTACTAGGGAGCCTGAGCCAGGAGAATGGCGTAAACCCGGGAGGCAGAGCTTGCAGTGAGCCGAGATCTGGCCACTGCACTCCAGCCTGGGCGACAGAGCGAGACTCGGTCTCAAAAAAAAAAAAAAATTAGAGATATTAAAAATTAGAGATTGAATATATATAAAAAATACAAAATTGGACATTTAAAACCTCATCGAACTTTTAAAAAAGCCAGATTCATATTAGGATATATATATGTGTGTGTGTATATATATGTGGATATATATGTATATATATGGACTTATACCCCAATGTTTGCATTATTTTTGTTGAAGATAGATATCATACATCAGATTACTTAGTTTTTACACTGTTTTATGAGAATCTGAAAGTAACATAAGCATTATGAGTTTGTGTTTTATTTCCTGGATAGCCATAGAATAACTTAGAGCATGGAGATTTTCCTGTATTTCAAGAAATACTTAATCATTTCACATGATGTTGAAAGATCTGAAAAGTTCAAAGAATGAGGTTTTGCTACCTAAAGGATCGTTTATCTCTGATCTCTTGTGGCAATCAACATCTGCTGAAACTATTCCCTCAGTGGCTCTGAGATTTGAACTACTGGGGATAAGACTAGATGCTTCCCTTGGGAGCCTTCTTGGATCACCCTTCACCTTGTTGTCTGCAGTGAATGAATTTTAGTCCCTGACAATAGATAGATGCTAAATCTTTTAGCCAAATAATTTATCTCTATAGTTCCACTTTTAACCTGAGAAGCTAATATTTCTCTCCAGGTTAAATACTCAATTACTTGGGTTTACTCAGATAAACTCTCCAAAGTCCTTTGTCACTCTAAGTATGACCTGACAAAGCTCAAAAACAGGAAATGTGAACTATAACCAGCAAGCCTTTCCTAAATCGGCAGGCAGAGATTTGTACATATAATTAGAGAAACATTTGGTAGCTATGTGATATTACGCCTCAATATCCAGAGATTTCAACAATTATACTCCTTTTCTTTAGAAATCAGAACTTGAAGCCCCCTAACCCATTTCAGTTAAGCTCCTGAAAAATTCAGGCTTTTAGCCACATGTCTCATTGAACTGTCTAAATTCATTGAGCTTAGGGAACTGAATTGCAGAGTCTTTCAAGAAGAGGCTTACTGTGTGATTCCTCATCTAACTGCTGTTTCTAGGCAAAGTGGACAAGGTTTTAAGACTCTCAACTAATCCTGCAGTGGAGTTTAGGAATTATGTAATGCATTTGTCCAGAGAATCCCTAGCATCTTTACCTGTAGCACTTTATTCATCTCCTTTAACTTTTCTGTAGAATTCTAGAGACATAAATCAAGGTGACACCATGTGGATATGCAATTCAGTCCAAAGTTAGTCTTTCTTTAAGAGTCCAAAATAATTAACACTGAAAATGTCAGCATCCTTGATATTCGTGTAGGTTTAAGATAGAAAGTTGAAAGAGCTACGGTTCATAAGTCAGTAAAGCTGTTAAGCGGTAAGATAAAACTGAACGTAAAGTCAAATTTTATATAGTCCATGACCCTGTTTCTGAATGACAAGACAGCTGTGCAGAGAGGTTAAGAAACTTGACTAAAATTAAATAGGAGGGTCAAAACTGAGCCCAGAAACCAAGACTCCTGATTCTTATTAAACTTCGGGATCCAAATGGAGCAAATGACTAAACTTACCCTGTACCTCCAGTTACTTAGCTATACATAGATAAGAAGTCAGCACGTGGAGGAACTGGTGAAGGTTTGGTATTGGAGATATAAGGAGCAAACATTAACTTCTGATTCTGTTAAGTTTGAATTGGAGGTCTTTCTGAAATTGAGGTTTTAGATACACTCCATATGCTGTGATTCTGGGCTTGCTCCAAGCAATTGGAAGCTTTTCTGAAATACGTAAATATATCTTGGGAACTTACATGTGGATATAGAGACCAGTAAAAGTAAATGCTTCATTTTAAATGTTTAAATATGGTCAAAAACACATCTTCATAAATAATTTTTATAGTAACTAGCTGTGCTTTTATAATATTCTGAGTGCCTAATGTGGTACATCCTTCTGAAGCATCTACAGTTTTAAAATGTCCTTCACATATATAAGCTGGGAAAGCAATTTCTAAACCAGAAAAAAATAATACTCATGCAATACGAGCTTGAATTTGTTGAGGTGGGAGGTGAAAAGGGAAGAGGAATTTTTGTGGTCACAATCAAGAACAGAAATATGCATAAGCTCTGTGATGAATTACTTGTAGGAAACTTAGACTCCTATATATTCAATTTATTTTAGTTTGGTAGTCTCAGAACTACAGCTCCTCAGCTTAAATGCAGCAAGTCTTATTGTAAAGTGTGACTCAATTAAAATTTATTGCCCCAGCTTCTTCTTTTAACTATATTTCAGAACCAAATTGGGCCCTCAAGGACTCTTTTTCAGTGTCTCTCTATGCCAATAACGTTTACGTTTTTGTAGCTGTAGACAGTGTTTGCTCTTGGAGCAAGCACTTGTGTCTTACTAAAATGCTTGTTTACTGATACTTCCATTTAATAAAAAATTGATGCTTAATTTATAAAGTGACTTTGCTTTACTAGCAAAACTTAAATTAACAGGAAGTAATCCTAAAAAAGAAAAAGAAAAGGAAGGAAGGTAGGCAAAAAGAAGAAAGGAGAAAATAAAATAAAACAAAAAATCCGGAAGGGATATTATTACACCATCAAAATCCAAGTATTAGAAGATTGTCTCTGGTGAACTTGACCCTTGCTCTTCTATTAGTAAAGGTATAGCCTATGACAGGGCTATATAATATCCCTAGAAAGTTGATTTCACTTAGTCTATATAAAATCCCAGATAATTTGTAGACCTCATGTGGTTTCCTTTGCCTTGCTGATTGTACAACATTTAAAGCAGTAGTTCTCAAATGGGGATGATTTTGTTCCCCAGAAGATACTTGGTATCGTCTTGAGGCATTTTTGGCTGTCACAGCTGAGGAGATGCTAACGTAATCTAGACGACGGCAGTAGAAGTGCTGCTAGATATCCTACAATGCACAGGACAGCTGTCACAGCAAAGGATGATCTGGGGTGAAAGGTCAACACTGCCCTTCTAAAGAAACCTTGCCCTACAAGCTTCCCATCATGCGCAAATAATGGGAGTGGGGATCAAATGTTTCTCTCAGGTACTTTCTGTTTCTTCCTGTTCATATTGGACTGCAAGTTGCATGGGACAATATAGACTACATTACCATTTGTGACCAAATGTGCAACAGACTAGCCATCTGTTATCAGGCCTCCTGGAATGTGGAACTTCAAGCTATCACAAACATAATGCAACAAATCATAAGTCTTGTGTGCCTGTTGCAATTTTATTTTCATTTGGTTTCAATTAAACACTTGAAATCACTTACCACCCTCCACCCTAGGCTCTAAATTTAAAACATAGCCACTTTAGTTTTGATGTTCTATTTTCATCTTATTAAGACATCATGGAGTAAAATCATACATAAATGTATACCTCTAGAAGACAAATATATCAGATATTTTAGTCAGTATATAAGTCTTACCCTTGTGTAATTTTTTAAATGTTTTCACAGTTTACTTAGCCTCATTCTACAAGGGGGTAACGTCCATGTGTGTAAACTAAAATTATTCTTTAATTAATTGTAGCTTTAGGTTGGTAAAGTACCTACAACATTAATATTGAAGCAGTTGATGTAGAATGTGTATTGTTTATGGAGTCAAATGAAAATCTTTACAGCATTCTACAAACTCTAAAACATATAATCCATACAACATCTTGTGACATATTTTCATAATTCTATAGATACTCTAAAAAAGTTGATACTCAGTGAATCTTATATTAACTATCATTGTGGAGTTTCTCAAATGTATTGATATAACAACACTATTAAATAGTAGCATAAGAAAAAAGAGGACATTAGAAAGCAGTAAGATTTAATAAAATAAACTATTATGTTTATATTGGCTCATTCACATTCACATATATTATGAAAAACTAGACTAAACTCATTGTCAACTGAAAATGAACTACATATTTAAAATGCTCAAAATGATCAGAAATCTTTAGTAAAATCTACTTTGCTAAGTCCACAAAATTATAAATCGTATTCTCACTTGACAGAAGAGCATGCTCTTTTGTAAGCAATAAAGTGTTGTAAACAGCAGAGGTCGAAAATAAGACATACTTTAAACTGGAGGAATGCAGTGGTGAAGGGGGGCAGGTGGTTATTCCTCTGGACATCCCAGATCAGCCAGGATAGTAAAGCAGTAGAAGGAGGGATCACAGAAGATGGAGTGACCAACTCTTGCTGGAAGACTCTCAAATGTTCACCCAAAGAGTTTATGTTTGACCAAGATGTTCAGATAAGAACTTTACCAGTTACAGAAAGCAAAAAAAAAAAAAAAAAAAAAAAAAAAAAA
>NW_016808087.1:108222-134871 GCF_001698545.2 Rhinopithecus bieti
AAAAAAAAAAAAAAAAAAAAAAAGCCTCCCAAGAAGAAAGACCATGTCTTTGGGAAGATAGCATATACACAGGGGGAATTCAATGAAGATCACTGAGCATCTATTGAATGCCTAAACTGCACATTTGCCAAGATAACACCTAAAAAAGAAAACTGCTCTCTGTAGTGAATGTGTATTGTTTATGGAGAGCACAGGTTCATGTGAGTTAATACTCTTTATCTTCAGCTTTATAATCTATTCAGTTTTTCAGAAGCTTAATAATTTCAAATTATAGTTTGGGTTTACTATTTTTATTTGTTGCAGTTGATATGACAGGCACTACTACTACTACTTTTACTAGTGTTGAACACAAAGAGTTTGAAACTACAATGAAGAATTTAAAGAGTTTATGAGAATGTATGCATCTACCTGTTCTTAAATTCCGTAATCAATTTGCTGGTTTGAAATTTCACCTGTAGTTTGATTTTTTTTTTACTTCAAATTAAATGTGTACCATGTTGGTTTATTATTCTTTTATTTTTAAAGCCAGAGCAACTTGATGTTATTTGCTTGCCATAGAATAAGAGAAGTTTTAACACTTTCTTTTTATCTGATTTAGTATTAATTGCTAAATTTGAATTGTTTTGTAGCTAACAGTGAGCTTTTCCTAGTAGTGTCATTTAATAAATTTGTTACATCAACAATAAATGTATCAATTAAAGGGAACTGAAAGGAAGGAATGGGCATAACATTTATTGAACACGCTATTAAGGAGCAGACACTTTTTTAGTTGCTTTATATATATGATAAATTCATGACAGATGACAAAATTTTCTAAATAATAATATATAATTCTCAATCATCTTTATTCTCTTCCTGATTCCCTCAATGATGGATGGTGTCATTTGCAATATGGTTAGCTAGAAAAGAGATGAGAATCTTGAATCTGTGATTATTTCATTATTGGAGTTAAACTAATCAGTCTAATAAGCTACCTATTAGCAGATAATGAAAATTCTCTAATGAGAAGACCAAATGTTTCATGAATATTGAATAAATTCTGGGCTAAATAGCTAACTGTTGGCCAGGTGCGATGGCTCACACCTGTAACCCCAGCACTTCGGTAGGTGGAGGTGTGTGGATCACTTGAGGCCAGGAGTTAGAGACCAGCCTGGCCAACATGGCAAAACCTTGTCTCTACTAAAAGTACAAAATTTAGCCAGGCTTGGTGGCGCACACCTCTAATCCCAGCCACTAAGGAGGCTGAGGCACAAGAATTGCTTGAGTCTGAGAGGGGGAGGTTTCAGTGAGCTGAGAGAATGCACAGCACCACTGCACTCCAGACCTAACTGTCTATGAACTTCAGCAGTAACAATGGGCAAGGAAACAACACTCATTCATGTTTTCTTCTAAATAAAGAGTTTAAATTAGTCCCAGCTCTTGTTTTAGAATGAATTGATTGGGTGTCATATATAAAAATATAAATTAAGAGTTTTCCACTAAAAATAAAAATAAATATGTTTACTTCTAAGTATATAAGCTCAATTAACGGTGACCTGGGATGGAATTTGGACAGCAACGAAAAGAACTGGTACACCAATTGATCAATAGCAGTATCTGGATAAATTAAGGAAACATTTAAAGCACTGCACCCTGGTTTCATTGTTGAACTGATTGAATGCCACTTACTTTTTGTATGTTTGTAATAACATGTCCAAACTCAAATGAAAAATAAATTAGATTGCCCCACTTCCTCGTGCTTTCCCATAAGGGCAGCAACTGAACCCTTGATATAGTTAAGAGACAAAAAGGAAAAGGAAAGTGTAAATCGAAAACCTGAATGACACAAGTAAAAAGACCATACCTACATTTCCAAAGCTAGCAAATCTTGTAGCAAGACGCCTTTGTCATTTCACAGGTATCTGCTGCACAATGTGGCCATGATACCTTTCCAAGGTGCCACAGTGAGCTAAGGGCCAGAATATTTTGTTTAAAATTAGTGCAAAGTTAAAGATAGTGTATAGGTCACCTGATCAGCAAGTATGCTACATTGAAAGGTTTAAAGTTGTCATTCTAACAATAATGTGTGTGTGTATGTGTGTGTGTGTGTGTGTGTGTGTGTGTGTGTGTGCAGGCTACAACAATTACAAAACACAACCAGAAGAGCAGAATTGAAAATTTAAATTTTCTTATTAAGATAATTTACTATACATTTTCTAAACATATATCCCTTTTGTATAATTTTAAACATTTTAATAAGATTTACACAGGTGTAAGCAAATAGACCATATCTAGTTGGAAAATATTCTGGAAATAATTTGGTTGAATCTATAACCATGTACTGCATTAGAGAACATACTGTACAAGTCCCAGGCAAGTTAAGAGATTCAGGTGAGTGAAGCTTTCCTTGAAGATATGATCATGCGACACAGCAGAAACCTCTCCAACGTTATTGTGTCTGCATTTAGAACAGCGCAAAAGAGGATTCTCCTTCCAAGTTTAAACAGAAACATGGCTCTGTTCTTCCTAGAAAAGATCACCTTTCAGTATATCACTATTTTAAGAAATTCTATTAATCTCAACGCTCTTCTCTCTGGAAAATGGTGAAGAAACACTTAAAATGAAACAACTCTTCTGTGTTTCTTTTTAACCCTGATTGAATTAAACCAAATAAATACACTTCTCTTTCATGACTGTCAGCAACCTGTTGTTTGTTTTTTTTTCTTATGACTCTATTTTAGTTTCAACTAGAGACCTCGGTAAAGCAACAAATATCTGGGCCTAAGATTTTCTAAATGGGTACAAAGTTTTCAGCATAGAAAAGGCCTTTTTTTCCTTTTTTTTTTCCCCCTCTTTTTAGTGCCATTTAAGTACACTTTACACTTTCAGTATTACTGAAAGTATACTGAAACGATCCTTTCAGTATAAGTATACCTATACACTTCCAGTAATACTCAAAGTATCCTTTCAGTAATTTGGTTCTGGAAAAAGAGAAGTTGCAAAGGCGGTTAGGAAAATAACAAGTGTCTATAACAGAGATAAGATATTTAATTGAGGTTTTTAGGATACTGTATCCCCCTTGTCCTATGAATACAGCTTTGTTTGACTTTTGTTAATTCTTTGAGTTCTTAAGAAGGATAAAGTAGGCCCAATGATTCCATTTGGTATCCTGAGTAGATTTTGTTCAGTGCCACATGTATAAGTCCGCTTTTGTCAATATCAGGGAGTAGTATTTGAAATTTTGAATTATGAAAACATAAACTTGGTCTAGGCATATGTAGATGAGTGCTTTGGGGGTTTTAGTGCACTTCGCACACTGTAGTTTATCTCCCTAACTTCCAAGGCTGTCTTTTCTCTGGCTTTGGTCTCTCTAATTTGTTTTGTTTTACTTCATCAATAGAAACTGTCAACTATTCTTCACCTGATAACCTCTTAGGAAAGTTGTGTTCACTATGTGTCTTTGCATGCTTAGTCTTCCTGCTGTTGGTGCTTTTCCATTTCCTCAATTCTCTGCGCAGTCTCATGCATTCTTCATGACTGTGTAAGCTCTACCTTTTCAAAGAGCTTCTGGCAGTAGTCTCCCTGAGCAGCTCACTTGTGCCAAAACAGCAAGGAGAAGTGCTCAGTTTTACTGAGTTAGTTCCAATCTTAGCACTCTCCTAGCCAAGATAAAGTTTCCCAAGTGCATCTGTGATTAAATAAAAATTGGACATTTTAGCTTCCTCTTCCATTATATTTCTTCACACCGGAAACTGTTTTTCTAGAACATAGAGTTTTCTCCTCTGTGCTTTGATTTATGCCATTTGCTCAGAATGTGAGAGTACTGAGCTAACATTTATTGAGTCCTTACTATGTCCAAGGAAGAAACCTAAAGATTTTACTGCAATTTGTCATTTAGTCCCACAACAATGCTATGAACCAGGACTATTACATTCTCAGTAACAGATGAGGACATTCCGGCATAACAAGGCTTAGAAACTTGTCTCCTAAGTTGCTAATCCATTTGTGTAAAGCACTATATTGCCCCCTAGAGCATCACTTCAAATCCAGTGGCATGCTATGAGGCCCAGTAGATATCGGTCATATTTTGATGAACATGGCTTAAGATTTTGATGATGTGAGTTCTTTGAAATATCCATCCCTTTTTTCTTATATCAAATATTGTACTCATCTTTCAAGTGACTTCACTTGAAATTGAGGTCACTTAATTCATAAGTGACCTCCTCAGTTTCTCTAGTGAGAATCTTGGTGCCACGTTCCACATCCACAGTGGCTTTTACTACTGTCTTACTAATCAGGGTAAAGTCCATGGACCAGCATCACATGGAGTTTGTTTGAAATGCAGACACGGACTACACACGCAACCTCCTGAATCAAAATTTTCATTTTACTGGGAGTAAGCTGTATATGATTTATATGCATTATAAAGTTTGAAAAGCGGTGTGCTAGATACCTATTTCATTCTGTATTTAGTTTTTCGCAGTAACTCATTATTACTCCTGTTTGCCTGACACTTTCCAAACAAAAGAGCCAATATGTTATTTATAATTGTTTCACCCAAAATAACTAGCATAATACTTCCTATATGGTTGACAATCTGTACATCTTTATTAAATGTATTTATTGAACTAAGAGCAAATTCCGTAGACATTACACTTTTATATCTCCCATAACTCATAAAAGCAATATTATTCTCCTCTAAATTATACATTCTGGTAATGTAATTATTATGTCTAATTTATATGGTGCTTGCCTACTATCCAGAAGACACTTCAATGATTAATGATGAAATGAAACACGCAGTAAATTAATCAAGATGATTATTATATTGAAGAGAGTTTTAAAAAATATTTTATTTTTAGTTTATTTAGGTAACAAACACCTGTAAGCACTTATGTGCTAGGGAGCGGTCTAAGTTCTTTACAAATATGGACTTACTCACATACTGAACTTCGATTGCTTGGTCAAGCATAAATCTGGGTTAAATCAATGAAGGTTGATTTGTGATACCTCTTTTCATTCGAATACATGTCATATCACATCTACTTCAGGTTGTTTTGTTGCAGATGATTAATGTACATGCCATAGTTGATATAAAATGTCAATATTTAAGCAATTTTCTTTTTTATATATAATTTCAAAATCCTTCCAAATTATTTGGAAGTAAAATTTTCTGTAAATGGTATGCTACTTCTGGTTGGTATTAAAATAGAATAACATCAGAATGTTTAACAGGAATGCATATTCCATTTCAGAACAGAAATACTATGAGAAATTCTGTCAGGTTTCAGACTATGTTATGTATATTATGTATGTTCTATGCATTGCTCATTTATGTAGACATGATTTTATATTCAAAGGGAGGGAAGATCCCAATCAGGTGGACATCACCAGAAGCTATAGCCTACCGCAAGTTCACGTCAGCCAGCGATGTGTGGAGTTATGGGATTGTTCTCTGGGAGGTGATGTCTTATGGAGAGAGACCATACTGGGAGATGTCCAATCAGGATGTAAGTATTTGTGGTCTATGAGTTATGAGTTCAGATGAAAAGATCAAGCTGTGCAAGGAAGTGGAATATAGTGAAACCGGGTGGCTCCTGGTTTGTAACATTGAAATAAAATATTTAGCAGCAATGAAA
The DNA here is from genome assembly GCF_001698545.2 of Rhinopithecus bieti. Classification (NCBI taxonomy): domain Eukaryota; kingdom Metazoa; phylum Chordata; class Mammalia; order Primates; family Cercopithecidae; genus Rhinopithecus; species Rhinopithecus bieti. The sequence continues at coordinate 113,841 of NW_016808087.1, forward strand.
CTGTTTCCAAGTCTCGCAAGGATATTAACTATTCTTACAGATTTACATATTTCCCTTAAGCAAGGGTTTAGAAAAAAGACGAAAGAAGCATTTGTAGTGAAAATGTAATGAAGTAAGTGACCTAGGGCTGGGCGCGGTGGCTCAAGCCTGTAATCCCAGCACTTTGGGAGGCCGAGATGGGCGGATCACGAGGTCAGGAGATAGAGACCATCCTGGCTAACACGGTGAAACCCCGTCTCTACTAAAAATACAAAAAAACCTAGCCGGGCGAGGTGGCGGGGGCCTGTAGTCCCAGCGACTCCGGAGGCTGAGGCAGGAGAATGGCGGGAACCCGGGAGGCGGAGCTTGCAGTGAGCTGAGATCCGGCCACTGCGCTCCAGTCCGGGCGACAGAGCGAGACTCCGCCTCAAAAAAAAAAAAAAAAAAAAAGAAAGAAATAAGTGACCTGTAAGATAATCTCTAGATTCTAATACACGTTGAAGTTTGAAAGTCACTGCTTTACACCATTGAAAAGTACTAATGAACTAATAGTTACTTAATTTTACGGCACTTAGGATTTTACAAAAAAAAATTACTATGATTTGAAAGGGACCATTTGACCTGTGGTATAACTAAAACCTGTATACTAATTTTGTCCATATTCATTCATATATGTTTTTCATAGAGAACTATATAACTACATAGTAATTTCTTTATAACACCAAATTTCCTCTATCATTTAACATTTCTTTTTATTTTAACCTGCAAAGGATCTTTATATACTCTCCTTTCCTACATTTATGTTCTTCCAATCTTCGTTTATATAATATTTTAGGCATACATAATTTCTTATTTATTTGATCAGTTGTTATCCTTTTAGGCAACTGAAAATGAGAAATTTTCCCACTTACCTTTAAAATAACCATATTTGTGAGCCCTGTCCATGAAAACGTAAAGTAAGTGACACTTCCTGGTTCCTGAAAACTTTGCTTCTCACACAGGTAATTAAAGCTGTAGATGAGGGCTATCGACTGCCACCCCCCATGGACTGCCCAGCTGCCTTGTATCAGCTGATGCTGGACTGCTGGCAGAAAGACAGGAACAACAGACCGAAGTTTGAGCAGATTGTTAGCATTCTGGACAAGCTTATTCGGAATCCCGGCAGCCTGAAGATCATCACCAATGCGGCAGCAAGGTGACACATTCAATTTGGTATCCTGCATTCACTCTGAAATTTGTGTTTGCTATCTCCAAGACGTTTTTAGCCCGCCCCACAAATGCATTATTTGAAACTTGTATTCCACAATATTAGAGAGATGTATTTCCCCTTTCTTTTTTAATCTTTAGAACTAATTCTCCTGCTCCTTAATAGGAATGATGAAATTCTGAGATATATTTTAACATGTATCTTGACTCTACCTTCAGGCTTGTTTAAGTCTTTGGGAAACAGGAATACTGGTGGGGTGCAGTGGCTCATGCCTGTAATCCAAGCACTTTGATGGATCACTTGAGGTCAGGAGTTCGAGACCAGCCTGGCAACATAATGAAATGCTGTTCCTACTAAAACCACAAAAATTAGCCTGGTGTGGTGGCGGGAACCTGTAATCCTAGCTACTTGGGAGGCTGAGGCTGGAGAATCTGTGAACGTGGACGGCAGAGGTTGCAGTGACCTGATATCATGCCACTGCTCTCCAGCCTAGTCAACAGAGTGAGACTCTGTCTCTAAATAAATAAAATAAATAAATTTACTGATCACATACTTCTTTTCACCCTTCATAACTAAAGTAGTCCTGATTCATCTTGCATTTGAAATAACGAAAAAGAAATTATCCAAAATATTGCACTGACTAGCAACATGCAAGTTTTCCCCAATTAATTAAACAAATGTTTGTTTAATCCATATTGCATACCAATTACTTTGCTAGACACCATTGAATATAAAACTAAGAGTAAGATAAAGCCAGTGCCCCTGGACAACACCACAAATGTTAATACTCTACAGCTATAATGCAATCCTGGATGCACAAAGTCTATTTAATTTTATGCATATTCCTCTAGGTTAAGAACTACTGAGTTCTCTCAGTGTTTAGAAGAATGTAAATTAAAGTGTATCTACAAAGTACAGTGGAAGAAAGAAGGAAAAAGAGATGAATTTTGTCAGAGGCCATATAAGAAGAAAATAAATATTAATGTATTTGGTGCCTCTCAGAGTAATTAAAGGCAAAGATATCTTGTCTAATAATTTTGATTCTCATTACACGCATATGAAAAAAAGTTATTTTACACTTTGATAATGCATTCTCCTACAGACTTTTAATTTTTCTTTCTGATTTGTCACGTAAGTTAGTACATATTTTATACTTTTAAAACATTCCTCTTGACAACTAGAGAGAGAAGCATTTCAGACCTATTTGGGACCTCTAGCGATATGCCTACTCAATGGCTTGGACTTGTTAGTTCAATAATATCTTGATTGGTACAATGGAGTTTTATCAGTAATGATGACTTGTGGGTTATTCTACCTTCTTTGCATAACCAGTTGCTTCTCAATATTGATTCTCAATTGTGCCAGTTTTAGGTCTCAATAATACTATCCTGCCCTGTTGTTTCCATTGCTACAAAGCTTACTGACTAAAGCTGGCATTCAATGCATGGGAAATTCCTTGGTTTTTGCCTGAAGTTATCTGTTTGAAGATCAAGCAGGGTGTGTGTGTGTGTGTGTGTGTGTGTGTGTGTGTGTGTGTGTGAGTGAATATGTAAGTACATTACAAGTTTGATTAACCATGCCTCAGTATCATATTTCTATTAAAAAATCAATCATATTTAATACTATATTTTAAGATGTCAAAAATCAATGTCCCTGAAATCCACAGGGAATAAAACAGCAAAATTTTAACATATAAACTTTTTTTATCCATTCTCCTGTCAGTGGATACCTATGTTGATTCCATATCTTGGCTATTGTGAATAATGCTGCAATGAACATGGGAATATAGATACCTCTTTGAAATACTGACTTCATTTCCTTTGGCGATATACCCAGAGTGGGATTGTTGGATCATATGGTGATTCTATTTTTAGTTTTTTGTGGAACCTTCATACTTTTTTTCCGTATGGCTGTCCCAATTTACATTTCCTTACTTGCCAATGTTCCCTTTCTCCACATCTTCACTAACAGTTGTTATCTTTGGACTTTTTGATAATAGCCATCCTAACAAGTATGAGGTGATAGATCATTGTGATTTTGATTTTCATTTCTCTAATGATTAGCAATGTTGACCACCTTTACATAAACCTGTTGGCCATTTGTCTTCCTCAGAAAAAAATGTCAATTCAGGTCCTTTGCCCATTTTTAATAGGGGTATTATTATTTTTGCTATCAAGTTATATGAGTTCCTTATATATATTGGATATTAGCCATCTATGAGATATATTGATTGTAAACATTTTCTCTTCTTCTCTGGATTGCCTTTCATTTTCTTGTTTTCTTTACTGTGCAGAAAATTTTTAGTTTGATATAATCCTCCCTGTTTAATTTGGCTTTGGTTCCTATGATTTTGGTGTCGTCTCTACAAAACTGTTGCTAAGACCAGTGTCACAGAGCTTTCTTCCTGTGTTTGCTTCTAAAAGCTTTACAGTATTAGGTCTTCAGTTTACCCATTTTGTGTTGATTATATTGAGTGCACATTACGCAGTTTTTACATAATAGTTGAAAAAGTTAAGTAGGAGAATCATAAACAAGATCTTAATATCAGTATATAAGAATCATAGATTATTTATTGAAAATAACACTTAAGAATCACTACGACTGAATCTAGTAATAAGTCCTTAAATAAAACTACCCATAACTTATTGCATAAGGATAAATCTCTATCCTAAACTTCACAGAGACTGTGTAGACTCTTAGAAATTCACCTGACAGTTTAACAACTAACAGGATGACAAACCTGTCCTTCCCTGGGCCATGTGGTCCTCATTTTGTACTCTGAAGCCATTTATTTTGATCTTTACAGCATAGATAGTAATCACAGGGGAAAAAAAGGCTTTGCCTATCATAAAAACAATCAAACCATTTTCAAAGCGAACTCATGTAATGTAATGTAATGTAGGGATATCTAATACCAGTTTCATAGAGAAAAGTAGTCTTACTATCAGATCATAATATGGGAGGCTATGTCCTAGCATCCAAATTTTAACATACTTTCATAATTCACTTTTCCACTCTCATTGAAATATATCAAGTACTTTTTCCTTACATATTTTTCTTTAATACATGAACAAGTTTGATGTAATTTGTCATAAAACATAATTTTAGAAAAAAATCAATATTTTCTATGAAAAGACAACCATCTTAATGTACAGCATATAAACATTTGGGCAATTACATTTATATTTTTACTTATTACCATCAAAATGCACAATGGGTTAGATTTTGTCATAATGCATTTATTATTGACAACCTCACACTACTATATGCAACTATGTCAAGAATGTTTTTTCTCTTTAGAAAATTTGCTTTCCTCCTTTTGACAATGATTATTTCATCCTTTTCATAACTGATTAAAATGACCCACCTCTGTAATTTTTAGTGATGTCCCTGCCAAATGCTTTATTGAGAAAATAAGCCATTAGATGGGAACTTCCCACAGCAAAACAGAAATGTATTGGCACCTGCACCTACCCATAGTGTCCTTCTTTCCTCTAATTATAAAAGGAAGTGTCCCTCTATTTGTCAGAGGCTAATCCTCTACTCTGCCTCTCTCCCTGTCTCCCTCTCTCTCTTCTACATATCTGGGCTCTTTCTTTGTGTAGGATCATTGCCACAAACGTATGTTCTATTATATTCTTTCTCACTATCTTATTCTTATCACCAGGGAAACCTATTACACATACAACTATCCAGGTCTATCCCAAGAATCTCCAGGAAAAGAGAATGGAGTTTGAATATTTTATAAAAACTTCAGGTGATTTTTCTCTCATTTGGAAAATTTAGGCGATATTGCCTGTCAATATTACCCCTGCTGGCCCCACATCTCTGCCAACTACTTCCCTACTTCTCTAACAGTCTTCACAGCCAAACTTCTCAAATAATGGACTCACAGACATAAAGTCAATATTCTGAAAATTTATCAGTTTTCTCCCCCAGCCTGATCCTTCCACTGCTTAATTAACTGCATATACCAGCAGCTACCCATTCACCTAACCAGGAATTGGAGCAACTCTTGGTACCTCTTTCTTGCCCTCCGCACTGTGATCATCTGGATCAATGAGATCTATCTCTACCCTTTTTCACTGAAAACATTTTCCTCATGGCTGTTTCATCTTCTGACCTGGACCACTGCAATAGACTCCTAACTTGTCCCCTGCTTTGATTGCTGTCAAACTCCAAACATTTTTTTGCACAGCCTCCAGAATCTTCTTATCAAAACATATATGATACAGTTTCAGTCACTTGTTTATAATCAATATTGAATTCATGTTACACTTATAAAAAAATCTAGTCTCCTTTTGATTGTTTAAAAAGCCCTGCTGGCTGAGTGGAGTGGCTCGAAACTGCAACACCAGCTACACAGGAAACTGAGGCTGGAGGACAACTTGTGGCTAGGAGTTGGAGACCAGTCTGGGTGTCTCCAACACCAGACTGGTCTCCAGACTGGGTGCAAGACCCCCATCTCTACAATTTTTTTTTAAATGGGCCAGGCATAGTGGTGTTTGCCCATGATCCTAGCTACTCAGGAGGCTGTAGCAGAAGGATTGCTTAAGCCCAGGAGTTTGAGGTTACAGTGAACAATGATAGCAACACTGCACTCAGCCTGGGTGACAGAGCAAGATCCTGCCTCTTGAAAAAATGTATAAATTAATTAAAAAGAAAACTTTGAAAAGTCTTGCTTCTCCAGTGTTATGTATTTCATTCAAGTAAATTTTATTCAACAATATTTTTATATAATACAATGAGATGACTATAGTCAATAATACCTTAATTGTGTGTTTTAAAATAAATAGTGTTTTCTGCCCCTCTTTATTATATACCAGCCTCCCATGTGCAAGGGATAGACTCTGAAGAAAAATAAAGAGGAAAAATATGATCCCTGCCCTCCTGAAGCTTACATGATAGAAGATGCACAGTAAGCAACAGACAAGAACAGACCAGAGGAAGGAAATCAGTAAATGGCCCTGATGGACAATAAGGAGTAGCTGGGAAAGAGTCTGAGGAGTTGATGTTTGAGACCTGCAGGAAGGGAATGAGCCAGCTGTGTAAGCTCCCCTCGCCAAAAAGAATATTCTTGGCACAGGATTAAAAAAAATGCAAAAGTCTTCAGATGAGAAAGGGTTTGGAGAGTTCTAGGAAGTGGCAGAGAATAATGTGACTGAAGGGAGTCTGTCATGAACCTAAGGAGGTAAACAGAAGCCAGAGCACTTGAGGCTACACAGGCCATGGTGAGGACTTTGAAATATTTTTCAAATGCATGAGGAATTCATTAGGCATTTGGACCAGAGAAGTAAGATGATTTGATTTATATGGCTGCTTTGTAGAAGGAGGAGCAAAAGTTATGAGGAGGTGGGGGTCATTTTAACCTTTCGACTTGTGCCACCTTCACCTAAACAATACTCTAACCTCAGTGGCCACTTCTAGTTCCTGCAGAAAGCAAAAGCATTTCAGAAGATTGTAGCACATGCTGTTTGCCTTGTCTCAGATTCTCCTTTGCACCTTTCTTTCTTAAGGAAGCAACTTACACATCATGTATGTATTGAGTCATTCTGTGGCGGCACCAGAGAAATAAAGTTTAACATCATTATTCTTTTACAGAGCACCATATTCTCGTTCTTCATCAGTATTTTAATTCTGTTTTCTGTGTTTGCGTGTGTGTTCTTTTAACTCCATTTTAATTCTTTTAAATCCATTTTCTCAATAAACTCTAAGCCCTGTGAGAGCACACACCATGCTTCGCTTGTATTACCAGTGCAGATTGATAATATGTGCTCAATAAATATCTCCTGAATACCTAATAAATATTTGCTGACATCATTAGTAAATTTCCATTTCAAAAGATGCAGTTTGTAGAAAAAATTCCAGTGTTTTTCTGTTCTTTGAACAGATTTTTTTATAGACATTGATCATATGGTAAAAGCCTAAAGCTGTTCTCCTAAGCAAAATTCTACATGTGTACCTTTCTGTCAACTCAACTCCAGAAATACACTCCTAAAAATATAATAGGAGACTTCAAAACTGAATTCGTGGCTGGTACAAAGCACTCAAGTTTCTGAACGATGTAGTTACTAAGATCAATGCATAGAACTGTGTTTATATGTACCCTGTAGTGTCCTTTAAGAAAACAACATCATTCTGATAGAAATGATGTTTCTTCAGTTTTCTGGATTTAGTAAGTTTTATGGTCAAATTTTAACTTTTCTTGGTGGCTAAGTACCTTTTGAAACTAATTGTTTGAATTTAAAAACGTTGTTGCATATACTGCAATAGAAGTCTTTTTATAATGCATCATTTCACTTTTCAGCCTTCATTAGAGTTGATGATTTATAGCAGTATCATTCTCAAAGAATCTTCCACTGAGAGTGTCTCTTCGAATATAATCACTGGAAGTGGGGAAGGTGGAAAAGCTGATGGTCAGGGTGGGCCAGATCAAACAATTATTTAGATGCTACAAAGGATGATGATAACGGAAGGAAAGTTATATTAAACTTTGTGTTATGCTTGTTTCCTAGTCATTGATTAATTTTTCTAAAAGTAGAGTAAATCAGAGGAGATGTGAGGGTTTTAGTTTTGATTGTACATCAGTACAAGGCTACAGATGTTTATTCAACAATAACCTTGTGAGACACTATGTTAGGTCCTGTGATGATTATATAAATAACAGACATAGCTTCTACCCTCAACAGCTTAAATGTGGAAGAAAAAAGAATATTCAGAAAACTGTAATACCCCTCAGAAAATGTAATTATTAGAGCAAAAATAAATGGAGTTCGGCAACCCTGAGGGGAGGTGAGTTTACTTTTATATTTGGAGTTTTCTGGCATTTGTATGTAAAGGGGACTTTCGGATACTGGATGAAATTTCTACAGGCAGGTAACAGGAAAACAGGCTGGGGAACACTACAGAAAAGGGAAGACACACAAATGGGTAGGATACTTCCAAATCACATCGCATAATACAGTTTTGCTAGACTATAGGATAAAAAAAGGAAATTATGGGGGAAAAGCCTGATAGACCAGGTAGGGATCCTCAGCCCCTGTGCCACGGACTGATACCAGGCTGTAGCCTGTTAGGAACCAAGTGGCAAAGCAGAAGGCGAATGGCGGGCTAGCGAGCCTTACCGCCTGAGCTCTACCTCCTGTCAGATCAGCAGACGCATTAGATTCTCACCACAGGAGTGCAAACCCTCTTGTGAACTGCACACGTGAGGAATCTAGGTTGTGCACTCCTTATGATAATCTAATGCCTGGTGATCTGAGGCAGAACGGTTTCATACTGAAAGCATCCCCCACCACACCTACATTCGTGGAAAAATTGTCTTCCATGAAACTGGCCTCTGGTGCCAAACAGGTTGGGGACCACTGCGATAGATGATTCGTCAGGTCATGGAAGAGTAAATGTCATTTCTAGACATTTGGGCTTTTATCCATAAGGAAAGGGGAGACATTGAAGTTACTTAAGTGATAGGTTGCACTGTGTGTAGGGAATAGTTCTTTGGCAGCTACTTCTGGAAAGGGCTGGAGGTGACGGGATTCATATGAGAGAATTAGGATTTCGATAGTCTGAGAAAAGGACCTGCTATGGTAGAGCAGTGAAAATAGACAGTGTGTGAATTCAAAATGTTTTATTAAAGTGAGTTCTATAGGACATAGTGACTGAGATGCACAGAGTGACAGAGAAGGTATCAGAGAATTCTTCCACATTCTGAATGTAGAGCCTTTGAGATCAGCCTTCTCATTGACAGTGGTACGAAGAACAGAAGGAAGAACAGGTCTGCCATGCAGATAAGCATTCTTGGAAATAGTCAAGAAACTAATTTAAATGTTTGAATGCCTCCTGTTTCCATTGTATGTAACAAGGTGTAGTGGCAGCCAATCCAGATTTTAGGCACCTTGTAAGGGGCCTGTGGAGCCAATCAGTGACAGGAAATGGCAATACAAGAAGGAAAACAAATATGAAACATTCATTAATGTCTCAGAATGTGAACTCACTACATTGACTTCCACCAAAAGAGAAAGAAAATTCCCTTTATTTTGAGGTTTGGAGAGCAGTACGAGTTATATCACAGAAGAATGTGAAACAGTAGGTAGAAAAGAGGAACAATCAGGGTGATAGGATGAGGTTCGACTACTGCAGAAAACCACAGTGCAAGCCGCTTCCAAAAAGTGGATACACATTGTGTTATCAAAAGCTGAAAAGGGAAGGAAAACAAAACTGAGGGAAAAGACTTCCAGTTAAAAAGTAGAAGGATTTATAATTCATTGGGTATATACCCAGTAATGGGATTGCTGGGTCAAATGGTATTTCTGGTTCTATATCCTTGAGGAATCACCACACTGTCTTCCACAGTGGTTGAAGTAATTTGCACTCCCACCAACAGTGTAAAAGCGTTCTTATTTCTCTGCATCTTCTCTGGCATCTGTTATTTCTAGACTTTTTAATGATCGCCATTCTAACTGGCATGCACACATAGGTTTATTGCAGCACTATTTACAATAGCAAAAACTTGGAACCAATCCAAATGCCCATCAATGATAGAATAAATAAAGAAAATGTGGCACATATACACCATGGAATACTATGCAGTCTTAAAAAATGAGTTCATGTCCCTTGCAGGGACAAGGATGAAGCGGGAGACCGTCATTCTCAGCAAACTAACACAGGAACAGAAAACCAAACACTGCATGTTCTCACTCATAAGTGGGAGTTGAACAATGAGAACACATGGACACAGGGAGGGGAACATCACACACCAGGGCCTATCAGATGGTCAGGGGCAAGGGAAGGGATAGCATTAGACAAATACCTAAAGCATGTGTGTGGAGCTTAAAACCTAGATGATGGGTTGATAGGTGCAGCAAACCACCATGTCATATGTGTACCTGTGTAACAAACCTGCAGGTTCAGCACATGTGTCCCAGAACTTAAAAAAAAAAAAAAGAAAGAAAAAAGAAAAAAAAAAAAAAGAAGGAACATTGAGGTATTAAGGGAACTATTTTGAATTTTGGAATAATATATATGGCATTGTGAGAGACCTAATTATAAAGTTCGATAACGAAAAAGACAAGGCAAAAAAAGAAGATGTGCATAAAAGAATGAAAAAAGAGCTCTCCTCTCTTTTTTTAAGAATCAAAAAAACTTTCTTCTTTCTCCCTTTCTCTCTCTCTTTCTTTCTTTCCCTTTCTTTCTTTGTTTTTTTCTTTCTTACCTTCCTTCCTTCCTTTCTCTCTCTCTCTCTTTCTCTCTTTCTTTCTTTTTCTTTTCTCTCTCTCTTTCTTTCTTTCTTTTCTTTTCTGTTTTTTTTTTGACAGTTTCACTCTTATCGCCCAGGCTGGCATGCAGTGGTGCGACCCTCGCCTCCCGGATTCAGGCGATTTTCTTGCCTCAGCCTCCCGAGTATCTGGAATTATAGGCACTCCCCACCTTGCCTGACTAATGTTTGTATTCTTAGTAGAGACGGCGTTTCACAATGTTGACCAGGCTGGTCTTGAACTCCTGACCTCAGGTGATCCACCTGCCTTGGCCTTTCAAATTGCTGAGATTACAGGCACAAGCCACCATGCCTGGCCCAAAGGAATGTTGCTTAAAAATGTTCTTGATATAAAATGCCACTAGGAAAATAAATAGTAAATAGTCTTAAAATAAAAAATATTCTTTAACTTCCCAATGCCTTATTTTGTACATAGAAGAGAAATACACATTTATTTTTTAAAACATATTTTGAAAGATTATTTTATAATATAACTTCTAGATTTAAATAAATTTATTCACTTATTTTATAAATGAAGCTAAATTAAAAGTTCAGACTAATAACAGAAAAATAAGAATGAGTTTCCACTCAAGTAGTAAGATACCCTTTTTATTTTTGAAAGTACAAGATTTTTATTATTGACCATATTAATTTTGAAGAGATGTGTGTGTGTGTGTGCATATGTATGTAAAATGAAATAGAGAAATAACTTCTTAAGTTCACAGAATTTCCACTAGCCAGGCTATTGAATTCTTCTATACTATTGTAAATTGATAAAATTCAAATTCTTGACACAAAAAAAATTAGATAATACATTCAATATATTTAGAACAAGGTTTTAAATGGAAGGCAACAAAATTCATGACACAAAGACTTAAGCAATGCATTTAATAAAATTTAGAACAAGGTTCTGCATACCCAATTACGTTTAGTTAATTTAATTGAAATGCTTTTAAATACATTGTTTCATTGCATTGATGGCTAACTTTGAAGGGATTTTTTTATTAACTTGCAGCATAGAGGGGAGTAAAATAAACAATACTCATATTTTCCCAGTTAATAAAATAAACAAGTATTAGCAAAAAGTTTCTGATCTCTAAGAGTACATAATAGAATTCTTTTTGAGAATAACTGCTGTTTTGACAAATACCATATCCTTCAAGATAAATCTAACAACCAAAAAACAATCTGCCTTTATTCCTCAAAATGACTTTGACCTCAAATTCTGAAACTGACAGGGTGACTTTCCTCAGTGAACAAATATGATACAGAACCTTTTAGAGGGAAACAAATATGCCGAATACCCAAGTGATCTCTCTCTCTCTTTTTTAATCTTAAAATCAAAGCAGCTAATTTTACCACAGGGAGGAATTAAACCAGATGTAACGGCTATAACTTCAAAGATTTTTGTCCTTAAGGCCTAGAGATAATTAAAATAGACACAATGACTTTATTTCTCCTTAACGTGTCATTTATGTGTAGGTTCCTATTGGGAACTGTATATATTCAAAATTATTTTTAGTTACTGATGACAAATTAAATTCATTTTATCATATCTGGATTTTTAATTTTAGTGATAAAGATCAAGGTCATCGCAATCAACATTAAAATAAATCGACAAATATAAGATCTTCCCCCTGAAATACAATGGAGAAACATTTGAAATTTTTAAAAAAGTGATAAAATGTACTGAAAAAATATATTACTATTCTCAAACAATAATAAATTCAAATATAATTATTAATATTTTGGCTTTAAAAAGTTACCTTTTAGATTTAATATATTTCCTGAAACTATCCACAACAAATAAAAAATAATTATAATGTTACAGTACGCATCTTGAATATGATTACCTCCTTCTAGACGTAATAATCATATACTTATTCATTCAAGAAATGTGTATTCGTTATTATTTTTGATGTTTGAGTAAATCTCATTGTAAATCAAAAGGAGTCTATTAAGTCAAATGGATAACTAGTGAGTCAGAATTCTAAGATAGCATGGAAATAAGATTATTATCCGCAGATATTCCTGGGATTGGCAGTTGTTTATTGAGATTTTTCCCCAGTATCTGGTGCTAATTTTTATGCACCTATTTACAGCTAAAATAGGAGTTGATGGGAAGAAAATATACGTGTACCTCTCTAATGCAACAGTATGAAAACCCATGAAAGAATAATTCACAAATCTTAATAGAAGGAGGGAGAAAGAAAGGGAATAAAGTTATTTTTCACTTCCCCTGAGCAAACATGTAATTTCCATGATTTCTTTTTAATGACTGCGGTCTGCAGCCAGTAGGTACTGATTTATGAAAAGCTGTAAAAGATCAGGTGGAGCTCTGTAGGACATCGTTTACAGCTGCGTGGATTGAAACCTATCTAATTTGTCTAGTAAAAGTGTGAGCTCACGGTGCACATCACCGAGCCTATAAATTTCCCCTTCAGACCCAATGTCTGGGGCTGGGTCTGAAAAAACGCCAATGCCTGCAGCTGCTCAAAGGCCCAGATTCCCTTGGTGCGCATGAAGAGACATCACAGGCTCTTCACAGTGAGAGACAAATTCCTATCCATTGATAAACTCTCCAGATGTCCTCTCTGAGGAGGAAAGGAACCAATTTTTATTTGAAATCCCCAGAGAAATCCTGGAAGTGGAAAAATGATACTTTGCAGGGCTGGTTATTCTGAGGTCACTGGCATTAAAATTAGGTCTTTTTTTTTTTTTTCTTTATGTACTTTGATCCAAGTCATAAGCAGACAAACTCAGTTGGGGTCACTAATCCTTAATCCACACATCCTGTTCTATTTCAATTTGTTTATACTAATTTTCTCTAAACTCTTGTTGAGTCTGGCTAAAGTGTTGAGTGTAAAAGTACAAACTATTTTGAACTGAGAAGAAAGAATTCTGCATTTTGCTATTAGGCACACTTCATAAATATTCTGAATAAATGTCCTGGGGCTTGATTCTTCATACCCACAAACCCATAAATAAAAAAGTATTACTATTCATGGGACTAAAACTTGACACAAGGTTCTGTGATCCAGCTACTGTAGACAGAGAAACTGTGGTGCGTGCACGTGCATGCCTATAGATAGTTGAATGTCTCGTCTCATTCTAGGTTTCACATCATTTTTCTTATAAAATCTTCTCACACCTGATTTAATGCTATTCTTATCAATTTGTTGGTGGTTCAGTGTCTTATCCAACGAGTCTAATGTAATATCTAATGCTTGCTAGTGACAGAGGCTATTTCATTCATGATAGCTGTGCTGAAAAAACACAAGAATATTGTGTACATTTTGACACCTGGATTGTGTATCTGTAATTCCTGAAGTTCTTAGGTAAACAACAAAATACAAAATTTTCGATTATAAAATAAGCGATTTTCTTTCTTAGATGAGTAATTTAAAAAATCATAGAAAGTTGTTTGCAAGTATGTTTCAGAAGAAAGTAACATGAAGTATTTTATTTATATTTTATAGTTTTCCAGATATTGCTAAAGGAAAAAATTAATATTTATATAATAATGCCTAATCTTTTTTGATAATCTCTGAGAGTTAGTAAAACTAAACTGTATCACAGAAATAGAAATTATATAGAAATTATACAGAAGCTGAAGCTTTTCCAATGAAAGAAAGTTTATAATTATACAATTTTCAATGTATAATTTGAACTTGTGAAATAGAAGGGATTGAAGTAATTGAGTTTAGTCTAATGGACAGAAGGTTGAAGAATCCTTCATTTTCAACTGCCCTCCACTACACAAATGACCATCACAGGGAGGGGACTATTAATCTATGTTTTCTACAGAGTATGAAAATAGAGTCAGAACCAAAGTTGCAATTTTTTTTTTCCTGAAACTCAGGGTTAAAACTGCACTAAAATGTGACCATTTTTATCAAATACATTTAATGCATCCCGGTAAAAACCCAGATAGTGAATTCACAAACTTCTCATATGTTCCAAGTAATAACATGTAGGTGTAGGGCAGTATCTAAAATTGTCTGGGCTCACATCAACTTTACACTTGAGCAGGCCTTTTGTACTTAAGGGAGTAAGTTGAAGAATATCACCAGAAGTGGTAGAAACCTCTCAATCAAAAGACCTATTTAGGTGTGAGCAGAGCTGGCACAGATTTTCTTCACAGATTTTCTCATTTAGAACAGGAGCTTTTACCACATATCCTAGATGGTAATCAATGATTGCTACTCATATGTAAAACATAATACGGTGTTATTTCATGTATGTTGTTCATTTTGCTATTATTCCGTGCTATTTCTAAAGATATTGAAATTAGCCCCTTAGAGACCTAAATTTATTTCTAAAATAAGGATAAATGCATATCGATATATTATTTGATTTGGCATCTTCTCACCACAAATTCTAAACTTTGAATTTAAGCACTTCAAATGATGGATTCACTTAGACAAATCTTTCATTTCAAGTACATAAGAAAAATATGAAGTTGTAGTTTTAATATTCCCAACTTTGGAGATTTTTAATGAAAGATTCTGAATAACTAAAATGCCAAAAAGTCAAAATGTACCCTCTTAATTATTCAATAAAGGTTAAGCTATGATATATACAGTTTTAATATTAATACTATATTTTATTACAATAATAAAAAAATCACAGACAGCAGAATAGCACTTCTGTTTTCAAGCATTTGCTGTGGAATGATTGTCAAGTTGTAAAAGTTATTGACTATTCTAATGAAGCCCCTAATAATGGCTACTTTCCAGGATTGTTATACTATTATGTGCCTAATATTATATATGACTAAATTTCTAGTTACTTAAAATGGTGGTTAACAAGATCATTGCATCCCCAGCATTATATATAAACTGATATTTACTCTGCTGTTTTCTTTTTGAAGTTTTCAGAAGTTTAACCATTTCACCAAAAGTGTTATCTTATGTAAGAATAATGAACAGCTAACAGATAGTGCTTATTATGTGCCAGCACTGTTCTAAGTGCTACCTACATATGCTCATTTAATCTTCATTGTTGTGAAATTGATATTCTCACCATCATCTCCATTTTACAGATGAAGAAACAGACAAGAAACTCACCAAGGTCACACAAATAGTATGTAGTATACCTGGGATTCAACCCAGGCCTTATGGTTCCAGTATCTGTGTACTAAACTTCAGGGGATGTAAACATCGAATATGCCACATGATGGAATCATAAATCATTTAAGAAAAAACAGGGGAAATGCAATATGAACAAAGTTTTACCTAAATGGCACAGTGTAGCAGTCAAGAATGTGGGCTGTGGGATAGAATAATGTGGGTCTAAATGCCAGCTCTGCCTCTTTTGCCTGAGGAAACTCAGATTTGTAACTTAATGTGATTTAGTTTCAGCTTCTTTATCTATCTTAGGGGATAGCATCAGTGCCTAACAGGTGCTGTAAAGATTAAGGTCCTTCGTGACTATGTAATATTCTTAGCATCATGCCTGCCACATTGAGTGCACATGAACATTCGATACAATATGAAAACAAGGGCCTTCAAAACTTATTTCTGTCGTTGTTATTATTCATCCAAAACTAAAGGCTTTTATAACTAGCTTGTGCCCAAGCTCCCTTCCTTAAGAGAAAAGAAGAGATAAGTCAATAAATTGTTCACCTAGTGACTGGCTCCAGTCTTATAAGTCAAAGGACAATTAAAGAGGCCACTAAGAGCTTAAAAAAAAGGGGGGGGGGAACACACCAAAGACATTTCACCAACTGATTGCTTATTTTGGCTCTTCAGGGAGGCGAACATTGTCTCCTTCGTTTCCTTTATGCCTCTTCTGTTCCATTGATTTACCAGGTCTTGCAGGTGTTCCTAGATAGATGGTTAAGCCTGTATTTATATAGTTAAAAAATCCTACAAGGAAGGAAGTCCTTTTTCTTTTTCTCTTTCTTTTTGAGACGGAGTTTCACTCCTGTTGCCCAGGCTGGAGTGCAATGGCGCGATCTCGGCTCACCACAACCTTCGCCTCCTGGGTTCAAGCGATTCTCCTGCTTCAGCAGCCCGAGTAGCTGGGATTACAGGCATGTGCCACCACGGCTAATTTGGTATTTTTAGTAGAGATGGAGTTTCTCCACGTTGGTGAGGCTGGTCTTGAACTCCTGACCTCAGGTGATCAGCCGGCCTCGACCTCCCAAAGTTCTGGGATTACAGGAGTGAGCCACTCTGCCTGGCCCTTTTTCTTAATGCTGATTGTATTGTGCAATATAAATCACAATTACAATCCCTCTCTGAGTCTCTGTGTGTGTATGTGTATGAACTTCATTTGGTGTCAAATACGCAAGAATGTTTTTTCTTATCAGTCATCTACTTTTTTCTATTACTTTTATTTTATTTTAATCACGTGCAACATTATTTAACTCTGTGTTGAGTTTATGTCCTGCTGTAGGTATAGCCTAGATTGTTCAAGCCATTCTTTAGACAGCAACCTGCACAATGTCTAACAAACAAACATCCAGTGGGAAATATTTAAAATATTGAAACTGAATCCATCATCAAAGCAGACAGCAAAGAATTCAGTGTGTCCTCCCTACTGCAACTGTATCCTAAATTACTACCATTTTTGCTAGTGATTAAACCAATTAAATGATAATAAAACATCTATGGATATATTTATGTCTTTCACTGGCAAATTTTCAGTGATTTAAAAAGCACTTGTGGATGGAGAAGGGGAGAACTTAGACAAGATGATTACATGGCGTTCCTCCAAGCTGAACAGATGAAGCTTTCATGGCAGATAAATTCCACAAATGAACAGGAACACCATATGAAGTCTGGAAGTTCCTGCTGATGTTAGTGTCAAATTTTGACACACAGCAACTCTGCTGACTCCTGATATGTCTCCTGTTGGTGTTTTTTTTTTTTTTTCTTGCAGGCCATCAAACCTTCTTCTGGACCAAAGCAATGTGGATATCACTACCTTTCGCACAACAAGTGACTGGCTTAATGGTGTCCGGACAGCACATTGCAAGGAAATCTTCACAGGCGTGGAGTACAGTTCTTGTGACACAATAGCCAAGATTTCCACAGAGTAAGGAAAAAAAATTCATTAAGAAGTATGAATGATTCTTTTGAACTTTCTGCTGAATATTCATGTCTTGGCTTGACATGTTATAAATATTAGTGGTAGATCCAAGGTACTATCTCCTGGATTTGCTAATCAGGGTCCTGGGTCTCCTGTGGCCCACAGCTTCTGGATTGATACATATTGATGTGTCTTCCTCCCTCAAGATAGGGCCAAGGATCATTGTCTTTAGATAGACCAGATATGACCTTCAGATCAACCAACAGATTCACACCCATAACCACACTGCAGACCCAAGACCCTAATTTAAAACATTAGCAGACATAGATTGATGATTATTATATTTCTGCATTTTGTGATTTTTCTGTTATTTTTACTAAAGCTTAACATCTGTGAATAAGGAAAATTGAGAACCAAGTGGATAATCTGGTGTACAAGGAAAGGTATTAAAGTCTAAAACTAGTTTTCATTGTTGCTAAATAAACATAACATCATCTATTCATCATTGTCTACTCTGTGAAGGATATCATGCTAGAAAATGAAGTTATAATTAGGTTTAAGATAGAATTTTTGAGTTTTCCTCAAAAGGCTTATTGCCAGATGAGAAAGAAAATATGCATCATAATATTAATATTAATTGATAATTTTATGTGTTAAAAGCCAATAATAATCAAGTATAATATGCTATATTTTGTGGACAATAATCTTTTTGTAACAGGAATCTATTGATATGAGAAACACATGGACTCAAGGAAAGGGGATATATAAAGAATCAAGTGAATCCAGAGAATAGTTAAAAACTTGGTTCTTATTCACAAAGTAGGGTGTTTTGGAATTGATAAATTAAGAGTTGGAAGTCACATTCTTCATCTCTCTGTGATTGAGAACCAATTTACTTCACTTCCTAATGTGACTGCTTCATTTTTTCTTTTTCTGCACAGTGATGTTTTCTGGATTCCCATGCACATAGCTAAAACCTGCCCTTCTCAACTGTTGGTCATAGAACCTTCTAGTGCTATTCAACTGACCAGTGTCCAACTCCCCTAATTCTAAGTTCCCAGGAAAGAAAGTAGGACTGGCTTGGTCCCTCTTGTGCATTGGCACCTCCAAATCATGTGTTTGCTAGTATCTAGTCATTTATCTTCAAAAGCAGTAGAGTGAGGTAGTATGAACTTGGCTGTAGGGGCCCTTCCCTGAAGATAAGATGGAGAACTGTCCCAAAGAAAGAGGTGTGTACTGGATAGATAAACCAAAAGTTGTCCAGAACGTTGTAGCTTGCATGGTCTATTGGGAAACTGTGTTTATCTTTGTGTCAGTCTTCCTTTGATCTTTGTTAAATTAAATAAACCCTTTAGTCCCCCAAGTTTCTTTAAGTATTATCATCTCTCAATAATATTTAAATATTTAAATATTGTAGTATATATAAAGACTTTCATTGCCACCCTGTCAATCATTCAGCATCACTGTGAAAAATGACAGATTAGATGCCAAAAGGGAATGTGCCATGTAATTAATAGATATAAGTGCCCAACAAACAAATAAATAAGTTTATAATTTTTGGTGCAACATTACAGTCAGAAGGACATAAAGCAACAGAAGGACTTACAGGAAGAGTTTATTACTATTAAAGAAGAGGACTCGTTCTAAAAAAATAAAGTTACTCTAGTCTTTTTAACATGCACCAGCATTCCTGTTCAAAGTGGAATGTGGTGTTTATTGAATAGGTTTCTGACCCAATTGACAGTACACTTTGGGTTTCCATGGTATGTATTTTGATCAGATACAGTCTCAGGATATAGTCATGTATTTAAATATTTTTATAAATCCTTATTCTAGTAATATAAACAGTTAAGGTTATGATATACAAAACACCTGCTATAGAGCACAGAAGCATAGCAAAAAGCAAACACAAAGTTGAACATTTCCACATCATTGACAGATTTTCTAAGGCAAAGTTATGCAAATGTTTATTCTCAATAAAATACCAACACTCAAAACTTTTAGATATTGAAACACTATATTGAAATGTATGAGGCAGAACACTGTTAATAAGATTAACTGCTAGTTTGCAATTCAAATATTGTCAGCCATTATAAGCTATGAATGTGATAAGAAAGCTATTTGCTTTAAAAAAGTGAATGACAGCATTTGTCATACTTCCAAGTTAGCGACGTTACTTGTGTTGGACGTCAAATTCTTTTTGGCTGGTTGGAATATTTTTACATAATTGTTATTATTATTTGAACAACCTGTGAATATACATTTAAGATAAAAGCTGACTTTTGCTGAAAGACAGCTTGTTCAGGTTTGTCCTTCACACTGAGTCAGGTGGTATGGATATGTCTGTATCACACTCCCCACAATATTCCTTCTTCTGTCCTTTCTCCTCAGTTCAGGGACAATATGGGATTAACATCTACTGCCCTAACACTCCTTCTTGAAAGGAGCTGCTTTTTTTCTTGAGTCTTCGTAGTGTCATGCACCTCATGCTCTTAGTTTATATTACAAAATGAGAATTTATTAGAAATCTTTAATATACTAGTAATTTGGGTAAATATAATGAGGCAACATTTTCAGCATAGATGCTGTAAAATATTGAGCTAGATATCTTAGCTTTCTTTCAGGTTCTTGGGCTTATTGTTTGAATTTGATTGCTTTCAGTTTCTATTTTCTTTGTGCCATCCAGACTCAATTCAGAAATGATTCGCTTGACCAAATAACTGTAGAGATTCTCCTAGAATAGAAAAGATACCTAAGATGAATAGTGAATCTCTTTTTTATTTCTATTCAGGCTGCCAAAGTTTAGGAAAAGATCAATAAAATTTCACATTCAAATTCATATTAATTTATTTTCGTTAGTTTAGAGAGTTCATTGACATGCAAGCTACTCAAGTTATCTAATTTTTGAACAAAGCCCAGAACATATGCGATTTAATTTAATAAATACATATTTCAAGACATTACTTCATAACCTAAGATGGATTTAGGAAGGTTAAAGTGAGAAAGGAAGAGAGAAAGGGAAAGGTTAGAGTCACTATGACTGTGAAACTAGAGAGAGAATTAAGTGTGTGGAATGAATATTAAGCAGATCAGTTGCCACATGTCATTATCCTGCACCCTTGGATGCCATTTTCAAAGTGTCATCACCTATCCCTTTGCCTCTGAAGTACCAGATAACACATTAACCTCTGGTCTCAGTCTGGAGCTGCTCTTGAGTCTGAAACTTTTCCACCACTCTTCTGAGCAGGACAGTCAAAATGAAATGAGCACGCAGGGTGTAATAAAGACAGCAGCAACTGGGGGTTCCAAATTATTTTGGACATGGCAGAGAAGTGGACAGAAGATATTCTGGCAAGAATAGAGAGACTAGAGGGTGTTTAAAAACCCTAGCTGAGGAACAACCCAAAAGGATAATTACTTTAATTCTCTTTTCAAAAGTCCAATATAATCATTTGCATTAAGTAAAAAAAAAAAAATTATATATAGTATATTAATATAAACAGATATAATATTAAAATATATAGTACATATTATATACATTTATATATTATATA
>NW_016808087.1:135675-152345 GCF_001698545.2 Rhinopithecus bieti
AAACCAGAGAGGAGCCAAGCGAGGACCCCAGGATCCCTCTCTCAACTGCTTTGAACTCTTAAGAGTGTGTGACCACTTTTTTGCTTCATTTCTCTATTGCCCAAAGGTTTTCCTGGATGAACACTTCCCCTTGTAGCATCCTCTGCCTTCCAAGTATTGAAATTGTCACCTAAGCAAGCCAGGAACTTGTCAACAGCTAGATTTTTTAGCAGAATGACACATTCAAGTGATGTCTAAATAATTTAGGTCTGCCCCATCCCCATTCCTACAATTTTGCTTCTGCATCCTTTTTTGTCTTGAACATTTTTTTACTGTGGTAAAATATGCATAACAAGGCTGGATACAGTGGCTCATGCCTGTAATCCCAGCACTTAGGGATGCCAAGGCCCAAGAATCATTTGAAGCCAAGAGTTCAAGAACAGCCTGAGCAACAAAGCGAGAACCTGTCTCTACAAAAAAAAATTAAAAGTTACCCAGGTGTGGTAACGCTGCCTGTGTAGTCCCAGCTATTCAGGAGGCTGAGGTGGGAGGATCACATGAGCCAAGAGGTTCGAGGCTGCAGTGAGCCACGATTGCATCACTACACCCTAGCCTGGGTGATGAGGCGAGACCCTATCTCAACAGTATATATATGCTATTATATTATATAACATATACTATATATACAGTATATACTATATATACACTGAGGCCCAAACTATATTATATATAGCATATATTATATATACATATATAACATATATAAAATACATTTATATATTACACATAAACGTATACATATGTTTGCTTATATTGGGTTCACAGACACAGAATGTAAAACAGTTTTTGGCAGAACATTTTTTGAGGAATACATTCAGGAGGTGCATATATGAAGAAGTGATGAGGAATGTCCCAAATCGGTCTGTGAACTCAGCATCACATTTTTTTTTCCCAGCCACTTGGTGATGAGCACTTCACTTTAGAGGGAAGATCAGGGCCCAACATCATAGCAAGTAGTACTCAGTAACTATGCTTAAATATCTCAAAGAGCTCAGACAATTACTGCATTGGAATATATAAATATTTTATATATATATATATATTTAGTTATATAAATGTATGTGTGTGTATGTGTGTGTGTATATATGTGTATATATATGTGTGTATAATGTGTGTGTGTATATATATGTGTATTTACTTTCCATGACTATTATTTTAAGAAGGGGAAAGGGAAGAGACAAAGGACAAAAAATCATCTAGTCACAAAACATATGATATGGTATTGGAAGAAGATGAAAGAAAGAAGAAAGAGTGACAATCTATTCATTTGCCTACCCATACTTGTATCTGTCCTGTTTTCTGGCTCTAGACTCATAAACTGACTTTGCTATAGTTTGGGGATGAGTGGAGAAATGTATATTCTTTATTTTAAAGATAGATTCATGGTACGTTTATCAAAATCGTGTAATGCACATTCTCAAAGGCAGCGATCAACAGAAGTAGCATACATTACTCTAAGTGAAGGCTTTCATCATCCACAGTAACCCTAAGTGTGGCAAGCCTCACATTCCCATACATCCCCAGTAGCCTTCCTGAGGAAGAGTATGATCAGACAGGGCCTAAGGCAAGGCACAAGCTGTCCATAGAGGATTTATCAGCCCTTTGACAGTCAGCAGGGAGGGAACCTTCAGGTCATCAGGAACTTTCTCAGCCCAGATGGTAGGAATTCAGCAGAATCTTGGTTAATTTAATGCCCTGATGCTTAAATAACAACTACATTCCTTTTCAAATGGTTACCTATCGTCCTCTTGAACACCTTTATTGCCTAGGAACCCATTTCTTAAGAAATCAATTAATCAATTTCTATGTAGTTGAATTCCCAATTTTTTCTTTCTTTATGCTCAGTATAAAGGAAACCCCTCTGTGTGTGTGTGTGTGTGTGTGTGTGTGTGTGTGTGTGTGTGTGTGTGGTGTGTTCACACGTTTTCTTTTTTCCTTGCCATTCTCAATTTTCCTGGCTCTCCTTGACAAATGATGCATTATGCCCTGGTCATCTTTACCCAGAAAAATATATTTTGTATGTTTCTTTCTTTAGTAAATTTGTATTAAGCCCACTAACTGGCAGCCATTGTTTAGGTTACTGTTGATAAACAGAGTCCAAAGAAAAGGAAAAAAAGAATCCTGGTTCTCATGGAATTTACCTTCTTGTGGGACGAGACAGGGAATAAAGAAAATAAATCAGAAAGTCAATATGCTAGATGGTAATAAATGCTTTGGAAGAAAATGAAACAAGAAAAGAAAACAGAAAGTGCAGATACAAGTACAGAAAGGGTTTAAAATATCAAATAGGAGGGTTGGGGAAGCTGTCATTAGAAGGGGATGTTTGAGCATCCCTCAATCCTGAAAGACATGGATATATGAACTGATTACTTGAAACAAGAATATATAATTAACCATTTGCACATTAGCTGTCTTTTTTCCTTAATGAAATTCCTTATGTTTTTATAATCTTTATTTTATTTTATTTTATTTTATTTTATTTTATTTTATTTTATTTTTTGAGACGGAGTCTCACTCTGTCGCCCAGGCTGGAGTGCAGTGGCCGGATCTCAGCTCACTGCAAGCTCCGCTCCCCGGGTTCACGCCATTCTCCTGCCTCAGCCTCCCGAGTAGCTGGGACTACAGGCGCTGCCACCACGCCCGGCTAGTTTTTTGTATTTTTTAGTAGGGACAGGGTTTCACCGTGTTAGCCAAGATGGTCTCGATCTCCTGACCTCATGATCCACCCGTCTCGGCCTCCCAAAGTGCTGGGATTACAGGCTTGAGCCACCGCGCCCAGCTACTTTCCGACTTTAAATTATTATATATTTAATAAAAAGGGATATGTCTTTGTCACAGTTTTTCTACTTTGAAAGAACTGTGTACTTTAATGAGATTATTCCAGTTATCTATGACTGCACAGCAGGCTCCCCCACAACTTACAGGCTAAAACAGCAACAGGTTTATTATACATCACCGTGTTGTGGGTTATAAATTAGGGCAGAGCTCAGATGGATGATTCTTTATGCTCTGAAGTTGATGTTGACAGAAGCTTACAGCTGACAAATGGACTGATCTGGTCTGGAGGGCTGGAGATGCTTTCATTTCGACGTCTGCCTTGGTGCAGTTAGTTACAGAGCTGGTCTTACCTGGAATTGTAGGCCAAAGTGCTTACATGTGGCCTCTCCTGTGCAATACTGTCAGGTAGTCAGACTTTTTATATGGCAGCTCTAGAGCCTCCTGTCTTGTTCCACAAGAAGGTAAATTCCATGAGAACTGGGATTCTTTTTTGTTTGTACTCTGTTTATCAACAGCAGCCTAAACAATGGTTGCCAGTTAGTGGGCTTAATACAAATTTACTAAAGAAAGCAATAAGTAGAGGCTGGCAGTTTCCTAAGACCTGAGTGAAGAAAGTGATACAATGTCAATTCTGGCATACTCTGTTAGTCAAAGTAGTCCCCAGATTCAAGGGAAAGAGATAAAGCCCCACAAAGAATGTGTGATCATCGCTATTAGTTTCCTAAGGCTGCCACAAGAAAGTACCACAAATTTATTGGCTTAAACAACAGAAGTTTTTTTTCTTAGAATTCTCGTGGCAGAAATCTGAAATCAAGATGCGGCAGCACCACGATTGCTCCAGTCTCTAGAGGTGAATTCTTCCTCGTCTCTTCTAGCTTCTGGTGGATCCTGGTATTCTCTGAATTGTGACAACATAACTCCAATCTCTGCCTCCATTTGTACATCGCCTTCTTCTCTGTGTATCCTATTCTCTTATAAGGAAACTGTCCTTGGATTTATGTACCACCCTAATCCAATAAGGTATTTTCCCAGTCCATGCACTGGTTACATCTGCAAAGACCCTCGATCCAAATAACATCACATTGTGAGGTTTGGAATTGACAGAGATTTTGAGGAAACACTATTCAACCCACTACACCATCTGTATAGTCTTCTACAAGACGGTGGAACAGTCAGGACATAACCCCGATGATATAAATATCGGGCAATTAGGTCCACAGTACTAGAATATATCATTGTGCAAATTGTGCTAATTGAAAATCTCCTGCTTATATACTATCGAAGAAACCGATTCTTTCATTGTTTTCTTTTTTTACAGTGACATGAAAAAGGTTGGTGTCACCGTGGTTGGGCCACAGAAGAAGATCATAAGTAGCATTAAAGCTCTAGAAACACAATCAAAGAATAGCCCAGTTCCCGTGTAAAGCACTACTTCTGGAAGGAAGTGGTGGCTGTAGAAGGTATAGCATCATCCTGCAGACAGACAATAATGCTGGAGATACTGGTGGAAGTTCCAAGTCCAATAAGACACTCAAATATGAGTACAAATGCCTTAAAATGGAATTGAAAAACTCTTTATTTTCCCCTATCATTTAGTGGATGGGTGGGTGGGATATTTTTTTGTAATTGCTTTTTTAAATATTAGTTAATGGATTAAATTTAATTCTTCAGCGTAAAATGGTGAAGAACTAGCATATAGCCATTGATCATAAACTGACTATCATAAAATCAAAACAAGTGAAATAACAAAATGGACATGGTGGCTTTGTGTAGGTATAGCCACAAAAGAAAAGACTTGTAATATTTTTATATACAGAGGAAATCTGTAACAGGTATTTTGTTTCTTTTAAAGCAAGCAACATAGAGGAATTTATACCTCAAACTATCTGGCCATATTTACTACCTTATCACTGCATTATTCTCTTTTTCTGTTTAAAGCATATAGAGAAGAAATTTGTAGTTGTTTTAAGTACTATACATTTTAAATTGTTAGCTTCCTTAAGTATATCATGTAAAGAAATGTCTTAATTTTTGAAAAGAGTACATATTTATTTTCTTTTGAATTGTTTTTATTGTTTTCTATTTATGCCTTGATGATTTAATATGGATTTGTTACAGCCAAGTGCCAAATGCTTTCTTAAATTGTCAGCAGTCTAACTAGACACAGATAATGATGGGTTTCTTTCAGATTTTTTGAACCATCTACTTACATATATTTTTAAAAAATGAATTTCTTTTCCTGTTCATACACTAACCAAATCTCTCATAGTCTGTTATCCTAATCCTTCTTGCCTCTCCATTTATTATAAACTGTATACTCACAACTTAGTGTAATATACTAGCTTGTATGCAATGGATTTTCAACCAGATAACATACCTTTCCTGCTCTGGTGCTTAGAGCCTATCAACTCCCTCCTTTAGTGAAGGAGCTGGGTTAGAGTTTCCGAGAATAGCTACACTGGAGAGAATTGGAATCCTATATAGATTGCTGCACTAATTGGCAACACAGCCTATAGGCCAACGCATGAGTGAAAAAAAAATTACTTGCTCGCTGGCTTTGAAAAGTCACTTACAATTGTTGCTTAAACTTGCTGAACTGCTTATAGAGAATGATGACAACAGAACTACTCCTCTGTATCACTGGTGTGTAGGTGAATTAATTAAATATTGTGATCATTAGTGCCAGGTATTATTATCTTTAAGAGTCTTCCACTTCAATGCACATGGTGCAGTTTTGGTGTACTGCTTTGAATTTACTGGACATAACATTTTCAGAATAGTTGGTCATCTAGCAAATGCCTCAAATGTGTAGGCGGGAGAGAGATTTCTCATCACAGGGATTAGACTTACTATTACATAAAGGCTAACTATGAGCTTGCTCAGTCATTTTGAAAAGATGTACCTGGTGGATATCTAGCTAGTAATATATTCTGAAGCAACACTGTAGCTCTATAAATACTCTTTCTAATGCTGATATGATCTTGAGTATAAGAAATGCATACATCACAAGAACAGAATGGATAAAACAATGCTGCAAACTTAATATTCTTATGCAAAACGGACCACTAATGAAACACAGCTTACAATCACAAATCAAAATTCACAAGTGCTAATCTGTTGTAGGTTTAGTGTAATGAGACTTAGATTGTGCTCCTTCAGATATAAGATTGTTTCTCAAATCTTGGCAATATTCCTTAGTCAAATCAGGCTACTAGAATTCTGTATGGGATATATAAGAGCATGATATTTTTAAAAATACACTTATGATTAAAAAATTAATCACAAATTTCATTATACCTGCTATCAGCAGTTAGAAAACATTTTTTTTAATCAAGTATTTTGTGTTTGGAGTGTTAGAATGAGATCTGAATATGGTTTCAATCTAATTTGTTCCCAGACTAATATTTACTTTTTTAGGTACTATTCTGAGCACACTCAACAAAACCCATGCATTTCATAAACTAATAGAAGTTGAGGATTGTTCAATCTGTTTCACTTATTTTGGCTGTGATTTCCATTTGAAAGTAGAGGTTGTATACACCATATACTGTTCTTCATTTTATTAATATTTTTCTACTTGACCTCTCATAAATTTACTTTACACAATTCTTACCCTGTACATATGTAAACATATGTGTACGATTCTTAACCATGGAGTAGAGGTACTAGAATGCTTATGGCCATCTCTTTGTACAGGAACTGCATTGACTTTCAGTAAACATAAGGTCACAACTCCTTCACGATATTATGTACCATATGATCTGTTTTGTATCTTAAATTTGATTTGCATATATTATTTATTTCTGGTAACTCACTCAGTTTATGCTTTGCTAAATATCAATCAAGCCATGTATAAATGTGATATGATTGGCGGTTATGTGCTTACTTTAGACCTGTCTTTTCAAAATATTACTCAGTTTATGTTGTACAATGTAGATGGCCTCTTACTAATGTAAAATGATTTGTAGTGGAAACATTTATATTTTTATAATAAACATAATGAAAATATTTTTTACAGATTGGAATACAGAAGTGGTCTTTGAAGTTTAGTTATTTTTTAAAAATATGAAAATATGTGCTTATTTAAAAGCAAAATAATGAAATTTACGTAAGTCACAAAAAATATGCTTCTGGGTTTTATTCTCCATTAGTGAGGAGGGATTTACATTGTGTAATCCACATGTTTTGGTCTACATCTCATTATGAATAAACTAGAAAATAATAAATATTATTTCGAAGTTAATAAACACAACTGTAATAGGCAGTTCTCTTTTGATTACAAATAACAGAAAACAATTAAATTGTATTAATTTTCTAAAAAAGAAAATGTTTAGAAGTGACAGAATTATCTGGGGATAAACTCTCTAGCTAAGAGATCAGACACAGATTGAACCAGTAATTCAAACAATGTCAACAGGGTTAATTCTCTCATTCTTTGTCTTCTTCCCTTGGCCCTATTTTTCTTCCAACCGGCTTAATTTGCAAGTTATATCTTTCTACAAGGTGAAAAATACTGCTCTCTTTAATCTAATTCTGCCTTGCAACTCCTATGAAAGAATTACTGTCTCTCTAGTTCCAACAGAGATCATGAGGCCTTTCTTGGATCACAAGCCCTATTATTTTGGGCTGGAGAATGAATCTCTCAGATTGGCAAGTCCTGACTCCTGTGTTTGCCCTTGGAGATAGTGTGTGGGGTTATATGAAAGTGATGCTCTTCAGCGGTTCGTGGTATAAAAGTAGTTTATGTCCAACAGAAAGTCAGAATGCTGTTTGTGACAAATGAAGAAAGGAATTCTGGCCAGGTCAAATAAAACTAGTAAAAATTAAAAAAAAAAAAAAAAAAGTACAACTGCAAGCCACACACTAAGGCACACCTGATACAATAGGTCCCTTGTCATTGCAGTCCACTTAAAGAAAATGATTACATATGAAAATCAATCAAAGCTAATTCAAAAATATGCAAATAAAAGAAGTGATCAACATTCCCATAGAGAAGGAAGTGATTAGGAAGAGATTAAAAAAACAGGTCTGATTTGTGTTTGCTTTGAAGGAGAAATAGCATTTGGTCAAGTTGAGTGGAGTAGAGAATACCGTGGAAGCAAGAGATAAGGGGAAGAGAAGAGGTAAATAATGTATTTTTTCATTCAGTAAATACATAGTATGCATTATCATGAGCCAGCTGTTTTGCTATCATCATTTACAAGTTACCTCATTAAATCTTTTGCAACAGTTCTGTGAATGGAGATTAGCTACTTTTATGTGAGAAGGGACTCTAGGCTCAGAATGTCCAAGTCACCTTCCCAAGGTCACCCTACTAGGTAGATAGATATTTCAAACTGGAATCTTCCTATTCTGTGTTCCTCCCATCATGTGATAGCTACTATAATTTCCACAATGATCTGGGGACAGTGACAATGACAATTTGCAAAAGAGGCTTGGGGATAACTAGGTCAAGTAGACTATGTGATGTTAGAAATCTATTTTGGTGTTCTATGCGTGACGCTATACATCTACCCCAGGATGGTGGTAATAGAGATGTGAAGAATGGAAAGCATACAAAAATACATAAAAGAAAGAGGATTAACAAAATTTACCGATTTACTGATTTGTTCTGAGAATGCTTCAAAAGACAGAAATCAAAGCAAACCAAAAATTTAGGTCCTGAGTGTCTGTGGAAATGATGGCACCATTAGTCAAAGTAGAGAATTAGGAGAAGTCAGCTTAACGTGCTGGGTTTGTAAAATATATAGTGTAAGCCAAACTTTAATAAGTTTCTAAGTATTGGGGATGAGAATCTGAAGCTTTAGGAAAAAGAATTCCAGAGTAAAAATGTATATGGAAAGATGTCTCTGAAAGTATGTAAAGATCTACATTACAAATATTTACGTGTTTCCTATATAGAAATATATTTTTCTTGGAACACCTCTTAGGTTAATGCTAGCTACATAGTTAAGTCTCCAAATATTATCAACTTAAAAATAATAAAAATATCTTTTTTAACACAGAATAATCCAAAGTAGGTGTTTGCCAGGTGTCCTTCTTTGCAATAAGTAAGAGCCCACACTTTCTCCATCTTGTGGAGCCTTGAAATCCTCTACTTCTAGCCAGAAAAATGAAGGAGGGGATCATTTGGGGAGATTTTATGAACTCTGCGTGTAAGTGGTAGATACCACTTCTCTGGTTCCACTGGCTACAACTCAACCCCATTGCCATACTTAACTGCAAGAGAACATAAAGAAAGTAGTCTGACAGTGTGCCTAAATAAAAATGGAAAGTTTCTGGAATTTATATCGCAATCTCTGTCACAACTCCTTTTAACATAAATAATATGTCAGAGGCAGATTGTTCCAAAAAGCTTATCAGAGAAATACCAGTTTCTTGCTAACTGTGCCAATTTCTTTTTCTCTGTAGGCAACTATTTTTAATTCTTTTCTCTTATTACATATATCCAATACTTCTACTAATGGTACCTGTCAGCTATGTGAGTACACTGCTCAGATTTCCTTTCAAGAGAGCTTATTGCAAGAAAGCAGTTAGCTGACAACTGTGAGCTGCTCTATTTTCAAAATCCCCAGCATATTTTTAGTGGTCCATGCTCTACCTTGGTTAACGCCTGTCAGTGACTGAGCATGGTGGAAGTACTAGGGACAGGCCATTTCTTCTCAAGTGGTAAATCCCTTTAACAAGCAATCTTGTATCTTATGTTCTAATCATCCTAACTGAAGCTTGCTCAGGCATTCCCTGCAGTCTGAGCTCTTTACTATTCAATTTTCCTTCCTTCACTCTTTCCTTTTATAGGTGTCAGACCTGTATTTCTATCTGAAAGCTCCCTGTGTTTTCTCTTAAACCCTATTCCAATGCTTCCCAGGCATTTCTAGCAAAAATTATTTGCAGATTTAATTCTTTCTGTGTCTGATTCTTGAAAATCTTAAACATAGACGACTCTCAAGTTGACTCACCTGGAAAACTAAAATGTTATCATTTATTCTTCCCTCTACCTTTTCTTCATTGTCTAACTCATCCCCTAACAATGCCACCTTAGAAATGCTCACTCTCATCCCTTTTCTCTATTGCCCAGCAGAATCTCTGGTGGATCCTCATTACTTTTCTGAATTACAGAAGGAATTTCTTAAATTGTGCCCCTGATTCCAGTCTTGATATCGTCTACCTACTCTTCAATATGCAGCCAGACTAATATAGCAACGTTAATGTTGTAGTTCCTCCTCAGGAGGCTTGCAAACTCAAATGCCTTGGGGACCTGGCAGGTTATATAAACGAGTGAAGCAAGTGAAGAGTGTGGTGACCCGTAAAAGTGCCTTTTCTTCCACTAAAAGCAAACTTCTCAGGTGTAAGACAACACCAATCCAGTGTGAAATCCTGGTTTTCCTTTTCTTTGTTTTAAGGTTTAAAGAAACTAGGTTTTAATTTTTTTTTAAAGTTTTGTAGGTACATAGTAGGTATATATATTAATTCTTGATTTTTCAAGAGAATCTTTAATCTGAGTCTTTGTGAAAAATTTATATATATTTAGATTATAACCCACTTAATTATGAACACACACACACACACACACACACACGCACACTGAACTTACCCTGCAGCTGCCAACTTTTTATTTCTAAAATACAGGCTACTCTTTGGTATTGGCACATGAGACCTATCCTGAATAAAACCCTGCTTCTCTCCTTATTTTCTGGTTAACCCACTAACTACTTATACTCTATACAACTGTACTGACCCACTTGTGTTTGCTGAGTATTCCACAATTTCTTAATGCATCATAGCCTTTGACATTTTTGATCTTTTGTCTAGAATCACTTAGCCAATCTCATTCTTCAAGTCTTCTTATATCCCTAAAACTGGGTTAGGTAACCTTTCCTCATGCAGCAGTAGAACCCTGTACTTAATACTGACACACATGATCTTAACCCAAACTGCTTATTCTTTATGCCCCATCTTTACTTCTGGCTGACGACGCCTTGAACTGTGCTTTGCAAACCATTGTTGCTGCATCACCTATTGCAATTTTTCCTGGTATATAATAAAGAAAAAAATGTTTTGAGTTGAATTAATATATTAAAACAATGTTTGATAACATTATAAATGGAGATGTATCTGATTATTTTCCCCATAGGAAAAAGTGTAAATATCCTTCAGCTCAGTAAAGCTAGTTAATGTTCTAGTTATATATCTTGGATCATTGAATATACTGATCTCTGCTAGAACTGGTTCATTTTCATAGAATTTTGTGGACTCGTTTCATTGGTCTCAACGCTCCCATTTTTCTTAGTGCAGTTAAGTTGTTTCAGTAGACCCTTGAACCAGAGCTTAGCTATAAAAATTTAACAAGGTAAATGCCAAAGCTTTTCTGATCCTTTCTACTTTCTCACTATGTACAAATAACGTCAACATGCCTACTAAAAGCTACCCTTATGAGGCTTCTGGGATGCACATTTTCTATTGACACACAGGCTCTAGATGCAATTTGGGAAAATAAGTGGTGGAGTTAGATGTGCCATAAAATGAAGAGTTTGGACTTTTGCAGAAGTCCTCACCCTGAAATTCTCTGGAAAAACTCAGTTACACGTTGATGAAGAATAGTCATAATTGAATCCCATTTTCCAACAAGGTGGGCTATCATCTATCCTCTTTGAAGAAAGGTAATTTTCCATTTAACTTAGAAATAAAGTAGTGCTAGTAATAGTAATAATAAAAGAAAGTTGCTTGATGTGCCTGTTACATGTATGTACACAAACATATAAACTTTAACTTTTCTAAAGAATTATAATTAGCGTTCATTTAACTTTTACTATGTACAAAGCCCTTAACATATGTTATTTGATTTAATTTTTCCAAGAACTTAATGAAATAAGTATATTGTTATCCACTTTATAGGTTGCAACTTAGAGTAGCTGATAATCACACAAGGTCATACAGCTAGCAAGTAGAAGAACTGAAGTCAAAATCAGCTCCAGAACTCTTGTTCTGAACTATTATACTTTATTAGCTGTCGGTATAATATTACGACTTGAGGATAAAATCTGAAGGACAATTATAAAAAGTATTCCAGAATTAAGATCCTGGGTAGTCTCTATTTTCCACTTTTCAATGTGCAATTGTAATTCAGTAACTCTGCCAGGAGAGATACAGTTCTGCAGAATCCTTTGATTGTTACTACCATGGTAGAGGAAGGAACAGGCAGTTATCCTTGATTTCATTTCTGAGAACTCCATTTCAATAGCATGAGATTTCCTTGACATATGGTGAACCCTTCAAGCAAACATGTTCCCTTGAACATTCAACAAATCATCTAATTTGGAAACACCAAATACCACAAGGAAAAAATAGTGCTCTTGTGCTATTTTCTGACAGATTTCCACACCAATGATTTATGGACGTGTGTTAAGTTTA
This sequence comes from Rhinopithecus bieti, assembly GCF_001698545.2. Classification (NCBI taxonomy): domain Eukaryota; kingdom Metazoa; phylum Chordata; class Mammalia; order Primates; family Cercopithecidae; genus Rhinopithecus; species Rhinopithecus bieti. Next base: position 147,904 of record NW_016808087.1, read on the forward strand.
GGATTCTTATCTGAAGCCAAGAAAAAAACCTTTATATTTTTGAAGGCTATCACCCTCAGTGATGGAAGTCAAACCCTTGGAATGTTGCTAAAATCAAGGATGAGAGAATACAGAATGTCATGTACTATCAAGAACTTATTGACTTGCATATGGTTCTCATTTATTCTCATACATGGCAAATTGAAAGCCTTGGGAGGAAGCCAATACAAATTGTTACAGATAACACTATCTAAATTTAACTGCTATAGGTATGCTTCATATAATAAATATATATTTCATATCAGCAACTCAGCAATGCAAAAATTGAAACAGACTCTACTCAAAATTCATTTGGATACAATCCTTCAGAGAAGGCTCAATTTGCCAATATAATTATTTATCTTGGTCTGGAGAGCCCTTAATACTCAATTTCATGTTTCTGACTCTAGAGATTATACACACACAAACACACACACACACACATACACACACACATACATACACATAACATACTCTATGGAAGTCAGAACATTGAAATCATAACAATATCTTAGGGTAATAAAATTAAGTTTGAATACACAAAAGTTTAGTACTTGTCTGCAGAATCAAATAGATTAATTTGTCGATATTTTCAAATTTTAAAGACATTTTGCAACAGAATATTTTCTTAGTTTAATGGGTTCAGTTTGAGGATCATTTGAGCATTAAAGGCTGTGGCATGACATTAATTTTTAGCCTAATGTGATGGTTCATTTATCAAGTGCTTAGCAGAGTACCTAGTATACAATAGGTTACTAGGCATACAATTAGTCTTTGTTAAATGGATATTAACTGTATTGTTGGAGGACAAGTAAGCAATATTATCTATTTCAACAATTGTAGCATAGATTCTGTGCAACATACAATTGCTTTCCATTTAGATTAATGTTTCTCTGAAACAGAAAGTTTCGTAGAGGTAAGTCTTATCTAACACAGACAGGTTCAGGGCCCGGCATGTAGAATAAACCCATAATTGTTGAATAACACACATTTATAATGTAAAATCACTATGGGTAACAAAGGAATCCTATTATACACTTTCCTACTCTGGAGAAAGAGAAATATATATATTTACATACACATATGCACATATTTATTAAAAGGATTACTTATATACATATATGAATACATACACATGAATACATATATGAATGCATATATAAATACATACATGAACACATGAATACATACATATATTTATATATACTTATGAATACATATATACATGTTTATATATACTTAAAAATATATATATACATACTTTTATAGATGCATATAAATGTATATTTATTTATATATACACACATATATTTATTTATTATCCAGGTTGCTAATACTTAAAGAATTAATAAATGTCAAAGCCAGGGATAAGACTAGCAAACTAAGAAATCTTTCCCTTTTAAGATAGCTATGATTGCATAACATGAGACACTATGGTAGCATAGTATGACTCAGTGACTTACAACAACAAAAGTCACTTATTTCATGTTTTTTGCAGGTCGGGAGTTTATACATGGGAAAGCTTGTCTCTGCTCCATGTTGCCTAAACCTTGAATGGAAGACTCAAACTCTGGCGTTGGATTCTCCTGAATATTTATTTGCCCGCGTTTCTGGTTATTGGTGTTGGCTGTTATCAGGGATCCAGCTAAGCTCACACGTGGCTTCACTACGTGGTTGTTGGTTCCAAGTACAGACATCTGAAGGGAGGAGAGGAGAAAGAGGAAGGGTGTGAGATTTTACCCTACTTACAAGTCAACAATGTGGTCTCCCACATTTTCATGGATATTGGCAGATGTCATGAGGTTTCTGGGTCAGAGACAAATAATAGTTTGCTATTCGCAGCAGTAGCAGTATCCAGTGTCACCATTTTCACACACAAATTCCCCAAGGCCTAATTTCTACAAAGTTCTGCAAAGAGAGCCAAGTCTTGCCTGCATATACAATGAGTTTTGTTGAAGGAAAGGAAACTTATGTTTAAGGAACTACAATATTTTATAATTGGCTGCAAGCAAACCTGCCTAACGATTTCTTCAGAGAGAAATGTCTTTATCATATCATAGAGTTAACAAACTTACCATTTGCTGCAAAGGGAAGTACTAAGTCTTTATTTATGTATAGGTTATTTACTACACAAATATCTTTGAAAAGAAAATGCGGAAAAGAGGACAGTCAGTGCCTCTGCTTGAAAGATAATGCAGAAACATGAGAGACCCACAGAGAATTTTTTTCTCCAAAACACTCCTTTAATTTTTGCTGTTAAGAGCAATGAATAAATGTAATAGACACTCATTAAAAGATTTACCCTCAAAAAATTTTAATATCCACATTTAAGATTTATTTAGGAGAGAATAAATCAACTCCCTTACCCTCATCCTCCTTTGGTTAGGAATGACTACACAGCGTAGAACACTCGGGACTGCTAGGCATTAAACAATCAAAAGCTTCTTCTGAAATTAAGATCATAGCTTATATGACTATTTTATGAAAAATGGCCACGTTTGATAGGCTTCTCATTAAACCTATATATAATTTGGGGAGAATTCACACCTTTACAATGTTCAGTTTTTCAATCCACACATATGGTATCCCTCTTCGTTTATTTAGGTCTTCTTTGATGTCTTTCACTAGCATTGAAATTTTTAGCATAAAGATCTTATGCAAGTTTTTTTAAATTTATACTTAAGTACTTCATTTCGTTTGGCACAATTAACTAGTATTATATATGTGTGTGTATAGATATACATTTTTTTTATTTATTTATTTATTTATTTATTTATTTATTTATTTATTTTTGAGACAGGGTCTCACTCTGTCACCCAGACTGGAGTGCAGTGGCATCATCTCGGCTCACTGCAACCTTTGCCTCCCAGGCTCAAGCTATTCTGCTGCCTTGGCCTCCTGAGTAGCTGGGACTACAGGTGTGCACCACTTCTGTCCAGCTAATTTTTGTATTTTTAGTAGAGATGGGGTTTCACCATGTTGGCCAGGCTGGTCTGGAATTCCTGGCCTTAAATAATCCGCCAGCCTTGGTCTGCCAAAGTGCTAGGATTACACAGGTGGGCCACTACTCTTGGCCCTAATATTATATTTTTAATTTAAGTTTCTACCTGTTAATTATTGGTGCACGGAAATGTGATTAATTCTCTTGGTTTTGGTTGTATATTCTACTACCTAGTTGCATTCATACATTAGTTCTAAGTTTTTATTTTGTAGATTCTTTGGGATTTTTCTGTGTAGACAACCATGCCATCCCCAAATTGTGAAATTTTACTTTTTTCCCTTCCACCTGTATGTGTTTTTATTTCTTTTTCTTTCTTTATTACTGTGGCTAGAATTTCTCCTACTATGCTATATTAAGTTGTGAGCAGACATCTTTCCATTGTTCTCAGTCTTAGGAAGAAAGCTATCAATCTTTCACCACTAAGTTTGACGTTTGTTGAAATTTTTTGTAGATATTCTTTATCAAGTTGGAAATATTCCCCTCTATTTCAATTTTTCTGAGAGCATTTTTTTCATGAACGAGTGTTGAAATTTTTCACATTTTTTTTCTGCCTCAATCGTAGTGATGATATACTATTTTCTTTTCAATTTGGTGATTACACTGATTGATTTTTAAATATGGAACTTGTCTTGCATACCTGGGGCAAGATATTCATTGTTCATGGTGTATGATCATTTAATACATTACTGAATTCAATTTCCTATGATTTTGTTGAGCAATTTGTGTTGAACTTCATGAGACATATATAGGTGTAGTTTTTGCCTTTCTTTTACTTCTTTACTTTTTCTTTATTTTCTTTGTTGGGCATTGGTATCAGGATAATACTGGCCTCATAAAATAAGGTGGAGAACATTCTTTTTTTATTTTCTGAAAGAGATTGTATAAAATTGGGCTAATTCTTTTTTAAGTGTTAGAGAATACTCTACTGAAATTATCTAGGCGCGGAGATTTATCTCTCAACATATTTTAAATTATAAACTCTATTTAATAACTATACAACTATTTAGTTTATTTCAAGTTGGTTCATTGTGGTAATTTGTAGCTTTTGAGGAATTTCTCAATTTTAAAAGAATTGTCAAATATGTGAGTATAAAAATAGTTTGCAGTATTCCCTTGTTCTTCTAATCATTATGAAATAATGCCACTTGTTTCATTACCAATGTTTATGATAATTGCCATGACTATGTTTTGGATTTTAACACTTTTATTAACTTTTGGGATAAAATTTTGTTTTGTTGGTTTCTCTGTTGTTTTTCTGTTTGATTCTTGCTTATATGTGCTGTTTATAATTTCTTTCATTTGCTTGCTTTGGGTTATTATTTTCTCTTTTTTTCTAGTTTCTTAAGGAGCTTAGATTGTTTATTTGAAGCATTTTCTCTTTTCAAAAATTATCATATAGTACTATAATTTTCTTTTATTGCTA
>NW_016808087.1:153656-174787 GCF_001698545.2 Rhinopithecus bieti
ATCTCAATAAAATACTGGCAAACCGGATTCAGCAGCACATCAAAAAGCTTATCCACCATGATCAAGTGGGCTTCATCCCTGGGATGCAAGGCTGGTTCAACATTCGCAAATCAATAAACGTAATCCAGCATATAAACAGAACCATCGTTGTATTCTTAACACACCTGTGTTATTATTTTTGAAAGCTTTTGTAGATTCAATATAGTTGGGTCATGGTTTTTATTCATTCTGTCAATCTGTGTCTTTTAACTGATGAATTTAATCCATTTATTTGTCAAGTAATTACATTATGGCTTAAGTCTGCTAATTTACTGTTTGTTTTCTGTTTTTCCTTTCTGTTTCAAATTATGCTCTTTCTCTTTTCTTGCTTTTCTGTGGGTTCCTTGACCTAGTTTTATTTTAGAATTACATTTTGTTTATTTATAAAGTTTTAAATCATTTTGTATAATTTTCTTAATATGTGCTCAAGGTATTACAATAAACACTTGCAACTTCATAAAGACATGCAAACTCTTAAAATGTTTACGTGAACAAATATTATCTTCTTTACCTGTGGTAAAAGATAATTGGTCTAGATATTTTTATACATTCTTCCAGTTCTAACAATCTGTATTATGTGATATTTACTATTATAAATCTATTAAAATTTGAAAATGAGAGTGCTGTATATAACAAAATAAAACCCTATGACTCTATCCATGCTACTTAGCAGTGTTTTTTGAACTGGTTTGTCTGGAGTTTAAACAGATAGCTGGAAACTATTCAGGACCCTCTTGCTTGGTTGTGGTAATTCAGAATTATTCAGTATATAAGAGGAGTTTTAAGCACTTGCGTTCTTTGTGCTCTTAAAAATAAATGCACCCTAATTTGATCTTGTATTTTTTATACTTTTACATAGTCATAAAGACTTCAATAGTTTTAAGATTTGTAAAAGTCAGTATTGTAATATAAGCTGACACCTGTGATTGGTTTATTTGGTTGTAGATCACTGAACAACTGAGAAAAGCAAAACAAAAGCACAAAGTTAGTGAAGTTTCTATTATCACCAACGTAAGCCAAAAATTCCGCGCATTTATTCAGTGGCAACAAGTAATGTGGGTTTTTTGTTGTTTGTTTGCTTTTTTTGAGATATCTACTCTGTGCCAGGCATGATTCGAGGCCTCAGGTATGTTGGTGAAATAGGGAGGTAAAGACTGTAAGGAGGGTGGATATTAAAGTTACTGCTGAAGTCTAAAAAAATTCTAGTTCTTTTTGATCCTTCTAAGAGTTCAGATGCTAAAATGATTTGTTGTTCCCACAATCCACGCATCATTAAATAAAGCCATAATCACTAAGTAAACTATATATTTTTTGTTCTTTACATTCTGAAAGAGTCTAAGGGACCTTAGCCATGATACTGTAGGCCCTTGAAAATTTGACTAAAATCATTTCTATTTTTATACCTCCAGATGTTTTAAACACTACATGTCTTTTAAAAGTGACATTTTGAATAGATAAGTAAATAAACATTGGTATCAGAAAATATTAGATAATTACTGTGAGTTCTTGCTGTTATGCTTGTTAAAAAGTATCATGACGGAAAGAAATCAGGATTTAGAATCAAACAAATCTGAGTTCAAGACCCTTAGCTGTTTTTGTCACTTGAATTCAACGCTGGCTGAACTCTAAAGACTCAGTTTTTTTCCACCATGTAAACAATAATCATTATATAAAGCTAATAGAACTGGAAAGATAAAGTATTATGGGTAAAGTGCTTTCCTTAGTTTATCAACTTAAGTGGTGTTATTTCCTTTCTTTATTTACTTACCTTGATCCAAGTGAAAGCCTGGTTTTAGGATTTACTTTTACCAAAATTGTACTCTGAAGCAAATGAGCTCAAAAGGTCAACTTTGAAAAGTCAAAATTATAGAAAATTTTTACATTAAAACTACTCAATAACTGTTTTCAAAATGCAGATCTGGACTTCTCTTATTTACCATGGTGAATAAAATGACTTTTGTTTTTGACATTTGAAGTATGTAATAATAAAAGTTATAGAAGTTAGAAAGCTTCCTTCAGGGAAACAGAATATTTTTGCTTCCTATGAAAGTGATATTTTGGTCTCAATTTAAGTAACACAAAACTTAGTTTTCATTTCCTGGTTTTAAATGATAAACTGTATATTCCTAGTTTACAGTAAGCCACATATTTTTAGAGAGTTAGAAATGTTGCTTCAAAGTAGTAGATATTAAGTGTCATAAATGTCCAGGCCATAAGTATGATTTCCTGCTGTGTAAGACATAAGTTATTAGGTTTAGTTTGAAATGACTCAAAATGTTCCTGACTTCTAACTATTAAAAGAAGAAATGTGAGGCTCCTAGACAATCTCGGCAAATTTGTATTCCGATTAAAATAATTATTTGATCCTACACAGTTCAGTGCATGGAAAAAAGTTGTCTAGTTACTCAATTCATACGGTTGTTAGAGAAGAAAATATGTCTCTTATGTGGGGTTTGAGCTTCAAGCAGCTTTGTGATTGTATTTGTTTACCCATGGTGGAAATCTCCTTATTAAATTGTGGGCAACAGGCACTCCTATTGGTTTTTCTAACAGTAACTACTTACTTCAGGAAGCATTAGATGAAAATACTAGATGTAGATCTCTAGAGCTGATCTGGTAACAGAACTAGAACACATTGACTAGATACTTAGACAGGTGCAGAGGAAAACCATTTCATAAAGGGCTGGATATAATTTCTTCTTTCAGTTCTAAGTCAAAATTTGATATATTTTTTCTATTTTTAATAAAGATATGGGCATATGCATCTAATACTGAGGTTTAATAAAGACTCTTCTTCACTTTAATTTTGCATATGTGGGCATCTGAGCTTTATGTTGCTACAGAACACTACTTGAAAATAAAAAGCTGAGTTCTGTACAGAGACGAGCCATTGTTGGTTGTTAGGCTCTCATTAGCTGTTATAGTATCAACACTATTGTCAACTTGATGCAGATCTTAAATTGTTTCCCCTTCTTCACTGCTAGCTGTGTGTTCCTCTTGTTCTTGGGCCAGTTGAACCATACATCTTGTGTCCTAAAACCATATGGCGCATGTTTTTGTATGAACTCTCATGATTAAGGACATCTGTCTCAGCCTCTACATTTGCCTTCAGGGAATCTTTGCATCATTTAATGGTACAGTTAACAGCATGTTTTGCATCATGAAGTTGGCGGTACAGTTTTTCTGGGGCTTCTACTGTTTTAATTTCTTGAAAAAACACATGGACGAGTCTATATTTTGTCTTTCTGTCTCCCATTCCAACTTCCTTGCTGGTCTTCCTCCCTTGTTCTCTTCCTTTCATTTTCTATTAATATTTACCGGCCATCGCCTTGTGTTTAGCAGGTCTTATAATATTCCAAAATTGCACATTTTCAAAGCTGTAAAGATTGACCGCAATTTCTAATGTAATTCACTTTTCCTTTCAAATTCTTGCTTTGAGTGTAATTTGGATACCCAAAAGTTCATGTTCTACTTTTCTATTTATTTTGAGCAATATGATTCAGATTCAACTTGTTTAGATATTTCTGAAAATGTTCTTAAATTAACTGATGCAAAATGTCCACATTCCTCATAAGTTATCAAACGAAAATGTTGCTAACTCTATACTGAAATTCTTTCTACTAATTCTTCCGACTGTACAGACTGATTCGTGAGTATTTATTATAAAGTATTTAATTAAAATCGATTGTATTAACTTTAAATGGATATAATAGCACTCTAAATAGGTAGGATATATAGTCACTGAAACTCTCAAACACTAGGGAACAGATATAAAATATGTGCAATTATTTAATCAATTATATGTTGTTGATTTTTACTTTATAATTTATGACTTCCTTTCTTTGTTGATGCCAATATTAATTTTCTTTAAAATCTCTAAATTATGAAAAGTCTAAGTTATTATAATCTACATTATAGACTTATTCTAGTATGTTTTACTCCTAGGTAAATTGTTACTAGTCCCATTTATTACAAAACGCAGTGGTCATCTGTTTCCAAATAATTCCAAATTGTAGAAATAAATACATTTAGACAGTCTCCATGAAAGCATATCGATTCATAAATTCTATTTATTGATATTTATTTATCCTAACATTTATATTTACTCTTCATAGTGCATAATATTTGTTCAGCAGAAACATCGTCAAAAACTATTGATGTGCCAGTTACCGTGATGCAGCGTAGATACAGAAATGAACAAGATGTCCCTGCTCTGGTGAAGGTGTTTACTTGTTGGTATTGAGAGTATGAGAGGCAGGTGTAGAAAGAGAATGACAAACTTTGTATTTAAAGGTGTAAGTTGCATAAACGGGTGCAGAGAAAAATGGACACATTTAAATTAATGATGTAAACATGTTAATATTCCCAAATATAAATATAGTTCTGTACTGTGACTTGCTTTTTAAAAAAGCATTGAAGTGGAATTTTCATACCATGAAATTCACCCATTTTAAGTGTGTAATACGTTGATTTTTGGTAACTTTAAAATCATGCTAGCATCAGCACAGTCTAGTTTTAAAACATGTTCCTCATTCCAGAATGTTCCCTTGTGCCCTTTTGCAGTCCCTCACTCCACATTCCAGCCCCAAACAATCACTGATCTGCTTTTTGTCTCTGTAGATTTTCCCTTTGTAGAAATTTCATGAAAATGCAATGATAAATAATGTATAAATCATTAAAGATTTATAGCAAATGTAGTTTTGTTACCATTTTTTCATATTTCTCAACTTTGTACAAAGAAAATTATTTCAGTTGGTATTTTGAAATGTGGAAGATGCCTTTTGACTAACAACTTTAGGAGTAACAACCGTTAACTCTCATTATCTTCATTTTATAGATATGAAGACTGTGCTTTACAAAAGATCAGACATTTGGCTGATGACACTGCTACTAAGTGACAACAGAGATTTAAAACTAGTTCTGTCTAATTCTAAATCCACTGATACAGTTTCTCAGAAAGTTGAAGTACAAAAACATTATAAACTCATTGATAGTGATGGATATTTGTTCTTTTGTTGTTTAGTGTTTACCTCAAGATCTAAAACAAAGGTTAGCAATACAATGGAAGTTTTAGTTGTAATCAGTTGTTTCATATTTTAATAATTATTAAACACTCATGTGCCAAACACAATGCTAGCTGCCTGAAATTACAAAAGGAATAAGGTTTGATATAAAGTACCACATAGGTTGGGCGCAGTGACTCACACCTGTAATCCCAACATTTTGGGAGGCCAAGGCGGGTGGATCACCTGAGGTCGGGAGTTTGAGACCAGCCTGACCAACATGGTGAAACTTTGTCTCTACTAAAAATACATTTAGCTGGGTGTGGTGGCAGGCATCTGTAATCCCAGCTACTTGGGAGGCTGAGGCAGGAGAATTGCTTGAACCCCGGAGGCGGAGGTTACAGTGAGCCAAGATTGTGCCATTGCACTATAGCCTGGGAGACAGAGCAAGACTCTGTCTCAGAAAAAAAAAGTACCATGTAATCGTCACCTGTTCTAAAAATCTCCTCTCGTTATGTAACTCAAGCATAAAAATCCATATTACATCTGAAACTCTTTCTCTACCCTCCTTTAAGCCAAATATATGCCACTTTGCTATGTCAATTGATTTAACTTATATTTGGTACACAGATTGCTTTGTTTTTCTGTTTTTTTTTTTTTTTTTTTGGAGGACAGAGGAACTCCCAGGCAAGTTAGTTTAACTGTATTACATCTACCAATATTCAGTTATTTAATTTTTTCAAAAGTAAATGCAATTATAACACATCCAAATACAGCCTGAAACTCTGTTGGGAAACAATGCTTTTAGGACAAAATTTCAATCTGGTTTACTGGGAAATTTTAGCAATAAGTAAAAATCTTAATGTGTTTCCATATGCATGGTTTCACACACTTTTAACAGGTACTAGAAAACACTGAATGCTAATGCCATTGATTTTGCTGAATTAGTGTACTATATAACTCCTTTCATATTAAAGATTTTCCCACTTAGCCTCACCAGAAGTAGTGTTTTCACAATGCATGATTATGACAAAGATAGAATGATAGGGTGAGAGGAAAGTGCCATCAGGTTCAGGGTCAATAGAAAATAAAACTCATTCTCTTTCTGCAATCAGTTATCATTCCCATTTCAATAAAAAATTATTGTAAAATATTTTCTTGAAATGTGCTTAAATTTTTCATTTTCAACTTAAGAAATGTTACTTATAAAACACCTTACTTGTGTGCATATGAGTGTTGAATCTGAGAAGGTATACAGTACGGATTTGATGTGTTATTAAATGATTGCTGTCAAAAATCTGCTTAGTTAATTGATGCTGTCAATCGATCGCATTAATACCTAATACTCATAATATTTGCATCTAAACGTTTCTTACAAAATTCTTTCTCATTGCTTTTTATTCTTTTTCTTTCTCCTATTTTTTAAAATGGAAGTTTGTAGTCAGGTCACGTGACCACATCAAGTTCATCGTTCAAACATGTATCAGGAAATTGGAAATTTAAAAATGACTTATGCATGGATATGATGCCAGAGGCAAAGACAAGTGCGGGGGGCGGGGTGCTTCTAAATGCCTTCCAATAACAATGAAAACACGGAAGTTATTTGTGATCTTAGAAGATGGCTAAGGAAAAACTGAAACCTGAAACTAAGGAAACAAAAGTTTAGACAAGATAATCCCAACATCAGAGAGAGCATTTGTCATTGTCAGAACTCCAAAGAGCAATAAAGCTTTAATCCGTTTCATGGACCCTAGGACTCATGGTCTAGTAATTCTTATGTCACCAAACCACCTTATGATCTGTATGAAATTACAGCGTGTCACCACTCTACATCTGCAATCTTAATGTTTCCGTCCTTTGATTGTATGACAAGGAAACTCTTGAACCAGAGCACTGCACTTCACAGGAGTCTGATAGAACCAGCTGCTCATAATTTTGGAGTTTTATAGGGCTTTTTAGTTCCAGAATCCCTGTCTGACCTATGTCCATTTCCAGAATTCTTTTTTTTTCATTTCCAGAATTCTTCAGAAAAACTCTTGCTGTCTTTTAATGTCTTAAAACATTTTTTTTTAAATATTGAGAGAGAACTACAAAGCTACTCATAGATTTACCCTCTTTCTCTGTTTCTTCTTCAGTTGTGTAATAATTATGAAATCTGGAATGACCAGTTTAAGTTATATTTACTGAGTCTGAAACAAAATGTTTTAGATGGCCTTGTTCCCTGAAAATGAATATTACTGTCGAGCATTAACATTCACCCAAATTGATATCACATTGAATTATGTGTGTAGATTTTAAATGTTTTGTTGTGAAACATCAAAAGAAATGGCTGACTTTTATTTAATATAAACAAATTAAGGGAAGTTTAGAAATCTAATTGTTGGAAAAATAAACTTCAAAACATAACTCTTCAAAAGTCTACATGCTCACATTTTCTATTCCCGAATAAAAACTTTTGCAAAGCTCTCTGAGAGCCTTGTAAAAGGTCAATGAATTTCATTTAGCATTAATTTCCCTAATCACCACACAGCAAATATATGACACAACTTACAGTTCTGTTAAAAAAAAGCCAGAACTGCTACCTGAACAACCGCTTATAAAAGAGCTAGGCAGCTTACAGATTTTATCTCTTTTTTGTGTGCTTTCTACTACTTTTTATAATCTAAGTGTATTAGAAATAAAATCAAAGTCATTAGGAATCTCTATGCATAAAAGGAAATTAAATATCATACTCAATTACTTGTGCCACCTGTGGCAAATAGTTTTACATGCCAGTTTGTAATTTCAGGGTTTTTTTGTTTGTTTTGTTTTGTTTGTTTATTTGTGTGGCTTTCTTTTTATTTCTTAAGAAAGTGTCTCTTTGTCACTCAGGCTGGAGTGCAGTGGCGCAAACATAGCTCACTATAACCTCAAACATTTGGCCTTAAGCAATCATCCTGCGTTGGCCTCCAAAGTGCTAAAATTAGAGGCATGAGCCCGTGAGCCTGGACTTTTCCTTTTTAAATTACTGACCAATAATAGTTACCACACAAATTTGAGTTATGGTCCATGGTTGATTCATTTTTAAGATCACAATAAAATATATTCTTAAAATTATTTCTACAAATTATGAATATTTAAATGAAAATGCGAAGGGCTCCTTTTATTAAGTTTGGGAAATGTTGTATGCTCTATACCACCTATTGATGAATCTCTATGTTTGTTCTTAACGTTTCCAGAAAGTTCAGTCCTAAAGCATCTGTTTAATATGTTCATTCTACATCATTCAAATTTATTTGACCAGAGAATGTTTTTCGCTAGGTATCTGTTTTGCAGAACACACACTGCAAAATGCTGTCGGGTACTGTACTGAATCACACTACAACATTTTGTACTGACATGATGGTCAAAGGTTGAAATGTTTTTCTTTTTTGTTTTCTTATACATTTAGAAAGTTAATGCAAAGTATATAAGGTATCTTGTCCATCAAGAGACTTGTCATCTTTTACAGCATGTATGTGTTGCTCTCTCTTTTCCTAAGATGCTGCATATGCCTCTTCTGTTGATTCACTAGAAAATTTTATCACTATTTTTTCTTATGTCCAAATGTAAAGGAGTTTAAGATGTCTTAAAAAAAGCTTAATAGTTCCCTTTGAAAACAGGCACAAGACAGGGATGCCTTCTCTCCCCACTCCTATTCAATATAGTATTGGAAGTTCTGTCCAGGTCAATCAGGTAAGATAAAGAAATAAAGGACATTCAAATAGGAAGAAAGAAAATCAAATTGTCTCTGTTTGCAGATGACATGATTCTATATTTAAAAATCCCTATCATCTCAGTCCAAAAACTCCTTAAGCTGATAAGCAACTTCAGCAAAGTCTCAGGATACAAAACCAATGTGCAAGAATCACAGGCATTCCTATACATCAACAATAGGCAAGCAAAGAGCCATATCATAAATCAACTCCCATTCACAATTGCTATAAAGAGAATAAAATACCTAGGAATACAAGTGACAAGGGATGTGAAGAACCTCTTCAAGGAGAACTACAAACCACTGCTCAAGGAAATAAAAAAGGACATAAACAAATGGAAAAACATTCCATCCACATGGAGAGGAAGAATCAATATCCTGAAAATGGCCATATTCCCCAAAGTAATTCACAGATTCAATGCTATTCCCATCAAACTACCATTGACATTCTTCACAGATTTAGAAAAAAATTACTTTAAATTTCATATGGAACCAAAATGAGCCTGTGTAGCCAAGACAATCCTAAGCAAAAAGAACAAAGCTGGAGACATCACACTACCTGACTTCAAACTATATTAAAAGGCTACAGTAACCAAAACAGCATGATACTGGTACCATAACAGATATATAGGCCTATGTAACAGAACAGAGACCTCAAAGACCTCAGAAATAACACCACACGTCTGCAACCATCTGATCTTCAACAAACCTGACACAAATAAGCAATGGGGAAAGGATTCCCTATTTAATAAATAGTGCTGGGAAAACTGGCTAGCCATATGCAGAAAACAGCAACTAGACCCCTTCTTTACACCTTCTACAAAAATTAACTCAAGATGGAGTAAAGACTTAAATGTAAAACTCAAAACCATTAAAAACCCTAGAAGAAAACCTAGGCAATATCATTCAGGACATAGGCATGGGCAAGGACTTCATGACTAAAACACCGAAAGCAATGGCAACGAAAGCCAAAATTGACAAATGGGATCTAATCAAACTAAAGAACTTCTGCACAGCAAAAGAAACTATCATCAGAGTGAACAGGCAACCTATAGAATGGGAGAAAATTTTTGCAATCTACTCATCTAACAGAAGTTGTAATATCCAGAATCTACAAGAAACTTAAATTTGCAAGAAAAAAACAAACAACTCCATCAAAAAGTGGGCAAAGGATATGAACAGACACTTCTCAAAAGAAGACATTTGTGCCACCAACAAACATATTTTAAAAAGCTCAACATCATTGGTCATTAGATAAATGCAAATCAAAACTGCAATGAAATACCATCTCACACCAGTCAGAATGGCGATTATCAAAAAGTCAAAAAGCGGCCAGGTGCAGAGGCTCAGGCCTGTAATCCCAGCACTTCGAGAGGCTGAGGAAGGCAGATCATGAGGACAGGAGTTCGAGAACTGCCTGACCAACATGGTGAAATGGTGAAACCCTGTCTCTACTGAAAAGACAAAAATTAACCAGGTGTGGTGGTGTGTGCCTGTAATCCCAGCTGCTCAGAAGGCTGAGGCAGGAGGAGAATCGCTTGAACTCGGGAGGCAGAGGTTGCAGTGAGTCGAGATCACGCCACTGTACTCCAGCCTGGGCAACAGAGTGACACTGCCTCTAAAAAAAAAAAAAAAAAAAAAAAAAAACTTCAAGAAGTAATAGAAGCTGGAGAAACTGCAAAGAAATAGGAATGCTTTCACACTGTTGGTGGGAATGTAAATTAGTTCAACCATGGTTGAAGACACTGTGGTGATTCCTCAAGGATCTAGAACCAGAAATACCATTTGACCCAGCAAGCCCATTACTGGGTATATAACCAAAGGAATATAAATCATTCTACTATAAAGACACATGCACGTTTATTTCAACACCATTTACAATAGCAAAGACATTAAACCAACCCAAATGGCAATTAATGATAGACTGGATAAAGAAAATGTAGTACATATACACCATGGAATACTGTGCAGCCATAAAAACGAATGAGATAATGTCCTCTGCAGGGACATGAATGAAGCTGGAAGTCACCATCCTCAGCAAACTAACACGGGGACAAAAAACCAAACACCATATCTTCTCACTCATAATTGGGAACTGAGTAGTGAGAACACATGGACATGGGGAGAGAAACAACACATGCCGGGGCCTCTTGGAGGGTGGCGGGGGAGGGGAGGGAACCTATATGATGGGTTAATAGTGGAGCAAACCACCATGGCACACATATACCTATGTAACAAACACATGTATCCTGGAACTTAAAGTAAAATAAAATTAAAAATTAAAAAAGAAGCTTAATCGATGAAGATAGAATTAGAAGTGCATTTCCCCAATGATTCAGCAGGTATGGAACTCAGTTTTTATTTCATTACATTTAAATCAATTTAGTATTATATGTGTCCCTTTTATGTTCTTATATAATGCAAAGTAAACTTCACTGAGAAGAATATGAACTATCTCAAACATGGTTGCTATTTTGAAACTTTATAGGTTCATAGCAACACCATGTGAGGTCACTTTGCAAACACATTAAAACAAATATTAGGTTTTCATATGACGAAAATGTGCAATTACCAAAGGTAAACTTGAAAATACTATCTTTCAATAAACGGGTCCTCACTTTTATTTGGAAAGAGTTACTTTATCCTGAAATAGTGTCCAAAGACTAGGAGCAGACTGACCCCAAGCAGAATTGCTTGCAAAAGCATTGGTTTGGAAATCACTGGGCAGTGCTGTCCTAGCACTGTGCCTGGGATAAAGGTTCTTTCATCAGTTAAAGTTACCCATTCACTCTTATCAAGTATGAAATGTAATGCCCCTTGTAGTGCACAGAAATGCTGATTTGCTTGCCTTTCTCTCAGCATTGCTCCAGTATTGACCCAACGTCTCCTTGATAACTCAGTTAGTCTGATATCACTAAACACGTGGACAGTAAATGTTCTGACAGCCCAGGAAGCCTGGGGGAAAGGAAAAGAAGGAGGAAGCAAACAGCCCCCTGCTGTTTGGGCCAGAATTTACCTCAATTTCACTTCCAGAATGGCAGAGAGAGAGGATTAGCAATATTCCTCCTGGAGCCATCAGCAGGTAGTAGTGCTTTCCTGCTCATCAATTAGACCCACGGCTGTCACTGCCACCTGGGTCTCCTTGGGGGACTTGGCTGCATCCCAGTGTGTGAGACACGGAGTGAACAGAGTCAGAAAGTTGCTGATCACTGCTTAAGCAAAGCCACTCAATGCTGGGTCATTGTTTGGCAACATATACCAGTACGTTTAGAATCATGCTTTTTGACAGAAAATGGAAATCCAAAATATAAGACATAAAACTGAAAGTGATGGCATGCAGCAGAATAGATCTGAGGGAGAAAACATCTCCATATGTACATTTCTTTTTCCCTAAAGACTCTATTTATTTTGACCTTAACCTGACCTCTTTTTAAAATCCTGTTGCCACAAACTGGAGCAATGAGGTCACCTCAATTCCACCTTGCCTGCTTCCTGCTAATAGTTTAGATTCTTAAATAGTTCTGCATGCTTCTCTATGTTGTTTCAGCCAAACCAGCCAGTAACCCTGAGGTATGCAATACAGATGCCATATTAAGACTCATTGTGTCTAAAAAAGTGACACTTCGTACTTACAAAGTCAAACTGAAATATGTCTAACTTTGTGACAACGTTTGGCAAAATTACTATTGAAGTCTTCAAAGAGATGTTGGTGATTACACAGTCGCTCATCGGAAACATGGTCAGAGATACAAGTAAAACTGAATGAAGGTAAGATGGGGGGTGCTAATTTGTATCTCCATCGTCAGAGCTGTTTGCATCAATGTTTTCAAACAAGCCATTCTATTGGGAATAACACATAGCATAAAGTGAGGATCAGAGTTTGTTTTACAATGAAGCTAATTGTATCTCATTTTTAATTGTATATCTTTAGCCAGTGGGGTATATAACTGGCCAGTGACCTCTTGGAGAAATACTGAGCACAGTTCTTCATTTGTCTAATATAAGAGATTACGTATTACACAGGACTAAGGAAAATTCATCATTGTGACAGGAAAAGATAAAGCATCTAATAACTGAATGATACCATATGTAGAAACTTTCAAAAATATTTAGTACTTTCTGCCTTTTAGAGTGGCTCAGTTTTGTCTGCATCCACTCTTCTTGGTATCTTGTTGTTGAAATCAACAATATAAATTCAGTGACTTCCTGAACTTCTCCTAGCCTGGAAGCAAAGCCCTGATTGATGGTTCTAAATAGGTATGCACAGACAGGAGCTGAGCTTTTATTTTCAAGTAGATAGAGCCGGACACAAATCAATCAAATCAGAACTTGCCGCTACCCAGACATGAAGCTGTTCATGGATAATAGGATGCTTCTACATATCATTTTTATCTTACATCAGGAGACGTTAAGTGATTCCAGTCATCCTTGAATAAAACTGCAGGATGAAATATTCAACACTGTGTTTCAAAACAAAATTAACCTTTCAAAAATCTTTAAACTCTTTCAAACATAAATTTTCCATGGCACACATAGTAAGGGAAAGAGGATTTTCCAGGCATAAAAGCGGGAAACAATGATACAAGTTACCTATCCTTACACATCGTACAGGATACTGCTCACTCATTCTTACCAAAAATAAATATTTCTTAGGTCTGCAACAACTTTAGGTCCAAGAAACACTTGACGAAACCATTCAGACTTTGTCTTGAGGGAGCTTTAGATGTCAGACTTGAGCTCTGAAACTCAAGTCCCATCCGAAATATCTAGGGAATTACATCAGTCATGAGAAATAAGTTCACAGTAGCAGAGTTTTGTTTTGCCAGAATATAAGAGCGAATACCAACAGCAATATCTAATATCGCCATGTGTGTACTAAGTTGTAATTACACTGAAGTGGAATGCTTCAAGTTTACAAATAAACTTTCATAACCTCACAAGGTTTTTTTGTGACACTGCCTCTTTTGTTTTATTTTGTTTTCACTTACAAGGGGCACGAACATTTTTTAGAGCTGGTAGTCACATAGCAACAAAATTCATTTTCTCTTATGAGAAACTAAGATTCTATCAGTGTGTTTATATGTATGTGCTTCTTCCTTCTACCCTGCAGCTCTTGCTAGTATAAAACTGCCTCTGATGTGGAAATATGGATGCCTACCAAAAATAGTGCCACATGCTGCCATTTGTGGATGTATCCCACGGGATGTGAAAGAGGGTTCTCAAGCCCTACTAGTCTTATTTTAGTAAATTATTTCATCTGTTGTATTTTTCAGTTCAAATCAGAGGAGTTTGTTGCTTGTCCAATACAAGATGATGAATTACATCGAAAATGAGAAATCCACATAGCAACAAGAATACAGTGAAAGCACAGGCTTCTACTTAAAAGTTGAGTAATACCACATGTAGGATGCTAAATGTTTATAAAACTGTGTGGGTGGGTTCATGGAATCAGGCCTTTCCTTCGATTTGGAGACCTCTTTACAGCTGTACTCAAGTAGAAAGGAAAATATCACTGGGCTTGCCACTTCCAAAATACCACTAGGGAAAGAATAACTAACTTGGCTAGACATTTAGTTTTCAATTTAAAAATAGTATTAATTTAGAGGTTTTTTTTTTTTTTTTCTGTTTCTTGATTGGAAAGTTAGTTTAATTATTGTGTTGCCATTTGGCACTTAACTTTAGCTTTGCTTCCTTTGGAAATAAGCACACATTTTGTTATATTTTAACATACTAAGGGATTTATGTTGGGTTTAAAAATATGATGGAAGAATTTTATCATGTGAAACACAAAACGACCATCCCAATAATGCATTATAAGTGATGATCAATGCATTTAGGTTCAGTCCTCCTTAGACCATAAGCATACACCTTCCTGTTTGGGAAAGGTGGAAGTTGTCCATCTGGTTCAGCCTCTACTAACCTTGTAAGGGAAGAGGCTCACAAAAATTCCTTCAAGAGGCTGTGTGTCAGGGTTCCCTAAGACCACCCCACCCATAGGCTAGTTCAGCCTGAGTTTGCCAGCTGATTTTGTTTTTATATGTTAAATATTGTAAATAAATGGTAGAAATGCCCACAAATTCAAAGTATACACTGTTTCATAATCACTTAATCTGCATACTTGTCTTATCACAGACTTATGAGAACGTTTTTAAGGACCGCCGCAGAGGAAGATTCCACAGTTTTCATAAGCTATTTATTTTACAATTCAACTAACATGAAGTATGTACTATCTGACATATAATCTTTAATATGTAAATTAGTTCCATCTCCTTTTGATAATATCTGAGTGAAAATAGGAAATTACTTATTCATAATCTTATAAATATTAATAGATTTAAAAATCATTCTTAGAGTTCCATTTAGCTTTCAGTCAGAACATATATATATGTATGTTTATGTTATATATATATTTTAGGTGGGGATTTTGCCAGTTGCTGAATATGCCTAATCAAGTACATGTTCCAGAAGTGAGGAAATTTGAGGACCAACTGGGCCAACTGTGAGATAAATTTGAGCCAAAACACCATTGATCGCTTGATCCTCATAACCCCCTACTCTGACTGGTAGACTACAGTGACACTTTGGCTCTCCAAGTATTAGTGTCACTAATGCTCTAAATGTTTCTTTTCCTTTCTCCAATGCACAGTCATCTTGGTAAATGGTAATAGGTCCATTTGGACAAGGATGTGAGAAGAATTAACAGTAAACTTTTGACAGTGTAGCAAAGTTCTTCCTCAAGGGGATCCAGGCCCCTACATTCAAGGGGTTCTGAGTGTGCACTACTATTTACTGTAGTAACCTTCTAATTACCTTAGAATAATATATGTGTATTCAATTTTTAACTGTCCTGCAGTATTGAATAGTCATTCACCTAGTAAACAATGTTTTAATTTGTTCCAAGTTTCTAATGCTCTTACAATGCAACAAAATAGTTCACACTCTCTCTTGAACGTGTGTGCTCCTCTTGGTTAGATTCAAAGAAGTAATATGTTGGAACAAAGGAGATATATAAATATATATATCCTTTTTGAAAATTTCCTATTTTCACTCAGATTTTATCAAAAGGAGATGAAACTAATTTACATATTAAATATTATATGCCAGATAGTATATACTTCATGTTAGTTAAACTGTAAAATAAATATATATGGATATACATAATTTCCTATGTTAGAACACACACACTATGTTGCATTCAAATTTCATCATCAACAGTGCTGTGAAAAAGCAAATTTCCTTACCATTGACATCATCGAAAGCCAAAGGGTCACAAGAAACATAGAGGAGTGGCATTCTTGGCAGTGTGATATTTCCATTCATGAAAAGAGCTAGTCCTTCTAAGACCACAAACACATGGCTTCCTGTTTGTGGGGAAAGGAAGTTGTACATTTGTTTAATCACAACTCCATCCTTGGAAGAGAACTCAAGAACACTGCTTTGCTCATTCTCTAATTTGGTAGTTTGTCTTTTAATTGCTGAGTTGTAAGAGTTCTTCATATATCCTGTATAATAGTCTCTTTTCAGATATTTGATTTGCAAAGATATTCTTCAATTTCCTGGATAGTCTTTTCATTGCCTTGATAGTATCCTTTGAAGCACAAAGATTTTCATTTTTAGTTTGTGTTTTCGTGTCACATGTAAGAAACAACTCAGTAATCCAATAACATGAAGGCTTATGTGTATATTTTCTTCTAACGGTTTTCTAGTTTTAACTTTTATATTTAGAATTTGATACCTTTTGAGCTGATTTTTTTATACGGTGTGAGTCCTGGAGCGATCAATGTCCTGGAGATTTTGGAAATGCGAATTGAATTTTGAAGTTTCTTTTTTTTGAAAAGATTATTTATTGCCCTTATGAATTTTCTTCATACCCTTATCAATAATCAATTGGCCATAAATACAAGAGTTTATTTTTGGCCTCTCAATTCTATTCCATTAATCTATATGTCTATCCATATAACAATTCCCTATAGTTTTGATTACTGTGGCTATTTATTATGTTTTGAAATAGAGAAAATGTGAGTCTTCCAACTTTATTGCTCTTTTTCAAGACTGATATGACTATTCTCATTCCCTTACATTTCTATATGAGTTTTATTTTTATTTATTTAACATTTAATTTTATGGGAAAATGGTAATTGTGTATTTACGAAGTGCAAGAGATATTTTAATACAGGCATACAACGTATAACAATAACATCAAGGTAAATGGAATATCCGTCACCTCAAGCATATAGTATTTCTTTGTGTTACCAACACTCCAATTATATTCTTTCAGTTATTTTAAAAAATGTACAATAAAGGCTGGGCATGGTGGCTCACGCCTGCAATCTTAGCACTTTGGGAGGCCAAGTTGGGTGGATGACAAGATCAGGAGATCAAGATCATCCTGGCCAACATGGTGAAACCCTGTCTCAACTAAAAATACAAAAATTAGCTGGGCGTGGTGGCACGTGCCTGTAATCCCAGCTACTCGGGTGGCTGAGGCAGGAGAATCACTTGAACCTGGAAGGCAGAGGTTGCAGTGAGCCGAGATCATGTCACTGCACTCCAGCCTGGTGAGAGCAAGACTCCATCCCAACAACAACAAAAGAAGTACAATAAATTATTGTTGACTGTAGTCACTTTGTTGTGCTATCAAATACTATACCTTATTTACTCTATCTAACTGTATTTTTGCATCCGATAACCATCCGCACTTTCCTCTGCACCTCCCTGCTACCCTTCCAAGCCTCTGGTAACCAACATTCTGGTCTTTCCCCGTGAGTTCAATTGTTTTAATTTTTAGCTCCTACAAAGGAGTGAGAACGTGTCGTTAGTTTTTCTGTGCCTGGCTTATTTTCATTTAACATCACGTCCTCCAGTTCCATCCATGTTCCATGTTGC
Organism: Rhinopithecus bieti; assembly: GCF_001698545.2. NCBI lineage: Eukaryota > Metazoa > Chordata > Mammalia > Primates > Cercopithecidae > Rhinopithecus > Rhinopithecus bieti. Next base: position 171,318 of record NW_016808087.1, read on the forward strand.
TGCAAATTAATACCAACATTGCTATTAATGGCTGAATAGCAGTCCTTTAGGTAACTATGCCACATTTTCTTTATCAATTTGTCAGTTGTACACTTAGGTTGATTCAAAATCTTGGCTATTGTGAACAGTGCTGCAATAAACATAAGCATGCAGATATCTCTGAAATGTGATGATTTTCTTATTGGGGGTATTTACCAGCAGTGAGATTGCTGGGTCATATGGTAGTTCTATTTTCAATCTTTTAAGGAACCTCCAAACTGTTCTCCAGAGTGGCTGTAATAATATATATTCCAACCAACAGTGTAGGAGGGAGGCTTCCCATTTCTTCATTTTCTTTTCAGTGTTTATTATTGCCTGTCTTTTGGCTAAAAGCCATTTTTAACTGGGGTGAGATATTTCATTGTAGTTCTGATTTGCAGTTTTCTGATGATCAATGATGAGCACCTTTTCATAAACCTGTTGCCATTTGTAGGTATTCTTTTGAGAGATGTCTGTTCAAGTCTTTTGCCCATTTTTAATTGGATTATTATGTTTATTTTCCTATTGAGTTGTTTGAGTTCGTTATATATTCTGGCTATTAATTCCTTGTCAGATAATAGTTTGTAAATATTACCTCCCATTCTGTGGGTTGTCTCTTCAGTTTGTTGATCGTTTCCTTTGCTGTGCTGCAGAAACTTTTTAACTTGATGTGATCCCATTTGCCCACTTTGCTTTGGTTGCCTCTGTTTTTGGGGTATTACTCAGAAGATCTCTGCCCAAGAACAATGCCCTGGAGAGATCACCCAATGCTTTCTTTTAGTAGTTTTATAGTTGGAGGTCTTAGAATTCACCTTAGATTTATATCTTTAATCCATTTTGAGTTGATTTTTGTGTATGGTGAGAGACAAGGGTATAGTTTCATTCTGCATATGCATATCCAGTTTTCTCAACACTGTTTATTGAAGAGACTGTCCTTTGCCCAATATAGGCTCTTGGCACCTTTGTTGAAAATGAATTCATTGTAGATGTATGAATTTATTTCTGTGTTCTCTGTTATGTTCCATTGATCTATGTATCTGTTTGCTTGTTTGTTTGTTTCTTCTGTCACCAGGCTGGAGTGCAGTGGCACGATCTCAGCTAACTGCAACCTCCACCTCCCTGGTTCAAGCGATTCTCCTGCCTCAGCTTCCCGAGTAACTGGGACTACAGGCGTGCACCACTATGCCCAGCTAATTTTTGTATTTTTAGTAGAGACGGGGTTTCACCATGTTGGCCAGGATGGTCTCCATCTCTTGACCTCGTGATTCACCCACCTCAGCCTCCCAAAGTGCTGGGATTACAGGCGTGAGCCACCGTGCCTGGCCAGATATATGTAACTGTTTTAATATAAGTATCATGCTGCTTTGGTTACTATGGCAAGATAATATAATTTGAAGTCAGATAATGTGATTACTGTGGTTTTATTCTTTCTGCTCAGGATAGCTTTGGCTAGTCTAGATTTTTGTGGTTCTATATAAATTTTAGGATTTTTTTCTATTTCTGTGAAAAATGTAATTGATATTTTGATATAATTTAATTTTTTTGTATTACCTATTTATAAAAACTTTCTATTTCTCATTGGGTTATTTTCAGTAGTTGTGTCTTCCTAGAACTGTGTTCATTTCATTGATATTACCTAATGTATTGGCATAAAATTATAATAATAGTTCTCAAACAGTTATTTTGATTTCCATAAGGTTGACAGTAATGTCTCTTTTTCATTCCAGATTTTAGTAATTTGAGTGTTCTATTAATTTTTTGCCCTCTTGGTCAGTCATGCTAAATGTTTGTTAGTTTTGTTAATATTTTAAGAGAGTCAATTTTTAGTTGTATTGATTTTCTGTATTGCATTCTAGTTCATATTGTTTTTTCTCATTCATTTTTTTCCTATTCTAATATATTGCCCTTATGCTTACATTGCATTTAGTTTGCATTTCTTTCTCAGTATCTTCAAGTGAAAAGGTAAATTATTACTTTGAGATCTTTATTCATTTTTAATGTAAGGATTTATTACTATACATTTTCATCTGACCACTAAAGTAGCTGCATCCTATAAATTTGATATATTGTGTTTTCATTTTCATTTGTCTGAAAGTGTCTTTTTACTTTCTCTTGTAATTTATTCTCTGATCTATTTATTATTTAAATATATTGTTGAGTTTCCACATATTTGTCAATATCCCAAATTTGATTAAATTATTGATTTCTGATTTCATGTAATTGTGGTAAGAAAACACATTGTATCTAATTTTAATCCTTTTAAATTGACTGAGGCTTGCTGTGTGGCCTCATTTATGGTCTATATTAAAGAATGTTCCATGGGCATTAGAGGAGATTGCATATTCTAGTGCTGTTGTGCAGAGTGCTCTACAGGTGCCTGGTAGGTGTAGTTTATAGGACTATTCAAGCTTTTTATTTTCTTGTTAATTTTCTGCCTGGTTATTCCTTGATTTATTGAAGCGGGTTATTGATGATGATAGCTGTAAACATTGAATTGTTTATTTCTCCCTCAATTCTCAGTATGTGTTTCACATATTTTGTGGCACTTTTTAGAAGAAATATGTTTATAATTGTCATGTTTCCCTAGGTTAAGAGTCTTATCACTATAAAATATTATTTTTTGTCTCTAGTAACTATTGTTGCATTTTGTTGTATTAAAATATTTTATCTGATATTAGTATAACCAACTCAGATTTATTTATGTTACAGTTGTCAAGCTATATATTTTTTCTAACATTTTAGTTGTGATCTATTTGTGTCTCTAAGTTTAAAGGCTGTCTCTTATTGACAGCATATAGTTGAATTGTGTTTCTTTTGTTTTGTATTTAATCCATTCTGCCAGTCTCTGTCTTTTCTTGTGTTTGAAGTGTTTCATTCATTTCCATTAAGTATAGTTACTATGCTAAACTAATAAGTTATATCTTATGTCTATCATTTTGCTTCTTTTTGATATGTCTGTGTCTTTTTCCTCTGTTCTTCTATTTGTGTGTGTGTGTGGGGGGGGGCATGAGAGAGAGAGAGAGAGAGAGAGAGAGAAAGGATATATATTATTTTTATATCTGGATAACATAATTTCCTTACTGTATTTTTTTTTTACTATCTTATTTTCTTATTGTTGTCTTAGTGATTACAGTTTCTAGCAATCTAATTCAGATTAAAATGCCACTTAAGTTTGCTTCCAAAATAGTTGTTTACATGTAGTTCTAGTTCTTCCCCCCTTTTCTGCGATTATCGTCATACAACTTTTTATCTATATACAGCCTATTGCCGTCAACAGAGATGTGTAAGTATTGCTTTATGCAGTTGTTTTTGAAATTAGATAAAAGAAAAAAGTAGTTGCAAGCAAAACAACACACTTGTACGTCCTCTGTATTTAGATACATCTTTACCTATGACGGTATTCTTTTTTTAAAATTTAACTTCTTTTTTTTTTTTTTTTTTTTTTTTTTTTT
>NW_016808087.1:175172-178698 GCF_001698545.2 Rhinopithecus bieti
TGGAGTCTCGCTCTGTCGCCCAGGCTGGAGTGCAGTGGCCGAATCTCAGCTCACTGCAAGCTCCGCCTCCCGGGTTTACGCCATTCTCCTGCCTCAGCCTCCCGAGTAGCTGGGACTACAGGCGCCCGCCACCTCGCCCGGCTAGTTTTTTGTATTTTTTAGTAGAGACGGGGTTTCACCATGTTAGCCAGGATGGTCTCGATCTCCTGACCTCGTGATCCGCCCGTCTCGGCCTCCCAAAGTGCTGGGATTACAGGCTTGAGCCACCGCGCCCGGCCAACTTCTATTTTAAGTTCATGGGTATGTACCCAGGTATTAAGCCTTGTACCCATGAGTTATTTTTCCTGATCCTCTTTCTTCTCCCTCCCTCTACCCTCTGATACGTCCCATTTTGCAGAGCTGAGTTCTTGTGAAGCTTTCCTTCAATTCTAACTTTCGCACTCTCTTTAGTATTTCTTGTGGGACAAATCTGTTAGCATTAAATATCACCAGTTCCTGTTTATGTAAGAATGTCTTAATATCTCCTTTTCCGTAGTTTTCTTGGATATGGAATTCTTGTTTTTTTTTTTTTTTTTTTTTTTTTTTTTTTTTTTTTTTTTTTTAACAAAAGAAGAATAGAGAAAGAAATGGCCAAAAAGAATATTAGAGACATAATGATCAGTGATAAACACTAATCTACACATTCAAGCTCAATAATTTCCAAGTAAAATAACTCACTGACAACTGCACTTGGACATATTATAATGAAACTGTTGAAAGCCAAATTCCCACTGTGCATGTATTGGTATACATGATGAGGTCCCACAGGTGTCTGAACCTCTACTCATTTTCCTTCATTTGTTTTTTCTTTCTGTCTCTGCTACTGAATAATTTCAACTGACCCATTTGCATGTTTACTGATTCTGTCTTCTGCCAACTTAAATTTGCTCTTGAATCTTGTGAATATTTTATTCCAGTTATTTTACTTTTCAACTACAGAATTTGTATTTTTTATTTCTATCTCTTTATTGATATTCTCTGTTTGGTAAAACATCATTCTTGTAATTTTATCTAGTTTCTTACACATTATTTCCTTTAGTTATTTGAATGAGCTGAAAGTAGCTAATTTAAATAATTAGTAAATCTAACTCTGGGCTTCCTCAGAGATAGCTCCTATTTAATGTTTATTTCCCTCGGACGTGCTATACCTTTTTATTTCTTTGAACACATAATACTTTTTAACTGAATTATAGTACTTTAAATAGTATAATATGCCAACTTGAAATCAGCTATCCCCAGTTCTTTTTTTTTTTCTTTTCAATTTTGCTGCTGTTTGATTCATGACTTTCCAGGACTAATTTCGTGAAGTCAGGGTTTGAAGTCTCCGATTGGCTAGCTTGTGATGGCTAATGATTGTACAGAGATTCTACTTGACCCTGTGAGCTCCCAGTCTTTGCTGAGAGGCTCTGTGTTTTTAGAGAACATCCATTCAGTGATTAAGAAAGCAGTTCAACACTATGACATAGCTTTCATGTCCTGTTTGCATAGAGCCTTAGGATTAGCAAGTGGTGGAAGATTGAGGCCTTCTCAGTTCTCACCTTGGCATGTCCAGAGTGCTGGGCATGTAGACACCCCTTCCCATAAGTACAAGTTTCTAGATTTCCAGGAATATAATGTACCCCTTGTTCTTTTAAGTGTTTTAGTCACCTTTTCATCTCAGCTTACAGCTCAGATTATCCCTATAAGTATTTTGTTTTCCCCAACTGTTGTCGCTGCCTCAGTCAGCAACAGTTGTAAAAAATTGCTGCTGAGGGCAGGCGTGATGGCTCACATCTTTAATCCCAGCACTTTGGGAGGCCAAGGTGGGTGGATCTCTTGGGGTCAGAAGTCCGAGACAAGCCTGGCCAACATGGTGAAATCCCGTCTCTACTAAAAATACAAAAATTAGCCTGGTGCAGTGACACATGCCTGTAGTTCTCTGTCTGGAATTGGTGGATTCTTGGCCTCGCTGACTACAGGAATGAAGCTGTGGACCCTCGCGGTGAGTGTTACAGTTCTTAAAGATGGTGTGTCCAGAGTTTGTTCCTTCAGATGTTCAGATGTGTCCAGAGTTTCTTCCTTCTGATGGGTTCATGGTCTCACTGACTTCAGGAGTGAAGTTGCAGACCTTCGCGGTGAGTGTTACAGCTCTTAAAGGTGGCAGGTCTGGAGTTGTTTGTTCCTTCCGGTGGGTTCATGGTCTCGCTGGCCTGAGGAGCAAAGCCGCAGACTTTTGTGGTGAGTGTTACAGCTCATAAAGATAGTGCGGACCCAAAGAGTGAGCAGCAGTAAGATTTACTGTAAAGAATGAAAGAACAAAGCTTCCCCCTAGTGGAAGAGGACTGGAGCAGGTTGCCACTGCTGACTTGGGCAGCCTGCTTTTATTCCGGTATCTGACCCCACCCACATACTGCTGATTGGTCCATTTTACAAAGAGCTGATTGTTCCATTTTGACAGGGTGCTGATTGGTGCATTTACAAACCTTGAGCTAGATATAGAATGCTGATTGGTGCCTTTACAATCCTTTAATTAGACACAAAAGTTCTCCAAGTCCCCACTAGATTAGCTAGACACAGAGCACTGATTGGTGCATTTACAATCCTTGAGCTAGACACAGGGTGCTGATTGGTGCATTTACAATCCTTGAGCTAGACACAAAGTGCTGATTGGTGCATATACAATCCTCCAGCTAGACATAAAAGTTCTGCAAGTCCCCACCTGACTTAGACGCCCAAGTGACTTCGCCTAGCAGATGCCTCCCCCAGGCCGCAGGCAGAGCTGTCCCTCAGTCCCCTGCTGCACTCTTCCACCCCTCAGCCCTTGGGCAGTGGATGGGACACTGCACCAGGAAGCAGGGGGCGGCCCCCATCAGGGAGGCTTGGGCCACACAGGAGCCTGTGGCAGGTGAGGGGGAGGGAGGGGGAAAGGGAACGGCAGGGAGGGAGAGGGAGCGGAGGGTGGGGGGGAGGAAGGGGGAGCATGGACGGGGAAGGGAGCAGGGAGTGGGGCTCAGGCATGGCGGGCTGCAGGTCCCAAGCCCTGCCCGTGGAGAGGCAGCTGAGGCCCCACGAGAATTCTAGTGAGGTGCAGGAGGCTGACACTGCTGGGGGACCCCCACCCTGCACCCTCCGCAGCTGCTGGCCCAGGTGCTAAGTCCCTCACAGGCCAGGCCAGTCTGAGTACAGGGCTGGCTCAGCCCACACCCACCAGGAACTCGCACTGGCCAGCAAGTGCTCCATGCACAGCCACGGTTCCCACTTGTGCCTCTCCCTCCACACCTCCCCGCAAGCAGAGAGCCTGCTCCAGCCTTGGCCAGCCCAGAGAGGGGCTCCTACAATGCAGCCGCGGGCTGAAAGGCTCCTGGAGCACGGCCAGAGTGGACGCAGGCCGAGGAGGCACCTAGAGCGAGTGAGGGCTTAGAGGCTAGCATGTTGTCCCCTCTTAGTTCTAGTTACTCAGAGGCTGAGATGGGAGAATTTTTTTTTTTTTTTTTTTTTTTTTTTTTTT
>NW_016808087.1:180788-233128 GCF_001698545.2 Rhinopithecus bieti
CCGCCCGCCTCGGCCTCCCAAAGTGCTGGGATTACAGGCTTGAGCCACCGCGCCCGGCCTGGGAGAATTTTTTGAATCAGGTGGCAGAGGTTGCAACTTGGGTGACAGAGCAAGACTATCTTTAAAAAAAGCATTTAAAAAGCTGTTGCTTAATATTTTTGCTGGTTTAATGAAAACCTCCAGGGTAGAGGCTAACCTCACTGGAACAGCACTGAGTCATATCAAATAAAACCAATCCTTGTTAGTGGAATTTTCAAGGCTACTGCAAAACAGATAAAATAATAAAAATAATGACAGTTAATTGGGAATGAGGCATTGGAGGAGCTCCAACCCAGTTTTGTTTTGTTTTGTTTTCCCTGTTGCTGCTAATATGCTGGTTGTAAATGTAATTGTGAGACCCTCAGTTTTCAAAGCCACAATGGAATTAGGGATGGGGTGGTAATAGGGCAAGCTATAATGTCACGAAGTTGCTATTCTTACTGAGATTCAGCCACCTTCATGAGGAAATGCTCCCTGGGTTATGGAAGCTTTCATTGAAATCCTATAGCTCTGAAAAAGTAGATGCTGACATTTTTTGCCATCATTTTCTTTGTTTAATGAAGGATAGGACTTCCAGAGGTTCTTGGTCTTCCATTCCAGCTGATGTCTTTCATATGCATTTTAAACGATGATCAAAATCAGTCGTAATAATCAACAAATAGGACAAATCGACCTTTCCAGGTAGTCATGTGAGGCAACAGTTTCCACTTGTGTCTCCTGATTGCCCAGCCTGTAGGTACTATTACAGCGGAAAGGCAGGGCCATAAAAGAAACCAGAATCCCTCTTCCTTGCAATGCTGGAGTTACATTTGTACCCTGAGCACAGCTTCAATTTGATAAGAAACTTTAAATTGCAAAAGATAAGATTAGGTGTCTACTTTAAAAACTTTATTGGCTACTTATTTACTTTCTATATGCAGTTTAGAATTATGTGTCAAGTTCCACAAAAATTCCTACAATGGTTTTGAGTGAGATGCACTGAATTCATAGATTAATTTGGTGAGAACTAATCTATTTGCAATATTAAGATTTTCCATCCATGGACATTTTATATCTTGCATATATACAGTTTTTAAATGTCTTTTAGTAAAATTTTACAGTTATCTTTATACAATTTTGTATATTTCTTTTAGATTTAGTTGTAGGTCCATACAGTTATTGTACCTGTTGTGAATATTTTAAAAATCAACTATATATTTTATTGTTAGTGTTGGTTTTGGGCTGCTGATCTATTATCTAATAGATCTTGTAGATGCTGATTTACTAGATGTCTACTTTTGAATTTCATTATGTGCTAATACTGTTTTCTAATTTTCTAAGGCTTAATGAAATTATTACATTTTAAAAAATCAATGATAATGTTTGGTCATATTCAAAACAAAATTTATCAGTAGTCATTGAGGTTGTACGATCTACTATATTGTATTGTATCTGGGAAAACATTCATCAATATAGAATCATAATATTAAAGTCATTTCTTTTATCTAAAAAAAAAAAAAATCAATGATAGCTTTACCTCTTACTTTAAAATCTGTATGACTCCAATTTACTTTTGAATTTAAAACAATGTTAAAATTGTGGCGATCATGGCATCCTGAACAGTTTTCCTATTGTAAAGTTTTGTTGTTAAGGTATGTTACTTTTGTATATAGTTTTATCAGTCTAAGGAAGTGTCTTTATATTACAAATAACTTTTTAAATGAATATGTCTTTCTCAGAATCTGTAAAGATATTTATTTCTCTTTTAATCTGGTAATTAAACAGGTTGCTACTTAATTTTATTAATACATTTTCCCCAATGGTTGATTATTTTCTAAACTTTGAACTAAAAAAAAATAATTTTACTCTATGTTTTCTTAAATACACTGCTGGATATGATATGCCAATACTTTAAATTGTTTTCCATTTTTATACATAAAGTGAGGTTAGTATGTAATGTCATTTTGTTTTGATGTATTTTCTCATGTTAGCATTGATTAGCATCATACCATAGTCATAATTTCTCACACCTTTGTTCACCTTTGAATAATAAACTCTCCAGATTTTTCATTGCTCATAAATTGTGGGCCTCAGAAGGTACCATAATATTAAACTAAGAGATCGAAACAGTACTTTTAAAAGTTCATTTCTCTGCATTCACAAATTTATTTTAAGTTAATATTCAGTATCATTTACTTTAATGTAGAGATCCATTTCTAATGTTCTAATATACAATCAGTCATTACATCTCTTGTATTTTTATAATATACTCAATTTTATAAATGGATCATGGGACATTAATTGGTATCTCTTTTTGGGGTCATAAACAAGACTTTTATTTCTACCTGTATGATACAATGCAGGACATAAAAAAGGAGATCACTGCCTTCCTCTTCCTCTTCTGTTTTTAAATTCTGAGGTAAATTTTATGCTTTTGTGTGTTCAGTGTCCATAGCAGTGACAAACCCCCTTATACTTAAGATGTGTGAGTTAGATAGCTGGTTTATATAAAGTACATTCTTTAAGAGAGAAGATAAGCAGAAATGAGATTCGTAGCAGGGAAATTCTAACTCTTCATCCAAGAATCACTTTCTTCTCTTCTGAAAAATGAAACATAAGAACTTTCACTTAACACTTACCTCCATAAGAAATCACAAACTTAGTAAAACATTTGTTCATGATCTCTTATTATGTGTGTGAAAACAGTGGCTTATGTATCCAGTTTTAACTATCATCTCTGCCCTCAGTTCATATTCAGTGCAAGGAACTCCCAAAGTGGTTTCTATTTCACTCCAGTGGGATATGAAAGTAATTCTTGCTACCAACCCCCAAAAAATTATGAGAGAAAGAGAATTAACCTAGCAACCAGGACATCCAATTAACCTTCTGTCTTTATCAATAACTGTTGTGAGACATTGGGCAAGGGGCACTTTTATGTCTGCAAATACTCTTTCAATGTAAAATGAGGGGTTTGAAATAGACACCTCCAAGGTCCACTCCGTATGTAGAATCCTATGATACTGCATTGATTAGAGCCATAATATGTAAGTGTTAGTTGATAGCTTAAAACTGGAAGTTTAACCTTTATCTTAGAAACACGTTTGATGTTGAAATTAGCTGATACGTATTTGAAAGAGCTTAGCTTTGATCTAGTGCATAGACTCAAAACAGTGTGATATCTTTAAATATAACTTAAACATAAAGTGACAATCTGAAGGGAGAATTACTGTTAGGTCCAATTTTTTAAAAGGAGTGTATATTGCAGTTGCATCCTTTATTAACCAGAAACTCAGAGTCCTTATAAAATGTGGACCCTAGTTTGTTTGTTTTATTCTAAAAAGAGTCTTATACAGAGCTTCAACTACTAGTTGTAATAAAGTATAGTTAACAATTCAAGATTTATCACAAATATATACCTTGTGTGTTCATGCTTGTGTGTGTATGTGTGTGTGTGTGTGTATGTGTGTGTAATAGAGACAGGGTCTCGCTTTGCTACCCAAGCTGCAGTTCAGTGGTGCTATCACTACTCCTTGCAACCTTGGTCTCCCAGGCTCAACGGATCCTCCCACCTCAGTCGCTCAAGTAGTTGGGACTACAGATGTACACCACCCTGTCCGGCGACTTTTTGAATTATTGGAATGGTTAATTTTTAAATATTGTGGGTACATTGTAGGTTTATATAGTTATGGGTTATATGATATGTTTTGATACAAGTATGCAATGCATAATAATCACATAAAGATAAGTAGGGTATATATCCCCTCAAACATTTATCCTTTGTGTTACAAGCAATCCAATTATACTCTTTTAGTTATTTTTAAATGTACAATTAAATTATTATTGACTATAGTCACCCTGTTCGGCTAACAAATACTAGGTCTTATTTATTCTTCCTACATTTTGTACTCAATAACCATCCAACTCCCCCCCAGCTGCCCCCTCACTACCTTTCCCAGTCTCTGGTAACCATTCTTCTACTCTTACCTGCATGAATTCAATTGTTTTGATTTCTAACTCCCACAAATAAGTGAGAACATGCAAAGTTTGTCTTTCTGTGCCTGGCTTGTTTCACGTAACATAACAGCCTCCAGTTTTATCCATGTGGTTGCAAATGACAAGATGTCATTCTTTTTAACTCCACTGTATATATGTACCACACTTTCTTTATCCATTCATATGTTGTCATATTTTCTCCCTCCCTCCCTCCCTCTCGCTCTTCCTTTCTTCCTTCCCTTTTCTCTTGCTGTCTCTCTTCTCTCCTTCCTTCCTTCCTTCCTTCCTTCCTTCCTTCCTTCCTTCCTTCCTTCCTTCCTTCCTTCCTTCCTTCCCTCTCTCCTCTCTTTCTTTCTCTCTCCCTTCTCTCTCCTTCCTTCCTCCCACCCTCCCTCTGTCTCTCTATTTCCTTCCTTCTTTCCTTCCTTCCTTCCTTCTTTCCTTCCTTTCTTTTCTTTTTTTCTTTTTTTTTCCTCTTATTTTCTTTCTTTCTTTTTTGGTGGAGATGAAGGTCTCTAACAAAGAGACCATGGAGGGTCTCTCCATCTTGCCCAGGCTGGTTTCACACTCATGGACTAAGGAATCCTTCTGCCTCAGCCTCCCAAAGTGCTGAGACTATGGGTGTGAGTCGCTGCTCCCGGCCTAGCCACTCCACTCAGACTTATTTTTAAATATGTATTGATTTAAAAAACTGAATAATATTTAATAAATCTTCAATATTTATTACATTGTTAAGTACTTAAATGATTTAAGACTAAATTTAGAATTTGTGATTTGCTTTAATTATGATGAAATAAGATTATAATCTGAAAGAATATTTTATTTAAAATTATGATGGAAATCAATATAAATGTAAGATTTACTAACCAAAAATGGATTCATTTTCAGTGTGGATGTTATTTCTCTATTCGTTAATCTCCAGTGTGGTGATAAGTTTCCCACTGGTTTTTATATTTCTTTACTTTTTCCTTTACTTGTATTTACATGAGAAAGATAACTAGGGACTTCAATTAGTACATACTGGAGGGGTCAGAAAACGTATAATGGAATTAAGTCATGGAGTTAGGAGATAGAGGCATTCCAAGAGTGGAGTGATCTTTGAGAATTTTGTGGGGGAAATTAAGTTTATATAGGTCTCTATATTGGTTTTAGAGTAGAAATGTTGTTGTGATAGTATGATTTATAATAAGAAATATGTATTTGATCTTCCAACTGTTTTCTGGCACCCAGCTTCTTAAAACTCTTGAAATTTTCAACGAGTTAAGTATCTTTTTATTTGCTAATTAGAGGACTGATGGCTGAGAGCTTCTGGATACCCTCAAGATGGGAACCAAAGGAACTGAAAGTTAAGTTTAACATCCATGGCCAATGATTTAATCAATCATGCTTAGGTAATGAAACCTCCATAAAAATACAATGGGACTGGGTTTGGAGAGCCTCCAAGTTGGTGAATAAGAACATACCGACATTCAAGAGGGAGACACAACATAACTATATGAGGGAACAGAAGTTCCTGAGCTTGGAACACTTTTGATGCTCTGAATCTCACCCTACATACCTCACAATCTGGCTATTTATTCACATCCTTTCAAATATTCTTTGTAATAAATTGGCGATATTTTGGGAAGCCAAGGCAGGCAGATCAGTTCAAGAACAGCCTGGGCAACATGGCAAAACCCCATCTCTATCAAAATAAAATACAAAATTAGCCAGGAGTAGTGATGCAAACCTGGAGCCCCAGCTAGTTAAGAGGCTGCAGTGGGATGATTGCTTGAGCCAGGAGGTTGAGGTTGTTGTGAGCCATGATTGTGCCACTGCACCCCAGCCTGGCAACAGCGCAAAACCCTGCCTCAAATAATAATAATGATAACAATAACATAATATAATAAATTGATAATAGTAAAGTGTTTCCACGAGTTTTGCAAAGTGTTTTAGCAAATTCATTCAACCTGAGAGGAGGTCATAGGAACTCCATGTTTATAGCTATTTGGTCAGACACACAGGCAAAGCAACCTAAGATTGGCCATTGGCATGTGAACCGAAGCAGTCCAGCGGGACTGAGTACTTCACCTGTGGGATCTGATGCTTACTCCTTGTATATAATGTCAGAATTGAATTGAATTATGTGACAACCAGTTGGTATCTGCTGGAGAACTGGTTGTTGGTGGGGAGAAATCTATACATATTTTGGTTACCAGAAGTGAAACATTGCATTCTGTATTAAGGTTTAGAACAGAAAAAGTATTTTGTTAAACTCTCTTACAGTACAAAATTAGAATAAATTTATATCTTAAAAAAATGTAACTCAGAAATAAAACAGCAATAAACAATGAACAAAAATCCAGAAACAGACATTATCTAAGTAACTTGTTATGGTTTGAGTGTGCCTGCCAAAGTTCATGTGTTGGAAACACATACAACAGTGCTGGGAGGTGGAGCCTTTAAAACATGATTAGGTCATGAGGGCTCTTCCACCCTGAATGGATTAATGCCATTATCACTGGAGTGGGTTATTGCGGAAGCAGATTCTCCATAAAAGGAAGAGTTTGGCTCCCTTCCCTATCTCTTGCACATGTGCTGTTTTGTCCTTCCACCATGGGATGATGGAGCAAGAAGGCCCTTGTCAGATGAGGCCCCTCAGTCTTGTACTTCCTGGCCTCCAGAACTGTGAGCCAAATATATTTCTATTTATTACAGCTTAAGCAATCTTGGGGATTCTGTAATAGCATCATGAAACAGACGAAACCATAACTTGTTACCTAAATTGAACTTACTGACATATCTGGGTTCTGTGAGTATTCTTTGTATTATAATCTTTCACCCATGTACAGGTTGTAACTTCCTAAAACTTAGAGTAGGCAAGTAAAACAGTTGACTTAAAAAGTGTGTTGCAATTTGCATTTAAGAGCCAAGAAATGCACCCAAAAAAGAGAAATCACCTACAGAAAATACATGTTTTTTTTCCTTGGGTTGGAGTCTCTAGGAAAAAGTCCTTAAAACCATAATAAATGAGGCATGAAACATGATCGTAATAAAGCCTTTGTCAATAGAGAAAGTTGCAAATAGCAAGATGAAAGGTTTTCCTTCATTTTTTCTCCTGATCTGTGATGAGTATATAATCTAGTCTTGGTTTCGTTCTCAAATCATACCAGTGGTTTTAATCAAAATTCACTTAAGGGTGATTATTTAAAAATAAACTTTTGGATGATGTATTGTGCATTTTAAACACTCTCACCTATCATCATCCAGGAAAATGTATATATTTATATTTTTTGTCTCATTAACCACTTTCACATTTTGTCTTCACCAGCCAGAAGTTTTACTAAAATGATGGCAAAGAAGAAAACATGCCCAGAATGAATGTGTTACGATATATTGCACAATAGTGATAACCAATTCCACAAAGCAAATGGGTGACAGACTAGCCTATTTTTTGTTACTCCATTTTATATTCTAGACTTCAAACTATATGTAAAGAAAATAAGTCATAAAAATCTAAAATAGTTACAAATACAAAAAGAAGTAAGGTACATGTAACCAAATAAGATAAATGAGTTAAAATCTAAAACATATTAATTTAACTTCTGCTGAAATTTAGTAAAGAATACATGATCAAAAACAATATAAGAAAGAATTCTGGACCTGACATTTCCCATGCCAATTATTGTAGTTTATTCAAATTAATTGATTTCATTTACTCAGAGTTAATTTTGCAATTAATAGAAACATACATATGTTTTATGTATTTATTTATTTAAAATTGTTTTCTTATTCAGAGGATTACACATAAGCTCATCTGCATTGTACATTTACCTTAACATTATATAAGATAATTGTTTTAAGAAAACTCTATAAAACATTGATTTTGAAAAGGAAATACAATTACCTATCAATTACACAAAAATGGAAGTTACTTTCAATTGCACAAAAAGATTATTACACATATATTGCCTTATTTGCATAATAGAAAGCCCAATTATATTATTTATTGTTCTCTCAATAGCAGAGTAGAATCTTAGAAACTTGAGTCCAGGAAATGTGCTTGTGGATTTCAAGGTGTGGTGACTTCATTAAAATAACTATTAGATTGTATTATTAGAAGCAGATTATTTCTTCCACGATTTTTTTCCTTTTTCCTTTTTTCCTTGTACTTACAGTGGTTGGATTTTATACACTTCTCAGTCAGTTTCTGATATCCTGGACAGTGAATTACAGATTCTGAAGCAGATCTAAAGCAACAGACACAATTGTAAAAGAGGAGGTACAAAGTTCGACTATATAAAAATGTTAACATATTCAGACTTAGTACTGCCTGTGATCTCTCCTCAAGAAGGAAGAATGAGGCACCTATGGGTCAGGATGCTGCAAGTAATTTGGGAAATGTTAAAAAGAAAAAGGAAAAAAGAAAGAAGCTTGAGAAGAAGTTATATCAGGAAGATAAAATAATAATGATGAACTAGTCTACATTTTATCATCCATCACATGTGCCAAAATACGATATCCTATGAAAGACTCTTGTCAACACACAGTAATGTGATGAGTGATGCTAATTAGACAGGTTTTACTCTACACATACGTCTGGCTCTTATAGTTCTTGCTACTCATAAACATAAGGGGTTACTGATTTAATGACAGGCAGAATTTCCTGCTGAACCAGGAAGAAGATAATGGTTTAGAGATTAAATTTTAAAGTGTTAATTGGGAGACATATTCAAAACAGTTAACACTGATAAATATTTTTGGAGGAAGAACATGGTTGTATTAATATGAAGATATTATAGAAAGTGATAACATGACTTATTGCCTCATTTAGTTATTTACTAAACAACAGGGACATCTGAACCTTTTCCCAAGTGGAATGAATTTATCTTCCCTCATGCTTTTGCTAAGATAAGCACTCCCATCAGAAGTGATTGAAAAGATAAATACAATCAGGATATTCCATCCAACTTTTCTGCAAATTAAGTCAGACAGATGAAAAAGACAACACATATACCTGTGTTTAAAAGGATGATTACAAATAAAAACATTTTATGAAAATGGAGAAAATCTTAATCTACTCACTGTTCTTCTAAAGACAGATTGTTCACAGCACCATTAGTCATAACTCAACTAAATTTCATTATGAGTTTCCTACGCCTGCATTCTTGACTTGTTCCTTTGAGACAGTATAAAAGAGAGATTTTACAACTGGCTTGTAAAACATGAGGTCTTATAGGTATCATAAGTTACTATCCATATGTATGTATTTTGAGTTTAAGTTTTCAGCTGAAGAAATATATTTAATTGATTTTCCCTTTATTACTACCATTTACCTCTTTTAACATTTACCTCTTTCTACTTAGAAAAGTAGACCTCCAAAAAAACAAGAAATTGGAAGTGAAATATACAAAAATTTCCTCATTCCTACACATTTGTGGTTGCTGTCTATAAACTGTTTTCACTGAAACATTTTCTCTTGCATTTAACATTGATAAGGTTCACCCAGAAGCCCACAAAACCCTGATAGACTACAAGTCTTTTGTCTTTATACAGTTTACAATGTGCTTTTTCATAAATGAAACTTCAGTTTGTCTCATCAGGAAAACTCTATAAATTATCCCAGGAAACTGAGGTTCAGAGAAATTTAATGAATTTATTTAAGGTCCTAATTTTGTTTCCCATGATATTATCCAGGAAGCACTGACTTTACAAAGGAAAAGAGTAAAGGCAAGAGTAAAGGCAGGTAAAAGAAACAAACAAGAAAAATGTAATCTTTCCTTATTTTCGGGAAAAACAGAGAATGAAGACATTTATTCTTAATTACATCTAACTTGACTTGAAATAGTATAACTCTCCTTTTTTCCCCTCTCTTGACAATAGCATGACTCTACACTTGATTAGTCATTTATTTATCACTATCTCCACAGTTGCTAGAAACAGCACCTGGCGCATAGTAGATACTCAGTAAATATTTACACAATTAACAAGTTGCATTTTGTACCTGCAAAACTCTAATATTTTAAAACAACAACTGAATTAAGTGAAGTGTTGAAATTAAACTGCTCATATTCACAAATTGTGAGCTAAACATGGTTTAATCCCTTCAGTGCTGCTCATTTACTGTCACTCTTTGGGATGTTAATGAAATATGTTAATATGTCAAACATCCTGGATGAAAAGTAAAAGTGAAATGCAAGATGTGTATTATTTTTCAGACTGCAAATACAATTGAACACGTCTGTTAAAATACGAATCATATTTTGTCTAACACAGAAAACCCCTCACGTTTCTATTCTCTCACACTATGCACATTTTAAATACATTTTAAGGAATCAGGAATCAAAAAGCAGCTAGGTGGTATGACATTTATTTTCCTATAATCCATTGTTATCCCTTTACATTGCATGGCTATTCAGTATTTTCCTCAATACCTTGTAGTATTTTAAGCTGTACTTAAAGAAATGCCCTTGAGCATATCTTATTTTCATATGTAGTTTGATAGACTGCTACAATTGTGCTTATTATTTTAAGCAGAATTCATATGTTATTGATGAAAATAAAACTGACCCCATTTAAAAGCATCACGGCAGTTAAAGTTTATGATAAGATGTGTGATGAGTTGGTGTGATTGAATCATTACTGAATAGAGATATAAATTTCCAATAGTGCCACCACACGGGACTGAGACATGTAGAACAGGATGTCTGGTCATGGGGTGAAGGGAAGGGCGAAGTGTGTGTTCTCTCTTTCACTAGGGGAATGCTTCTCCCACCAAGGCCCTTAACACTCACGGACTGCTTTTCCCTACGGTTGGTGTCCATTAATCTTACCACCTCCTGCCCGGCTGAGTCAGCATTTACAGATTCAGCACTTTCTCAACAAGCAAATGGCTCTTTAGTTGTTAGATCTTGCCCAAGAGAAACACCCTGCACAGTGGGAAATAATCAGGCCTCATACATTTACAATTCAAAAAGGTTAGGTAACAATTTCAGTCAATGTAAATAGGCTTCTTTGGACATTCCTTATGGCCTAGATGATCTTGATGGTGAGAATGATATGAATGTTTCTCTAGCAATATTAAAATTTTAATTCCTCGTAAAATAAACACAAATAAATAAAGATGTCCATATATTATTCTGTTGTAAAATAAACCTTCTCAGACTATATGCACATTTTTGAGTTTCAGGTAGGTTTGATTTATTCATTTTGTGAATATTTAAGAAGATCATTCTATTTTTTCTGCTAATAAACTTTTAATCTGTTGATACTTCCTTTTCCCCGGATGGAAAAATCTCAAGAGTCTTTTGGACTGTCTTTGATTTCTTTCAAAAATAAAAGAGTGTGATAAATCAGCTGTCATGTATTGGTTAAGAAACAGGTATTTTTAGAAGAGTTACAGATTCCTTGATAGGCTAAATTTCAAATATTTCACCTATATTTGCAACTATCTGAAAACAAAACTTTCTAAGTGCATGTTTTCACAGATTGCCAGAGAATAAGCATTTCATTAGTTGATCCTGGGCTTAAGACTGTATCTTTAAAATTGTTGCTACAGTTTTGATTATAAATTTGACTACTAAATGTAAAAGACATATAACCTTAAGAGTGCATCTTACTGTAGGCAGAGCAAAGCAGATACTTTCAAATTTATGGCATTCTCTTAGTGCGTACCATGTATTCCACTCTTAAAAATAGTCTTCTACAGCTTCTGTTTTATATTCCTTGATTTAATGTGTTTCTTAGATTGATAAAGTAATCCTTGAGATTAAGTGCCATACCTTGCTCATGTGTTAATAAACATAGTGACATCTCGCATAAATGATATGTAATAATGTTTATTGGATTTAGCGATGGGAAAAAGTGCTCTCTGGCCTTACCATTATGAATGCATGCCCCTACCAATCACTCCCAAACTTTAGCATTAGGGATTTTTTGCAAGATGTTTGTATAAAATCCTGATTCAGGGGTCTCATATGCAGTTATTCCTGTTTAGTAGGCCTGAGTATGGCTTCAGAATCTGAACTTGTACAAACATCATGATAATACTGACACAAGTGTTTCCTGAACAGTGCTTTGAAAAATACTGCTTTTTAAAAGTTAAGCATGTTGTTCTTCCATGAGTAGATCCTTGGATTCTTTCAGTAGGCTAACTTTTAGAACATTGTCCTCTTACATATGTATCGCTCCAGGGATGCTTCATATGCCCGTGTTTTGCATAAAATAAGGCAGAGAGTCTTTGAACCTGATGCACAGCTGATTGACAACTGGTAATACTGGAAGGTCAGCACTAATTACTGAGCCTCATTTGCATGAGAAATTTTGAAAGATGGGAAATTTAAAGTGTCTGTGGCATTTTCTGCCAACAAATTACCTAGCTGACAGGAAGGCGTCACTGCTCATCAATGCTGGTAGTGTGTAAGCTGGTACTCGTTCAGTTAAAGAGAAGAGAAATAGTGCCTCAGAGAATTACCTTCCTGGGAATAATTACTATAGGTGTCAACGGGCTGGAAAAAGAAGGAAGCCCTTTGCTAGTCTATGAGTTAAGGTTGAGAATGGTGGAAGGTCTGCTTGTAATGATTATCAAAATCTCTATCCCACCTCTAGGTTTGCTCATTTGTCACTGATTATAAGAGCATGAGAAAGGGCTCAGGAAATAGACAGTAATTAGGTGGTTAAGAACAAAATCCCTTTACTTATTCCATGGATTCCTGAGACACTTCTAAGATGAGGTTACTGTTCTGAAATGTAATGTAGATTGCAAGAGCCAACAAAAAGGATGAAGTCTGTATTTTCTGGGCCCAGAATATTTGGAGCACCTGAGGCTTTGGTTTATGTCTCCATACAGGTTTGCTAACTTCCTTTACACATTTAGAACTGTTCTAAGTCAATGTCTTTCCTCTTTGCTGTACTGCTTTCAGGTTCTGGTGCTGGCTAGAAGCATCCTTTGATTTTCCTAAGCTTTTCTTTGTAGCCATCAAATAGCAGTTTGGAGCACCCTCTTGGAGAGGGAACATATTTGAATATTTGCTAGGAGACAAGTGAAGCCCAGGGCTGGTAAGTAGAGGCCTTTCATCTGGTTTATATAGCTCAGAGTTCACTACCATCATCAACACTGATCACTTCAGAGTTCTGTAGTTCTGTTCTGTGTTAACCCTCTCAAACCCCTATGGCCTCTGGGAGACCTGACCCCTACTTTGAGACACACTGAACTGGAAATAATAACTCCCATATGGGAGAAGAATACTCCAGCCCCAAGAGCTTATCAAGCTTTGTTTTTTCTATGACTACTAAGAAAAGGAGTGTGTATTGGAAGCAATTCTCTCAGCTTATAGCTATTTTGATAGGGGTTCTATATTTAATAAAGGTTAAATCCATTGAAACTGTGAGTCAAAGGCACTTTTCATGTCCAACAATTTCACCTACTTTAGAAGCCTGCCTCTTCCCACTCTCCCCATGCTTGCTCAAAGCGAAAAAATGGGCGGCATTCGTTTTGTTTAGTAGGCAAATGGCCCTTCCCCCAAAGAATATGAATAAGTATTTTCAATCTGAACTTGTATATCGCTCTTATATGTCTCTCTCCTCTACGCAAAAGAAATCTCTTTGTAGTAATTGCAAGACTTAATTAGCCAGTGTTCACACAAAGGCATCCTTTGTTCACCTATCAACAGCCTGCTTTCATCAATAGTTCCCTCTCTGAAGACTACTCTTTTTCTAAGTTTTGCAGACTTGTATTTCCCGCTTTGGAGTCCTATGGATTAAGTGCTCTGCCTTCCTCTCCCAGTGTCTTTTCTCTGCCTCATCCCCACTATATATAGCTCCTTCATGGTTGATGGTGATCTGATCACCTTTCCAGTCTGCTAAGTCCTAGTCTTCAATGGTGGTACAGAAGCAGATTTTTGAAACAGCAGCAATGCCGGGGGAATAATGGGCCACTGAAAGAATTGAATTTCATCTAGTTCCATTTTGTTTTTTCCTTCTTCAGGTCAGAGCGAGAGCAATAGCAGGAAAGGGTGAGGAATTATGAGCACTTGAAACATACTAGAAAGATATGCCAGTGAATGCACTGTGAAAATGTAAGCTCTGTCTCCTTTAAGAACAAAAGGGGAAAAAGGACATCATATATAATTCCACAGGTTTTAAAAAAGTTTAAATCACTTATGAGCTAATTTATGGCTATCACATTCTGAGCATTACCAGATATTACTCTCATTGAAGTTGCCTTCTTTCTCTCCTCTGCTTATGCAAATCCTACTGAAACATTTCATGACACTTTTTATGTTGACATTTAAAAGGCTTATGTCCTAGAGATTGCTGTTTTCCTTCCTAGGTAATAATCTTAAAATTTACATACCTTTTGGAGCCTGACATCTGTAGACTCAAATCGATAGTGCTTCTGCCACTAACTTAAAAAAGAAAAATCTCAGCGTCTCAGTTGTTAGTGCTGAGGAAGTTCTCACCGCCCTTAAATAATCCCTTCAGAAAATGTACTTATTATCATGATTATTCCTATCTCATGGTAAGTGATACTTGTAATTTATATCCTTAAAGCTCAATATCTGTGGCATCTATAAGCATAGATCTCCATATCAAATAGTAGGTTTTCAAAATCATGTATTGTTTCTATATAGCTCTCTATTAAATCTGTTAAGCAGAAGTATTAATTTACATTACCATGACATTTGAATTTGAAAGATAATTCATGGCTTACAAAAATATGTTTTAAATTAATAAACATGTTCTTACAATAAATTTGCACTCAGTCATCTTGAGTTGTCATCAAATACTACTGCAACTTATCAGGATGTTCTTCACCTGTTTCAGGAGAGAATTTACTAATTCTTCCAAAGTTTGCCAGTGCAATACCAGTTCTGACAACTTCACAGATGTTAGACTCCAAGTACCAAACACAAAACAAAACAAACTTTTGTTTTAGCTCTTCCAGTGAAATTTTTATGATTCCCAGAAGACATTTGTTTAATTTCACCATGCTAGCTCATCAATTCTTTGTGTGCTACATGCCCTACCACAGTTACAACTCTACTTCTCCCTAACACAACTTTGAGAACACAGTGTACATCTCTCATTTACCATGAATTTGCCTGTTATGACCACTTTTCTGAAAGAAGTATCTTTTTTCCAGTTCCGAAAAAAAGTCATTTCCTTGATTTTCAGATATTTCTGCACAAAAAGATTTTGTTTACTGATGAACTTATTTGTATAAGCAACTGGCCTCATTTAGCTGTCACGATGTTAAATCAACTCAGTGTAAAATAGCAAACTGTGTCCACCCATCTATACTTGATTACTTCTTTTACTATCTGCCCTATGACATCAACTGTACTCTATTAAGTTACTTAGAGTACGTACTCTTCTAGTTTATTGCAGACCTTAGTTATTTAATTAACATTTAAAGAAAACATGTATAAATTATATTTTATTTTCTTATCATAAAATGATAATCTCTGGAAGAAATAAATACCCTCAAATAATAGTAAGCAAATTGCTAACAACGTTTCGTATTTATTTCCAGGTAACTGTCTATCAAGGTTAAATTCAGTTTTTAAACAAACTGATTAGTGATGATTTGCTCTACATTTAAACCTCCTTAAACTCCCAACTTGGTTAATGTTTTCTCAAGTATTATCAATAATAAACCATTTTGGATATCAACCACAGAAGGAGAAAAACAAGCCACGTGTTATGAAAAGGACACAGCAGTAGTTTTGATCTTGAAAGACCTTCAGTACAAGGCAATAGTTCAGCCATAAATCCATGAGAATATAACAATGAATATAAGGAAGTTTATAATACATGCAAAAGGAACAATAACAAGGTGAGGACATTGAGGATTGGGGTGGTCAGGGGAAAATTATGTTTTGTTAAGTCATATAATAAGCAGACTCTAAACAATTGTGAAAAATTATCATGAAGGAGAAAGAAACAGTGAGTTTGATTACACACCATACATAAGTGATTTTAGGCATTTTAAGAGTACAGATTTCAAGTCTACTTTTCTAGTTTACTAAGTTTGGTTTAACTAGTCATTTATATTAAAAAGTTAATGCTTAATAAAATTATATGAACATTTAATTAACTGAATTGGATTTAAAAGCTCTTTTTAGCATATACTCTTCTATTGGTTGAGATATAATAATACACTTAAAAGTCTGTTTCCTTTCTATCTTGTAATGGTTTGCAAACATTTTTAAATCTGAAAGTCCTATTACTCTATTTTAAGTATGAATAGGATTCAAAAGAACTTTCCTTTCAGTTGTTACAGTATGCTGTTCCAGACTGAGTTGATTTGACAAACTGAAAATCCATTCATATTACATTCAAATTCAATTAAGACAAACAAATCTGCATTTTTACTTCATTAAGTAATTTACAGAAAATGATGGATTTTAATGCTATTTTGAAAACTGAAATATTCAATTACAACAAAAAATTCTTTGAAAATTCCATTTGATTAGAGATAAAAGGAAAATAAAACTTGACATGAAGAGCAGAAATGCTGCAAAAAGACATTTTTATCAGCTTGGTGCTATCGTCTGCCTCTTAATTTTGTCGCATGAAAATCATCATTATTGGCCAGGAACGGTGGTGGCTCACACCTGTAATCCCAGCACTTTGAAAGGCGGAGGCAGGCAGATAACTTGAGGTCAGGAGTTCGAGACCAGCCTGGCCAACATGGTGAAAACCTGTGTCTACTAAAAATACAAAAATTAGCCAGGATGGTGGTGCATGCCTCTAGTCCCACTACTTGGCAAGCTGAGGCAGGAGAATCGCTTGAACTGTGGGGTGGCGGAGGTTGCAGTGAGCCGAGATCGCACCACTGCATTCCAGCCGGGGCGACAGACTAAGACTCTGTCTCAAAAAATATACATAAATATATAAAATAAAAATAAACAAATAAGTAAAATAAGACCGTCAATGTTATTACTTAAATCTGCTCAAATTGAAAGAAAAATAGTGGAATTTGAAAAACAGCCACTTTCCTGTGCATTTTGACTACCTTGATTTCCCATCTCCCTATTTTCCCCTCTTCATATTGTATAAAAAATAACACTCCATCTATTGATAGCTACAAACAGCTTCTAATTTTAGTTCTAGTTTTTCAAACTTTAGCATATAAAGCTTTATTGGGTGCACCATTTACTTCTCCCAACTTCTTGGGTCTCAGGATCTTTAGCCTTTCCTCTCATCTTTACCAAAACTTGCTCCAAATAAATCTGGTTTTATAGAGACTTTTAGTACTCCTTTCACTATGGGGCTATTTAGCCTAAATTAATAATTTTCAAGCATAAGTTACAGGGGATAAAGGTCCGTTTTTGGTTGCAGGACAATCCCAACACCCATAAAAACTCTCTGTGTAAACAGCTGCTTACTGGTCAGGTGCAGTGGCTCACGCCTGTAATTCCAGAACTTTGGGAGGCCAAGGTGGGCTGATCGCCTGAGGTCAGGTGTTCGAGACCAGCCTGACCAACGTGGAGAAACCCAGTCTCTACTAAAAATACTAAGTTAGCCGGGCGTGGTGGTGCATGCCTGTCATCCCAGCTACTCGGGAGACTGAGGCAGAAGCATCGCTTGAACCTGGGAGGTGGAGGTTGCGGTGGGCTGGGCTCGCACCATTGCACTCCAGCCTGGGCAACAAGAGCAAAACTCAGTCTCAAAAAAAAAAAAACAAAACAAAACAAAACAAAAAATCAGTTACTTACTTTACTTAAGGCTAATCCTGCAAGAGATTAGGAATGAATTTAAGCTTTCTAAACAACAAAATGTAAATATTGCATAGCATAGTGCCTGAGGAAAGACTAATATAAAACTAAGGCAAAGAGGATAGACACAAAATTCATCCTAAAATAAGTATAGAGACACTTTCACTTGTTAAATTAATAACCAAATATTAATTATAGATATCCCTGAGAAATAAAATATTTTATTAAAAATCTCTATGGTGTAACTTTAAGATACAATTCTAAATAATAACTCTTATCAAGAGAGACATGTTTTCTTAGGTATAGAAAATATTCCAATGTTGTTCCAAATAACTATATATTATTAATTTTCTTGGAAAACACAAAAAGCCAACAGAAACAAAGATACCTTTCCATGGCCACATGTTCGGATAGGACAGAAAAAAGACTAAAATGATGCAGAATTAGTAAATCTAGTACTGAAGTTTCCATAAGATGGGCTGGTGACTACCTATAATTGCATAATAATATTCTATGTACATGTTTAATGTTAATTATTTTCCATATTTTACCACTTTTCACAAAAATCTTTTGAGTTAAATAGTGAAAATGCTATTCTTTCCATTTTACAACAAATTTAGAGCTTTTCAAGGCATTGAGAAGATGTGAGAGAAGCAGTGTGGATTTGAACAA
This sequence comes from Rhinopithecus bieti, assembly GCF_001698545.2. Taxonomy (NCBI): domain Eukaryota; kingdom Metazoa; phylum Chordata; class Mammalia; order Primates; family Cercopithecidae; genus Rhinopithecus; species Rhinopithecus bieti. The sequence continues at coordinate 199,172 of NW_016808087.1, forward strand.
GATTTAGTCTTAATCACACACATTTAGCAAAGTTTTCATCTTGGAAAATTAGAAAGTGGCCTTATCCAAAACCTTTCATGATATCTGTGCTGTGCTGGACACAATCGACTGTTGATTCTCACAATAGCCTGTCTATGAAACTTGTGTGGTCCCTCTTAGGAAGCCCAAAGAGTGAGATAATGACAACAGTGCTTATTATAAAAGCCACATTTTTGATCATCCTATTTGTGGTTCGAATTTCCCTTTATTAAGAAAAACTGACTGATGTAAAATCACTTGCTAGACAGTATCGACTCAGCTTCCCTCTCCTCCAGTTTTCCACAGAACCATTGGCCACCACACACATTGCTGTCAAATTGTTCTGTTTCTTGTCAGCTGCACACTGGGCAGAACAGGGGGCTGGTTATGCACTAATTAGGAGGGTGGACTTATTTAAAAAGTTCATTCTAGAAATACAGCTGCCAAATATTAGCTTATGTAAAAGTTTTTTGAGGAGAAAAGGCAAGGATAGAAGAACTACAAAATAAAACTTTTCATTTCATTGGGCCGGGATATGGGAAGAAATTTGTCGTGAGAATGGCACCAATATTAAAGGAAATTCTTCTCTGAAACTAGAAAAGGCTGCACTATGGTCCACTTGAAACTGATGACTTAAAAAAAAAAATCCAAAACATTCTCATGTGAATTTGACTAAATCACTGCCTTTTTTCTGAAATAATTATAGACTAATAAAGGTGCTAAGTTTATAAGAAAGACATTAATCTAGCTTGACAGAAATAACAAACAGTGTAAACCTGTAATATATTGAAAGTTCCTGCAGCAAATTTATCTGTTAATGTTTTTAATTATATGTGGAGAAAGCCATAAATTGAAGTTTTTTCCTATTTGAAAAAATTGACTTGTGCTAAATTCTGCTTAACATGAAATTAAGACATATGCAAAGGGTTATTTTAACATATCATATTTATGATTAAAGAATAGTATGAAAGTAAAAAAATTGACTAAGAGAGTACATAAATGACTAAAAGATTATATAAATAATCTATCTCTGTATGTACATATAAGACCTCTAAGTGTATATGAATAAATACAAAATATAAGAGAAAGATTATTTGCATACACGTTAAAAACAGTCATCCTCTGATAATGAAACAGGTGATTTCTTTAACTGTATTTTATATGATTCTCCACTGGGGGCAATTTATTTATTAATGACTACAATATAATGTTTTAATCTTTTGTTTTTGAATATTGAGGGATTTTAAAACACTGAGCAAACTAATCTGAGTACTAAATACTTTGTGATGGTATCTACAGTAATAAGAAAAGAGGCTTATGAGTTCATATTTGAGCACAACTTGTACAATTTTAAAATTCAGCATGATCGTGACAGAAAAAAACAAAAGCACTTCTTTCCTGCCTAATAGTAGATTCGAAGTACTAAGAGAATTTCGGGTGGCAAGAAACTTCCAATATTTGAAAGGATATTTAGTAGCCAAGATGCTAATATCAAAATGAACTTCAGTAAAAAATACCCTACATTTTAGAGATACTTGTCACAATGGGCCATTTAGTAACACAAATGACAACTTTTAGAAATAAATTAACTGATATATTTTACTGAAAGTATACAGTAATTCTCCATATACCTGTTCTTTGTGTTAATCTTGGATAAAACCTGCAGATGTAGAGTAATTCAATGAAGTGAGGTATGTACACTTTTTAGTTCTGAATAGCTGGGTAATTGAATTTTGTGCATAAAACTGACTAAGAATCAAAAGTCATGACAGATCAATTAAACTGTGGAAATTAGCAATCCTATTCTTGATAATATATTAAATAAGAGGAATCAAAATATGACAATATTTAACAGTGGCATGGTTGTGACTACAACCTATTGAGTTATTGTACAAGATAGAATTAAACCTGTGGTTCGTTAGGAAAGGAGTTAGCATAATGGTTTTATTGAAATAGTTATAATGAAAGATAATTTCGCACACAGAAAATATAGTTTGAATTCATGCAGATGTTAATGTATTTAAAAATTAAATTAAATTTATAGGTCAACCTGCTGTTGATTCTGTGCATTATTTTTTCTTAATTTTCAATATACAAAAAAATTTAAATTAAAATAATATAAAAGTAAGGAAATGTGGGGAAAAAATTCATGATCATACCACACAAGCTGTATTCATATTTTAACGTTTTAATGAATGCAAATGTAAATTCAGATTGTGTAAATTTTGATATAAATGTAAAGAAACATTGAAAATGTAGTAAGCATTTTCTTATTACTTATATATAGGTTATGATGAAATGCTTATGATTGAAATATTACAAAAGTAAATTTTAAGCTAAATTAACACAAAAGAAAACCAACTGAAATGCAAAATTTGGCTGAAGTTGTACGACACGGGCTCCAGGGGTTCATCAAGGCTCTATCTGTTTTCTCTATCGTTTGGCTTTACCTCCCTCTATGTTGCAGTTTGCTTAACTCAGCTGTGAGGAAAACTCCATAATGAACTACCAACACCCTGAGCAACACATTGTTCCATCTAGGAAACCCCAGTGGAAAGAGAACTTCTCTATTCAAAGCACACTCAATAAATCAGGAAAGAACTTGCATGGTTCTCGCTTAAGTTAGATGGTTATCGTGTCTAATGAACTGGACTAATAAGTACTGATCAGTCCTGGGTCATGTGTCACAACTGCATTGGTGAGGCTTTTTTCTTTTTTCTTTTTTCTTTTTTTTGAGACAGAGTCTTGCTCTGTCACTCGGGCTGGAGTGCAGAGGCACGATCTCAGCTCACTGCAACCTCCATCTCCTGGGTTCAAGTAATTCTCCTGCCTCAGCTTCCCAGATAGCTGGGACTACAGGCACGGGCCACCACACCCAGGTAATTTTTTTTGTATTTTTAGTAGAGAGGGGGTTTTGCCATGTTGACTAGGCTGGTGTCAAACTCCTGATCTCAAGTGGTCACCCAAAGTGCTAGGATTACAGGCGTAAGCCACTGCGCCTGGCCAATATTTCTGAAAGAATTAGAATGAACACAAAATGTGTAGATAGGTGGGAAGGGAGAACAATTACAGTTGTACAAAGAATCCAAAATAAGTTGTTTCTAATTATTTATTTTTGTTTGCTTACTCTCTTTATATAGCTTATATTTGGAGATGTTTAAATTTTAGGCTTTTATAAAAAGAGCTACGGAGGTTTTGCATTTATTCATTTAGTTTACTATTTATTTTTTCTATACTGAAGAACAATTAATACTGAAGATCTGCTTTTTGAAAGCTGGAGACAAATTATTAGTAAAACCTCCTGAGCCCAAGACAATACTCAATAGACCTTCTCTGACTGTTTCTTCATTGTTTTCCATTATTCTTTTTAAATTTTGTTGATCTAATTTTCAAACATTTTACTTGATACAGAAATTATTAATTTTGCTAGTATTATTAAATTGAATATGTATATTATTTATAAATATTTATGTTATTCTCTTTCATTATATCACCTTTCACAAATATACATATTTAATTATATTTCTTGGTTTGTTTTGTCTATGATTGATCTATCCGTGGGGTTTCTTTGAATATGCATTTCTAATCTAGCTTTCTGATTTCTTTCTTTTTTCTTTTTTTTTTTTTTTTTTTTTTTTTTTTTTTTTTTTTTTTTTTTTTTTTTTGGAGACGGAGTCTCACTCTGTCGCCAGGCTGGAGTGCAGTGGCGCGATCTCAGCTCACTGCAACCTCTGCCCCTACCTCCAGGGTTCAAGCGATTCTCCTACCTCAGACTGTCAAGTAGCTGGGATTACAGGCGCGCGCCACCATGCCCAGATAATTTTTTTGTGCTTTTAGTAGAAACGGGATTTCACCATGTTGGCCAGGATGCTCTCGTTCTCCTGAACTTGTGATCCGCCCGCCTTGGCCTCCCAAATCGCTTTCAGATTTCTTAATAAATTATTCTGTCTATATATTTTCTAATGCATATTTTGCATTTAAATCTACGATTTTTCTATAATTGCTATCTTTATGTTTTTCTCTTCATAAAATATTTAATTGAATAATTATCTCACATAATTTCTATCTCTTCTTGTTTCCTATTCCACGTTTCTCTGTCTCCTTGCCTTTATTTATTTATTGGGATTTTCTGTATAGATAATAAGGTACTCTTTGAATAGAGATGATTTTCATTCATTCTTTCCAAAGTGAAATGACTTTTATTCATTTTTTTCCTGCCTTGTGCACAGAAAAAGATATTAGGTATGATGTTGAACAGAAATAATGATAGTGGACATCATGCCTTGTTCTTGATATTAAGGGGAAGTAGTTACTATTTCAGTGTTTGCTGCAGGCATTCATCAATATATAAAAGCTTTCTGTTCCTGGTTTGCTGAGATATTTCATAATTTATGGTTGTTAACTTTGCCAAATGCTTTTTCTCCATCTCTTGAGATGATTATTTTTTTTTCTTCCTCCTGTTGATTTGGTGAATTAGTTTGATTGAAGTATGAAAGTTGTACTAGATTTGCATTTCTGGGATAAATTCCTCTTGTTTCTAATGTATTAACCTTACAATATATTGCTAGATTCTATTTACTGATATTTAATGGAGGAGTTTTGCATCTATATTCATGAGGGATTATGTGTCATAGTTTGTTTTGTTGCAGTGCCTTTGGTTTTATTATCAGATTACGTTAGCTTCATGACAAAAATGAGTTGCAAAGTGTTTCCACTTCTATTTTCTAGAAGAGTTTTTTTCTTTTAGAAATGATTTTTTTTCTTGCTTAAATGTGTGATAAAATTTACCTATAGAGCCATTTGATCCTGAATGTTTCTCTGTGATATTTTTCAACTAAATGTTAATTTATAAAGAGTTATGAGGCCATTCAAGTTATTGCTTCATGGGTGAACTTTGGTTGTCTTTCAAGGATTTGTCCATTTCACTGAAGCTGCTGAACTTAAGAGCATAAAGCTGTTTATGATATCCTTTTATTATAGTTTAATTTTCTCAGGGCTTTTAGGGATATCTCTTTTTTCTTTGTTGTTGGTGCTAATTTGCTTCTTGTCTCTCTCTCTCTCTCTTTTTTTTTTTTCCTTGAGTTGCTAGGCTACAGTTTAATCAATTTTATTGATACTTTCAAAGAATTGAAGTGGGAGCAGACTATGCCACTCTAAAATGTGCCACTTTGGTATAAGGATTATTTTGAGCTAAAAGCACTTCAAAAACAGCAAATGTAAGCAGACATTCATCTCTCACATTTTCTTCCTGAAAACAGAAGAGAAAACTCCTGTGTGAAAGATGTCCTTCCTGTACCAGGAGAAAAGAACCATTCTTTCATGGGGAGTCATAGCCTAGATAATTCTGAAGAAAGAGACCTTGTTAAAACAATTATCTTCTTTTAACCTCTCCTATAGTTTAGTTACTTTTCAAAAACTGCCTCTCTTTGTTCAACTTAGAATAAAGATATTTATGTTTTGCCAGTATTTTTGTGTCTTTATTTCCTTATGGGAGCTCCTGTGTCACATAAATTTTATATAAATTTGTATGCTTTTCATATGTTAATCTGTCTTATTCCACATTTTCAGGCCCAGCCAGATACCCTAAGAAGTCAAAGTTTTTCCACCTGCAGAAGCATCTTTTTGTTTCATTGCTTTTTCATTGTATATTTTAAATTTACTTATTTTCTTATGATACTTATTCTCTCTGCTTATTCTGAATTTAATTTACTCTTCTCTTTATTTTCAAGAAAAAAAAGATTTTCAATTACTGATTTGAGATTATTTTTCTCTTCTGATACCAGTGTTAATGCTATAAATTTTCCCCTAAGTATTTTAGCAGAATATCACAGTGTTGATAACCACTATTTTATTTCAATTCAATACAAAATATCTTAACATTTTTCTTTTACTTCTTTAACCCATGAGGCATTTAGGAGTGTGCTGTTTAATTTACAAACATTTGAGGAGTTTTCAGATATCTCAGTAATTTCTAAAATAATTACACTTTAGTTAAAGTCTAATCTTATTTGATTTACATTTATTTAATTTGCTCAGATTTAGTTTTTTGGGGGCCCAGAATATGACTTAACATTGTGAACGTTCCATATCCATAATGTGCATTATTTTTAAGTACATATAAAATGTTCACAATGGTACTCTGGGCTCCAAATTCTTGGCTGATAGTTTTAGATGTAGGTCAATTTTATTCAAGGTTTATTAGGGTTTGGGTTTTGCTGTTGCTATAGTTACCTGCAATTTGCCATTTGCTTCAAATTCCTTTAGAATTTTTTTTTTTTTTTTTTTCTTTTTTGACAGGGTCTCGCTCCATTGCTCAGGCTGGAGTGCAGTGATGCCATCACTGCTCCCTGCTGCCTTGACCTCCAGGGCTCAAGTGATCCTCCCACCTCGTGCTTCCGAGTAGCTGGGACTACAGGCACATGCCACCACACCTGGCTAATTTTGCTTATTTTTTGTAGAGATGAGGTCTTGCCATGTTGCCCAGGGTAGACTCGAACTCCTGACCTCGAGTAATCCTCCCACCTCACCCTCCCAAAGTGCTGTGATTACAGGTGTGAGCCATTGCACCCACCCTAGAATTTCTTTGTTGTTGTTGTTGTTGTTGTTGTTGTTGTTGTTGTTGTTGAGACGAAGTCTCGCTCTGTCGCCCAGGCTGGAGTGCAGTGGCCGGATCTCAGCTCACTGCAAGCTCCGCCTCCCAGGTTTATGCCATTCTCTTGCCTCAGCCTCCCGCGTAGCTGGGACTACAGGCGCCTGCCACCTCGCCCGGCTAGTTTTTTTGTTTTGTTTTGTTTTGTTTTGTTTTGTATTTTTAGTAGAGACGGGGGTTTCACCGTGTTAGGCAGGATGGTCTCGATCTCCTGACCTCGTGATCCGCCCGTCTCGACCTCCCAAAGTGCTGGGATTACAGGCTTGAGCCACCGCGCCCGGCCAGAATTTCTTATACATGCGTATTTAGCCACAAAGTTTTCCTCTAAGACTTCTTCACTCTCAGGTCCAGGATTGCCCTTAATGCGTACGTCTCATCCGTTTGTTTGCGTTATTGCCTTTTCATAAGAAATGGACTGCTGTTGCTTGATACTTGGTGCTTGCTATCCTCACCCTTGAGAGTCAGGGGGTTTCTTCTGCTGTCCTAGTTTAGTCTCAACGGTTGGCAGACCCTGTATTCCTGGGTCCCAAGGATTGAGACTATTCTCATTCTGGGGCTGAGGGTCACTTCTAAATGGTCATATTTCTCCCCAAGTCTTTGGAAATCTCTGAACAGATTACCTCGAAATTTTGAATCTGATGGGTTCAGTAACAGTAATCATTTTACAGATTATAATGATTTCTCCTTTTGTGAGAGTGGGAGTTACATTTTTTTCCAGCTTCCTATGCCTTAAGCAGAAACCAGAAGTCGATCCCTTTCTTTTAAATAATAAATAATACTTACATGTATTTTCCTTTGAGTATATATTTGACCATGTATCATCAGTTTTTATATAAAATATAATTTCAATTATTTTAACATTTGTGGCCCATAGTAATTTTTAAAATTCAACGTCTGTATTAGCGGTTCAGAACTTATATTATTTATCTTTGTTTTTATTTCTGACACTGTTCATTAATACTGAGTGTCAACTTGATTGAATCGAAGGATGCTAAGGACTGATCCTGGGTGTTGCCAAAGGAGATTAACATTTGAGTCAGTGGGCTGGGTAAGGCAGACCCACCCTTAATCTGGGTGGGCACCGTCTAATCACCCACCAGCACAGCTAGAATATAAATCAGGCAGAAAAACGTGAAAAGACTAGACCATGCTTGCCTCCCAGACTACATCTTCCTCCATGCTGGGTGCTTTTTGCCTTGAACATTAGACTCCAAGTTATTCCGTTTTTTTTTTTTTTTTTTTTTTTTGTTGTTGTTGTTGTTGTTGAGATGGAGTCTCGCTCTGTCGCCCAGGCTGGAGTGAGTGGCGCGATCTCGGCTCACTGCAAGCTCCGCCTCCCGGGTTCCCGCCATTCTCCTGCCTCAGCCTCCCAAGTAGCTGGGACTACAGGTGCCGCCACCACGCCCGGCTAATTTTTTTGTATTTTTAGTAGACACTGAGTTTTACCATGTTAGCCAGGATGGTCTCGATCTCCTGACCTCGTGATCTGCTGGCCTCGGCTTCCCAAAGTACTGGGATTACAGGCGTGGGCCACCGCGCCCGGCCAAGTTATTCACTTTTGGGAATCAGACCTGGCTTTCCTTGCTCCTCAGTTTGCAGATGGCCTGTTGTATGAACTTGTGATCATGTGAATTAATACTTAATAAACTCCCCTTTTTATATATATTCTCTGTATCTATATATCTATATATCTATATATAGGGAATATTTTCTCTATATAGGGAATATATATATATCTATTCTCTCTATATCTATCTATATATAGAGATAATATATCTATATCTATATATAGAGAGAGAATATATATATATTCCCTATATAGAGAGAGACAGAACTAATAATAGGATATATATATACACTCTATATTGAGAGAGACAGACCCAATAATAGGATATAGAGTTATATATAGGATTATATATGATATCCTATATATCCTATATGTTAGTATATATAACAATAGGATATATAGGATATATGTAGGATATCCTATATACATACTATATATTAGTATGTATATAATAATAGGATATATATCCTATTATTAATTCTGTCTCTCTAGAGAAACCTGAGTGATACAGATACTGTATTTACTATCATTTCTAATGTTTTTGTAAGAGTAAGTGAAATGTACAATGCTTCTTTTGCGTCCAAATATTGCTAATTTTAATGCCCCTTACTAATTAATGAGAATTTGTGTGCCCCAAGTAACTAATTTTCAATGACACTGAAAATCGACTGAAATTCAATAACAAAATAATGCTAAAACTAATGATAGCTATATTATTCAAGAGCTTAATTGTAGGGTGAATTCAAAGTGAGCATTGAGGTACAGAAAACAATTATTTTATTATAGAGTATACACTTTTCTTATATTTATGTAATCTATATTCAAAGATTTTTTAATGTAGGTTATATACACTGTTGATTATTATTGAAGTTACTGTTATCTAAAAACCTTTAAGATGCTTAGCCAGCTAAACCAGTCTGTAATTGGACATTTTGGGATTTGATTTTATTGCTGTCCCTTAGTTTATCTACAAGGAGATTTGCTGCATTTGATTTAGTTTCACCTTGTTGAGGCCTTGTTTAGACGCTAATATTGTCATCCAAAATACTATCCCTTCCAGCTTCGTGTCAACTTTTATGTAACTAATCATATTTTCATAAGTAGTGGTAAGTGTTAAACAGAACAGGACTGAGAAGAAAGCCTTATGGTCTACCACTGGAAATGTTTCCTTAAGTTGACGTTAATTTATAAGTAAGCATGTTTGTATATTCCTATTTCATTTATTACAAATCTGCCTAATTAAAGTCTCAACTCAAAGCTACTTGCTGCCATCTTTTCATCACATATTATATAAATGATCCAGTTTAAAGCCTTTCTGAAATTCAGATGTGTCTCGTGTATTTCAAGATCCACTTAATAATTTATTCTGAAATTAAACTTGTGACATGTCTATATTTAGAGAAAATTACTGTAGTGGATTGATTGCAAAAATGGCTTACTTCACTGCTCCTCCCTTTATGCATACCTTTTGCATTATATATATTTTCTTTTTCTTTCTTTTTTTTTTCTGAGACAGAGTCTCTCTCTGTCACCCAGGATGGGGTGCAGTGGCGTGATCTCGGCTCACTTCAACCTCTGCCTCCCAGGTTCAAGTGATTCTCCTGCCTCAGCCTCCTGAGTAGCTGCTACGACAGGAGCCTACCACAAAACTGGGCTAATTTATTGTATATTTAGTAGGGATGGGGTTTCACCATGTTAGCCAGGATGGTCTCGATCTCCTGACCTCATGATCCGCCTGCCTCAGCCTCCCAAAGTGCTGGGATTACAGGTGTGAGTCACCACACCCAGCCCTGCATTATAATTTTACAGCTTCTTTAATCAAGGGATGATCTCTGTTTTATTCCTAAATCTGGGTGTAAAAATTGTGCTTTGACCAATGGAATGTGGCTGAAATGTCAATACAATAGATCTATTCCTATGCCTCAAGAAGACTTGGATACTAGCACGGTTGGTTCCCTGGAATTTTGCCTCATAGACAACAAGCCCAGAATAGCCAACTGGAGTATGGGAGAGCAATGGAGCAGAGCTGGGTTGCCCAGCGGAGGCTATCTGGACCAGCTGGTTGAATACAGACAGGTTAGTGATCCCAGAGAAGTTTATCTGAGTCTGGTCCTAGATTAGCAGAACTACCCAAACACTGCTGAAAAATAATAAACGTTTGTTATTTTAAGCCATTAAGTTTTGGGCATGTTTTATTGTTCACCTAGATAACTAACTCATTGAACATCATTACCTTTTATGAAAATGGAAACAATGATTCATATGGAAATTTGCTGACACATCTTCCACTCAAATGATTATTCAGAAGTCATCTATAAGTCTGTATTTGATCTTATCAACAAAGTTATTAGTCTAGGCTTGAGGTGACATGTGGTTTATCTAATTTTGTAGTTGTGATTTATTTGTAGTGACACTGTATCAAGAAAAATCATAGGAGTGATTTACTTCCTTATAAATGACTTTTGCAGATGTAAGATAAGGTAGTAATTGAGCATAAGTGCAATGTATTTATTATTCTTGCTTTAGAATCTAATGTAATTTGAGTATGATTAATTTTCATAACTGTAATCACTTCCAAGGTATATCAAAGGTAAGGATACTATTTACATTTTCTCTTAATAATTACTATTAAAATAAATTTATATTACTTGGAAAGCAGGGAATATCATTTTTTCTCCACCATTTGTTAATTAATATGAATTCATTTTCTAGATTAACTAGTTATTATCATAAAGAGACTATCTAGCTGGGCCCTAAGATGACTGAGGAGATGGGAGAAAGGTCAGTTGCTGTGGGAAACGAGGTGGGGAGAGTAAGAAACACAATCTCAGGAGTCCTCAGTCTTCCTTACTTGAGAGGTTGGGGTAAGGTCATTGGCTGTCGGCCATTCTATGTAGATAAGAATAAGCCACAAAGATTTTATTTTCTCCTATATACTTAGTGCATGGAACTATAGTTCGTGTATTGATCGTGCTTTCTTTTGTGGGAGAAATCTATTTTAAGAGGTAGAAAAGGAATAGAAGTGCAGGTGATTTCAAAATTATGGCAGAAATTCACAATGGTTTAGATTATTGCATTTGTCATCTAAAACATTTGTGTCGATTTGTGTTTGCACATGAATCTATTACTTCTACCTATGCTTCGTATATTGCTTAGTTTATTAAGTATAAAGAACTACTAAGATGTTTTCTCTAAACATTTTAAGACTATTTACACAATTAATACATTAAAAATTCCAAATGAAATTTTAAACATCTCTTAGATGTTTAAAATTGACTAAGGACTTAGTGGAATTCTCCTAAATATTTTAATAAAATAATAGCTTTGTGCTGCTGTTCCTTTAATACTTCAAATAATATAAAAATAAACAAAACATGCAAAAATATCAGAGGATTCAAAATTTCTTGTTATATCTGCTTAACCTATTAAATAGTACCCAGAAACTCTGAGGATAGCACCCAGCATTTCTCTTGCATGTCCTGCAGGTAACTTCAATAAGGCTAAAGTTTTAGAATCACCTGCCTATGAGATCTTCTTCATCAGTAGCACATCTATTTTTTCCTCCTTTTGTTGTAAACTGAGCTCTACCATATATTTTAGGCTTACAGAAAAATTGCATGGAAATGACAGAAAGTTCCCATAAGTCCTCTCCGCTAAGTCCCCATGATTAGTCTCCTGAAATTGCCAAAATATTTTGTAGCTTTTTAGTCTGGAATAAATGCATCATTAATAGAATCTTACATCTGTTTAAATAAATAAATCATGTGAATTCGAGTTTTCTAGTATGTTTTTCTTTGTTATTTTGCCTTGTTAATTTTATTAAAGGTAATAGTTATAGTTCTCCAATTTCTGTCATCTAGAAAAGGAAATTGGCCAAATATATGTTTTCAAGTATTTTCCATAATCCTCCTGCTTTTACTCACTTAAGTGCATATCTCTATTCTCCTCTGAGAAGAAAGTTTCTTGGGGGTTTATTTTCACCTTACTCCACATAGAGCAGCTCATGCTTGCATTAATTAATATAAAGATGGGACTGCACTGAATAAACTTAATTAAAACAAAACATGTCTGTCGGTCTACACTTCTGTTTTTGTAATTGTGGCTTTTTTAGAAAATGTCTGGTAAGAGTTAACCAAATGCCAATTTTAGATGTGATAGGAACTGAGGGAAATGACATCTCAAAAGTTACGTCCTGGTAAAGTGTATCCTTGTGCACCAAATAGAGTCCAAGTAAATAATTCAAAGTCACTGCTAAACTGCAAGTTTGAGTTGCGTAGTAAATGCAGATGAAAATCACTTAGGTAATGTAACTGGAGATTAAGAAACGTATACTTACATTGGAAAGATATTTCTCATTTCAGATTGAGACTGTGAAATGTTCCTTTGATGTTCATGTAACTTTGATTCTAAGCCCTTTCAAATCTTATGATTTGCATCAAATCAACTGATGAAATGAATACTCAGAATCCTATACTTCTATATCCTGAAAATAAATATGTCTTCCTCTGGAGCAATAAATGTAAACATATTCAGCTGAAACTGAAATTCCAGATTATGACTACATTCAAACATCTTTCTGAAGATTATGTATAAATCAAAATACCCAGATATACATTTAGAAAGATGTTTGAATAAAATCATAATATTTATATATGAATATATACACAGCTATACTTGCAGTGTGCACATTTTTTCTTGGAAAACCTTTTGTTTAAATTAAAATAGTTAAATGGTTTTTTAAAAAGAATGTTATTTTTGATTTATAGATTAGAATTACTTTACCTTTGACCATTATTTTATGGGGAATGTAATAATATAGAGAATTACACTGTTCTGTATGAAACTGAAGATTTAAACAGATAGCTTTTAAATATACATGCTCCTATTTCCTGCAAATGTTATATATTATTTTACATTTCATTCTTTTTACCATGTGAGCTCTATGATGATTTTAAACCTTTTGATAGACCGGCTTCTGCCATGAGTTTTCTGTTGGGACTAACCTCCACATTGGCTCTTCTGTGTTCTTTTTATCACTGGAGACTGGAAGGTGGGAAACTTATTTTCCAAACTCCATTGCCAGCTGATTTCTGGTTAGGTTCTAGCTAACCATCTACCAAAGGGATGCGCTATGTCAGAGGTTAGAAAGTGAGATGAAGACAAAGTAGTTGTTCCTGGTTCTTGAAGTGGCAGAAACCGCAGGGAACCACCATAAGTTACTAGGGACAGCAGAAGTATTGGTGGTTCTGGCATGGACGGTTTCAGAGTTGTTTTTGATCCAAGGTTATTAGGGTGCCTTCAGCAGCATAAGTAATTGTGATTCCAGCAGCACTGGCCACAGCAGCAGCAGCCTATGTAAGTTTCTCCGTGCCAGCTGCTATGGGACCTCTAGAAGCTCTGCCATTTTAGTTTCTTTAGTTAAAAATCACCTCTCTCATGTGCTACTCCAACACTTTAAGACATTTAAAACCAGGTCTCTCTCTGAGCATTTTCTCTGCTATCTAAAAGAGTTTCTTTTTACTGGGCTAGAAAATGACTTGTAAATGAGAAAAACTTGACTTATTCATTGGGACAATTCGAAGATAAGACAGGGCATACATAGACCTCATACTGTGAACAATATGACTTGATGTAGAGAATAGAGTTTTCAGTGTTAGTGTTGACGAGATGATTTAAGATAAGTCTCAGTAGTAGAGCCAACTAACATTTGTTAGGACGTCATCTAGTCTTTTCTAAAAAATGGTGTTAAGAACACGTAGCATGACATCTACTCTCTTAACAATTTTTAAGTGTATTGGGAAGACTGCTGTATTAGAAATGGATAAGAAAGACCTTTGATTGCAAAATAGCTATCTTATTGTGCATGTGTCTTTTCGTTACATCTACTCTGATTCACTTCTTAATGGGATAGCCCTTTAATATGTTAAATACCCATAAACACTTAAGCTGTGGACTTAGAGCCAGTATATTTTGTTCTAAGCCCAGGTTTCTCTTCTGACCAATTACAGGGATATCAAAGTTTCCCATTTCTCATCTGGAAAATGAATTCCCTAACCCAAACCTACTTTGCAGAGCCTTTTTCAGGATCAAATGGGATAACGTATGTTAAGGTGTTTTTAGAAGGGCTGAATTCTACATGCATGTCAGGTATTATTACAGAAGATTAGTTCACAGCTGGAAACTGTGACTCCAAAACTTACAGCGAAGAAAGTGGCTCTTGAATCAAACAGTAACTCTGCACATAGCTACTTACATAGCTTCTATGAGGACGTTCTCTTCACATAGAACTGTGAAGTCAGGAACAGCCCTGGAATAGGTGAGAGATCCATGAGACAAATGATGGGAAAGAGGGAAGCAGAGGCAAGACACATGAATTGGCTATTGTTACAAATTAGTATCATTGTCCTTCTCATACTCAATCAGGTGGGCTTAGAGCTCCTGCTTCTTGCTCCTGTCCCTTGTGCATTGTGCGTCCTGAATGCCTAAGGGTTGTGCAAGAAAAATCAAAGTTTGGGCAATCAATATTTTAGAAACCTTATTGTGCATCAGAGCCAACTGGAAAACCTTCTAAACTAAAGATTCAAGTATATCACCCTTCTATTTGTATTTACTAGATACAGATGTCACCTAAGATTCTGAATGATTCTAGTGCCCCAGAAAGTTCGTATGTATAGGTCTGCACTAAAGCACCATTTCTCAGAAGTATGACCTCTGGACCAATTTAATCAAAATGATCTTTTTTATTTGTTTAAATATCTAATTTCTAAGCCTGAACCCAGACCATTGAATCAGAGTCTCTAAATGGTGGATCCTGGAGTCTATAATTTAACAACTATCCCAAGTGCTTATAATTCATACTTAATTTTGGCAACTAAGAGTGGTAGGCAAGGTCAGTGCAAGGCCAGGTTCTGCACCTGCTCTCTCACCCACTGCAACGCTCTCACTCACTTTGCGTCTAATTTCATTGCATCCAAAAATAAATGTTAACCTTGCTTTAAACCAAAATTAAAGACAACTAAGTTTAAAGTGAAAGTCCACTGATAAGTAAATGATGGTATTGACTTTTCTTAGCTTTACCTACCTCTTTCCTGGTTTCCTCCATAGCCGCTTCTGAGGTTGGCATTATTCAGGGTTCATTTCACTTGAAAGTACCTGTGACTTTTAGGCTTATGCAGTTTCCTTAACTTAGAATGTTCCATCAACTCATTTATCTGGTTAACTCCTAGTCATTATTCCAAGTTCATCTAATTGCCAACTCTAAGGAATATTTACTAGTCTCTGAAGTGCAGGTTATTCACTGCCTTGTATATAGAATTAGAACCCTTTCTATTACATATACCACACACTATTACAAATGTTTATTTATTTGTCTTAGTCTCCCTAAGTCTCCTAGACCAGGTTCGGCAAACTTTTTCTGTGATGTGCGGATAGTACTTATTTTTGGCTTAAAGATAATTGGGTTTCTTTCATAACTATTCACTCTGTCTTTGCAGCATATAAGCAGCAATAGACAATAAGTGCAGCAATTTTTTGATAAATTTTATTTACAAAATAGTCAGTGGAAGATAGGTCTTAGTTTGGCCCATGGGTCTTAGTTTGCTGACCTCTGCACTAGACTGTTAGCTAAACATGACCATTCTTATTTAACATTGTAGCTTCAAATAGAACAGCTTCTGGCCAATGATAAGCACACCATATAGATTCATTGCATGTAATGTGTAATTTGTATAGAATTTGGTTCAGTTGCTAACAAACAAAGTGGCTTAAATAAGATAGAAGCTTGTTTCTCTATCACATAAAAGAATTTTGGAGGTAAGCCAGGCAGGGTTGATAAAAAGGCTTCGGTGTTCTCAGTGTTTTCAGTCATGAGCTCCTGTTGGTGTACATACTCTATCATTCTTACCATGTGGCTTTCATTCTCAGAAGGACTTCATTCATGCAGAAATGAGGAATGGAGGAAGTACATTTCAGAGGACTTCCTGGAAGTCTGACATACGTCTACGGACATGAAATTGTCCAGGACTTAGTCCCGTGGCCATATTTAGCTTTAAGAGAGGATAGGAAAAGTGGATGTTTAGCAAGGACTACTGCGATCCGCTGAAAATCAAGGCCCAATCACAAAGGGAAAAAGAGAATATAGATGTTGGTGTTCAACATGCATGTTAATGTCTGATTTTGGTGGTTGCCTGGTACTTTGTTCCAATATTATGTCTATGCATCAGCAAACAAACCCCAAATGTCATCTACCCCAAATGACTGAAATGTGGCAGAGGCAAAGAGCAAATCCACCTCCTAGTGTTCCTTTCCACCTTCTGATTATGCTGCTTCATAAGCAGAGAAGAGACTCAAGCATTTTGTTTCTGAGCGGCACCAGAAGTTCATAAGTGAGTGACCTTCCTAAAAATTGTATTTCGTGATTAATGCACTCATACTTAATCTCTTGTTCTACACTTCAGAAAAACTAAAGCAACTGGTCTGGTGCACGAGAGGCAGCCTGAAACATGCATAATTACAAGTGTTTACATCTGTTTCCAATCTTGAAGCCAGAACACAGAATTACTCTTGTACTGGGGCTTGCACAGTGGTCCCACTTGTTTATTTACTTTTTGGTTCTTGAATTAAATGTAAACATGCACAACGCCAACAATGTTATAATATCTGACATCTGTCACATGGTGAGGTTAGCACACAGGAAGAGAATTTTGGTTTTCTTTATGAAGAGTGGATATTTGATCTTCAGCAGAAGAATTTTGGGATTGAGACTTAAAAAACAGAAACTTGTTAAACTTACTTGTTTTCTATTAACAAGTCCCTTTTTCTTCTCCCATTCATGCTGTACTTGAATGAATGGAACAATAAGCTTTTCTCTGTCTCTGTATTTCTGTCCTTTCTTTGACTCTCTGTGTGTCTTGTCTTCCCCTTCCATCTCTATTTACCTGTCTCCCTACCTACCTGTTTCTAGACACAGACCTTAGTAAATAAGTGAATAATTATAAATCTGATTTGCTTTAGATATTATTTCAATACTCAAGTTTATTTATTTATTTTTTATTATTACACTTAAGTTCTAGGGTACAGGTGCACAACGTGCAGGGTACATGTGCCATGTTGGTGTGCTACACCTGTTAACTCGTCATTTACCTTAGGTATATCTCCTAATGCTATCCCTCCCCCCTCCCCCCAACCCATGACGGATCCCAGTGTGTAATGTTCCCCACCCTGTGTCCAAGTGTTCTCATTGTTCAATTCCCATCGCCACCTATGAGTGACATGCGGGTGTTTGGTTTTCTGTCCTTGTGATAGTTGCTCAGAATGATGGTTTGCCAGCTTACATCCATGTCCCTACAAAAAGACAATGAACTCATCCCTTTTTATGGGCATGCATAGTATTTCCATGTATATATGTGCACCATTTTCTTAATCCAGTCTATCATTGATGGAATTTGGATTGGTCCAAGTCTTTGCTTTGTGAATAGTGCGTGCAATAAAGCATACGTGTGCATGTGGTCTTGTATAGCAAGCATGATTTATACCCTTTGAGGTATTATGCCAGTAACTGGATGGGGCCTGGGTCAAATGGTAGTTCTAGTTCTAGAGACTTGAGGGAGTCACCACATTGTTCCCACAATGGTTGAACTGGTTTGACACTCCCACCAAACAGGTTAAAAAGCATTTCTATTTCTCCACATCCTCCTGTTGCTTCCTACTCAAGTTTTATAAGACATTAATAATTCCTTTTTTGATAATAGAAACATTTAAGCTTTCTACTTCTTAGCTCACCAATTTTATTAATGTGGCCATGTGTAATTTGATGGCGTGAAGACCTTAGACTATTGTTCCTATTCTTAGGTTACTAGTGCTTTTTTTTAAAATAATATATTCAAATGGAAGTACCCATTATATAATCCTTATTATTGTGCTTATTTGTATTCCTCTTCCATTCCTTTATATTTGATATTTATATTAATAAATAAAGCATTAATGTTTATTATAGGAAGATAATTGCAGAACTATCAGTGGACCTCTAACTGTAGGGTACAGAATACTCACACGTGCAACTTGTGAAAATGCAGATCCCAGGTCTTTGTTTCTAGAGATTCAGATCAAGTACATGGGAAATGTCACTAAAAAGTCTGTACTTTAAAATATGCAGCAGTCTGTGGTTCATGCTTTTACAATGATGTGGCAGGTATGTTTTAGGTATGTTTGTCTGCTCCTGTGTATATCATTTTCCTAATGTGAAGCATAATTTGGGAATATGTGTGTGAATGTCTATATGTTTCTGTTATAGTGGATTTTGGAGGTATTTTCTTTCCTCTCTTCTAGATTAGCAACTTTCTTTTCTTGGACTACTGCTCTGAAGTGTCTCCTCTCCCCTCACCTTCCTCCCCAACTCCCAGCTTACTTCACTTATACCTGGCACTATCAATGCTAAAGTTCTTTCAGCAGGGCCACTTTCACGTTTGCCACCTAGAAGTACATGGTAAAATTTGGATAATGACAGAATGTAGGGATGCTGGCTTGCTTTTCATTCAGTTCCAGTTTTGTTATCTTCTATTTCATTCGATTGTATTTCTACTTCTTCCTGCATAGCATGTGTATGTGTTCCTGTCTACCTTGAAATTTAATACCTATGAAAGACTAAATGTTTTTAAATTCTAATAGATTTTGAGCCAGGTGTTTTGTTTGTTTGTTTGTTTGTGACAGGGTCTTACTCTGTCACCCAGGCTGGAGTGCAGTGGTACGATCTCAGCTCACTGCAACCTCCGCCTCCAGGTTCAAGTGATTCTCCTGCCTCAGCCTCCTTAGTAGCTAAAATTACATGTGCCTGCCATCACGCCCAGCTAAATTTTGTATTTTTTAGTGGAGATGGGGTTTCATCATGTTGGCCAGGCTGGTCTTGAACTCCTGACCTCAGGCGATCGACCCTCCTTGACCTCCCAAAGTGCTAGGATTATAGGCTTGAGCCACTGCGCCCAGCCCAGTTTTGCATAAATATAAGTCTAAAGTATTTTCTTAATTGTAACCTATTTTATTTTTTTCTCCTTGAAAATTACATGGATTCTTTTAAGAATTAAAATTTGAGGAGTAAGGTTTCTTGGGGATTAGTTGGCATTACAGAATTATTGGCAGTTGGGGAATATTAAATCTGGATAAATGTTAGTAGATGGTTCTACCTGGTTGTATATCTTTTTTAGCCTTAGTAATGGCAGAGGATTGTCAGAAATGGCACTTTTTAACTTTAAGAATCTTTTCAAGAAAATAGTACAACATATGGTAATGAGCTTTCTTGATGTGGGCTAAGAATAGTAAAACAAGTTGCCATTGTCTTCTCTGCAAGTGTCAGATACGTGAGTGGGCTATGCTCCAATTTTTTGCAGGAGATGAAATATCTAGAACCAATTCTACACTTGGAATATTAGACCAACAACCTGGAATGAGAACTTATCAATAATTTTTTCTGTTGACAAAGGCAGACAGACTCCAAAACTTCTTAACTCACTTACTGGGCCACTGTTTCTCGGACTGGACTATAAAATAGGATTTCCAGATAACTTCAACAAAAGCAGCAGGCATGTAAGATAAATTTTTTCTGTATTTATATGCTTCTATGCATATAATCAATATGAGAAACTTACTGATGGCTAGCCATTAGTTTGCATGATATTTAGAATAATATTCTGTAGAGCCCCTATTTTAAGAAATTATGTCTTTATTTGAAGTAAGGCAAAGGTTAATTAAAAATACATATTTATTATTTTTTACCAAATGTATGTTAATCTATATCATTTGTCATTCACACATTTCTTCCTTTGTTATTATTTTAGTATATGCATTTGTAAAAAGAATGGAGACAAGGTGATTATTCACTTTTCATGAGTTTGAGGAAAAACTCCACTTACCAAGAGTTACTAGTTATTCAAGGGAAATGACATGCTGTATAAATTAACATCTTCATCATAAAGTAAATACAAGGGAAAATACTTTTCCAAAAGGCTGAATTTCAGCACGGAATCATCTCTTAAAGAGAGGTATACCACAATCAGCCAAATCAAAGTGTTCAGAAAAATTTTGTAGTATTCTGAAGAATATTACTTCTGTAGATATGAGAAAAGTAGGGTCCATGCTTTACAGTTAAACATAAAGTTTGCAAAACCTCTAAAGCTGAATGCTGATACATAAGTGCAAACCATTTCAAAGAAGAGAAACTATCAGGCAAGATATGTTCCATCAAGTCTTCTTTCCTCCCATGGAAAAGTAAAATAAAAAAAGAGGCCTCCATTATTTTCTGCGAAGGAAATGATTCCACTTTTGACCCTTACCCACTCCTTCATGCCTATTTTTCATAATTATTTATTCTTTTGCCTTGCTGCTTTTACCTTTATTTGCAGTAAATCTTTCTTATTCAGGGACAAAAGTTAACCTTTACAACAAATAAGCTTATTTTCTGTAGAGCGTGTTTGTTATTTTAAAGGTGACACAAAATAATTAGTTCTTTTTTATGTGTTAAATTTGTTGAATGAATAGTCTACACTTAGAGTTTCTATTTTTTAATATTTATTATTTGATTTGTCACCTGTGTGCGGTCTTCAACAGTTTGACAAAACTTCTTTTAAAAAGTCAGTGTCACCCAATTTCCAAATGCAGTAACTGACTTTGAGTCCTTATTCACCTGGATTTTTGTGTCATACCAATATTGATGCAACTCCATTCTCCTTAAAGATTTATTTTCTTGGGTTTCACTGAGTAGAGTTCTGTGCTAGGTCTGTCTCTATATAACTTCTCAGGTATCAAATTCCGTCCTTCATTTTTCAGATGATCTCTCTCTTACCTGGCCCTCATGTCATCTGCTTTCCAAATTCATGACAACGACTAACACCTAGTTTTGGTTCAACCACAAATCTGTCTATGCAGTTCCAATCAAAGTGAGTCGTATTCTCACATTTTCACCTGCATGGTGTCATCCCTCAGCTTCTATATAGAGATAGCAAATTTAACGCAGATGGAGCTAGCTACACGTGCTTCTTGTTTTTTTTTTTTTGTTGTTGTTGTTTGTTTGTTTTGTTTTAGACAAGGTCTTGCTCTGTCACCCAGGCTGGAGTGCAATGGCTTGATCTCAGCACACTGCAACTTCCGCCTCTCGGGTTCAAGTGGTTCTCCTGCCTCAGCCTCCCCAGTAGCTGGGATTATAGGCATCAACCACAACGTCCGGCTACTTTTTTGTATTTTTAGTAGAGAATGGGTTTCACCATGTTGACTGGGCTGGTCTCGAACTCCACGTGCTTCTTATAATCACCTACATTACCATATTACAAACTCAAAAATTCTTACTAAAAAAAAAACTTAAAATTTCCCAATATATATAAATACAAAGTGTATGAAATTGGATTCCCACTTTTTCTACCTACAGAGTACATTTTATCAACATTAGGTTCTACTGATTCCTCTGTTGAAATTTAACTTTAAAATTTTGCTACGTTAACGATACTGTCATCTATTGCTATCATATTCCCTATATTTGCATATAGGTCTTGTCCCCTTTCAGAATTGAAAAACCGTGAAAGACAAATCAATTTCTGTATCTTCTAATGCTCCTAGCCTGGTTCCTGACACACAAATATTTACCACTATTATGGCTTAAATTTTAAGTATTTTTCTGAAGCTGTTAGATATTTAGGTAGTAAGTAAATGATTCTTTTAATATAAAAATTATATAATAGAACATATTTGGTATTTAAAATGCAAACCACCTCCTTTTTTCCCCTGAAACTTAACACTAAAGTTTCTAATTATTTATTAGAATGAATACAATCACCCCAAAACTCCTCTTTCTATAACCAGAATATTGGCCTTGAAGGAGTTTAGCTGTGTTCTTATGCCTGACTGAGTCCGTGGAGCAGCATGAAAAAGTGTGGAGGCAAGGCACAGCACACCAGATAGACAGAAACAAATATTTCATTTGTATTGTGGGTTTAGATAGTTATGTTTCAGAAAGTCTATTTTTTAACCCATTGGAAAGAAAGTAAATAGGCATGGCATGCTATAAAGATCAGCAACAAGCATATGAGAAAACATTCAATATCACTAATCGTTAGCGAAATGAAAATCAAAACTACAGTGAGAAACCACCTCATACCAGTCAGAATGGCTGTTATTACAAGCTCAAAAAATAACAGACGCTGGCAAGGTTGCAGAGAAAAGGGAACTCTTTTTTGTTTTTTGTTTTTGAGAAGGAGTCTCACTCTGTCACCCAGGCTGGAGTGCATTGGCGCAATCTTGGCTCACTGCAAGCTCCACTGGGACTACAGACACCTGCCACCACTCCTGGCTAATTTTTTGTATTTTTTTTTTTTTTTTTTTTTTTTTTTAGTAGAGACAATCTTTCACCATGTTAGCCAGGATAGTCTTGATCTCCTGACCTCATGATCTGCTGGCCTCAGCCTCCCAAAGTGCTGGGATTACATGCGTGAGTCACCAAGCCCGGCTAATTTTTGTATTTTTTAGTAGAGATGGAGTTTTGCCATCTTAGCCAGGCTGGTTTTGAACTCCTGACCTCAAATGATCCATCCACGTTGGCATCCCAAAGTGCTGGGATTAAAGGCATGAGGCACCAACTAGAAAAGGGAACTCATATACTCACTGCTAGTGGGAGCATAAAGTAGTTTAGCCTTTGTGGAACACAGCGTGACAATTCCTCAAAGAACTAAAATCAGAACTACAACCCAGCAATCCTACTGCAGGGTATATAGCCAAAGGAATATAAATAATTCTGCCATAATGACTTCTGTTCATGTATGTTCACTGCAGCACTATTCACAATAGCAAAGACGTAAAATCAACCTAAATGCCCATGAACAGTAGTCTGGTTAAAGAAAATGTGGTAGATATATACCATGGAATACCATACAGCCATAAAATAGAACAAGATTATATCATTTGTAGGAACAAGGATGGAACTGGAGAGCCTTATCCTTAGAAACTAACACAGGAGCAAAAAAACAAATATTTAATGTTCTCACTTGTATTTGGGAGCTAAATAATGAGAACACATGGACAGAAAAAGGGGAAAACAGACACAAAGGCCACTTGAGGGTGAAGGCTGGGGGGAGGAAGAGGTTGAAGATCCAAAAAAAAAAAAAAGAAAGAAAGAAAGAAAGAAAGAAAAAAACTATTGGGTTCTAAATCTAGTACCTGGGTGACAAGATACTTTGTACACCAAACCACTGAGTCATAGAATTGCCTATATAGCAAAGCTACACCTGCACCCCTGAACTTAACATAAAAAGTAAAATATTTTTAAAGAAGTTCACCCCAGTGTGTATATAGCACTAGACACGATTAGTCTTGAACCTCATAAGTTGCTCTCCCTAAACCATTCTAAAGGAATCATGTCAGCAACCATTACTAATTATACTGCTGAGCTCTTTCTGGATGTTATGTAAGACTAAATGACTTAATTTAGGGGAAATGTTCACAAGACATAAATGCAAGCAAAAAAAAAAAAAAAGATCAGATTAGAAATTAGAAGTGTGTCCATAAGGAGATCCCTAATGGAAGATTTAATTTTGTATATGCTTTCCTCTCCTTGGAAGGAGAAATGCAATGTAACTGATGTGAATATTTCCCTTTAAACTTCTTTATTTTCCTTAACATTCAAATTTCATTTTTATTTACATCAATTGTGATCTAAGGAGTAGCAAACAGATTATGCCCCTCAGAAATGTATTTGGTTCACATTTCTCGAATCTGAAAGCTCATCTGCTTCTAGTCATAGCTATAATAACAACTGAGAACTAGACCAGTCATAACAGCAGACAAATGTTAATAGCTGTCTCTGCATATTTGGATGCAGCACCAAGCTGATTTTCACTTTGAGAACATGGATTTGGTCTGACCTTTAATGGATTTGGTCTGATTTTGGCGTATCTTGGCCTCAGCGGTCATTATGATAAAACTTGAGAGATTTTTATTAGCCAATATACACACCATTTTCCCTAGTATAATAAAGAGCTCTTCCATTAAAAAAAAAATCTCTAATTTTTAAAATATTATCTTCTTCATGGTAGGTAGAGTGCCTTCCTTTATTTTTCCCAGCCTTGTAGCTCATTTCACAGTCCGCATGCCCAAGGGATATTCTACCTGGGAATCTGGAGAGCTAAACTATCATTTAGCTCTTTTTAGATAAAGAGGACTTCCCTCTCCAGGAAGAGTTTCAGTATTTTTAGTTAAAGAGGATTGAGACAGAGTTCTTAAAACAATTTATACCTCCTTCAGTCGTCATTTATTTAGATGCTTCAGAAAAGGTAATATATTTAGCTCTCTGCTGACCCTGCTGTATGCTCCAGGATTTTGTAGCAATTCTATTGAAAACGTAAAACCTTAATATTTCCGTACAATGATATTTACAAACCAGTGTTGACTATGGAAAGTCCATGCTCATCTGCAAACATCAGATTACTAAGAGTGTCATGGCCATTGTCTCAAAATCACTTCTTTCCACCTTCACAAGTTATAATACATTTGCTATTCATATATAGTATATGAGTCCTTAAATCATAACTCCATGAGAATTCTCATCAGTTTAGAAAATTTTCAAAACTTACCGGGATAAACTGTTCCATAACACTGGGATATAAGAAATATGACTTAAAATAAGGAGCGAGTTTAAATCAAAGGAAATATTTCTAATCTTCCACTTCCTGACTAAAGGAACATAAAATGCTAGTTATTTGGGGGAATCCTTTCCCTTACTTTGCTTAAGAGAAGTTGTGTGGATTTAAAGGTGACCCTTCTTGTAAAGCCCACACTGCTCTTTCTCCCTACCGTAGACTAAAGGAAAAGGTGATTGCCTATTGAGAAGCTGTGTTTAGGATTTCAAGGTGGTACCTGCCTAATGGCAAAGGCAGCTATGGCCCAAGGCAGAGTTAAGAGTGAAGGGGAAGATTACTTGGTGTTGGGAATAGATACTGTAACTTAGGGAAGCAAGGGGTGATAAAAATAGAGAGAGTTTCTATGCCTATAATTGTGGAAAATACCTGGAAGAAATTGAGTCCTGGCGTTTTGCTATAGCCATTTCTGTCATCGAATCAGCAAAATATGATCTAAAACTGCTTAAACCAATAGCATAAAAAACCAGATGATCTTAAAGGGTATCACTCTTCACCAAAACTGCCAGCTAGAAACCTGGGAAAATCTCATCTCAATATCACCCAACAGGTTGACTTGATTTCCATATTGTCAGCACTTTATGTATGATGCTCTAAAAGAGTAGCAATTTTTTTAAAAATATAAATATTTACCCTCAAGTAAGAAAATATTTGAAAATTGTAAGTGATATTGTTCAAGAACGTGATCACCACTGAGAAATAAAAGTTTTATATTCCCTATTGGGCTGGGATGGACTCTTTAGCTAAGACCCCTAACTCCTGTTTAATAGAATCCTATCTTATAGAACTGCCAGGGGATGTCTACAGTATCACCCGCAGTCTTTTGGGAACCTCATCAGTGAAGCACATATAAACAAACTTAGAAGAGTATACCAGAACTCTCTGTCTCAAGTACACTTTATATTTTTGCATTGTATGTTTCCAGGCATCTGATTTGAGGAGTGAAGATCCAAGCCAAAATTCCATATGTTCTTACCAGCCTGACCATAGGCAATTATAAGACTTTGCCTGCCAGGCCTCAGGGTGCGGGGAAGCTGATCTCCTTACCCCAGACTTGTACATGGTCAGTAAGTTGCAGTTTTCTAAAGGGAATTGCAGTTAAGGACTCATGTCCCCATGAGCCAGCCATGCTCAGATGCATATCCTGCATTCCTCAGGTGACTCTGTTTAGAGGCCTTTTATCGGGAGGTGTGATGGTTTATACTGAGTTGTCAACTTGATTGGATTGAAGGATGCAAAGTATTGCTCCTGGGTGTGTCTGTAAAGATGTTACCAAGGGAGATTAACATATGAGTCAGTGGACTGGCAAAGGCAGACCCACCCTCAATCTGGGTGGGCATAATCTGATCTGCTGCCAGTGGGGCCAGAATAAAAGCAGGCAGAAGAACACGGAAAGACTAGACTGGTGTAGTCTTCCAGCCTACATCTTTCTCCCATGCTGGATGCTTCCTGCCCTCGCAACCTGGACTCTAAGTTCTTCAGTTTTTGAACTATTGGACCTTCAATCCTGGACTGAAGGCTGCACTGTTGGCTTCGCTACTTTTGAGGTTTTGGGACTACGACTGGTTTCCTTGCTCCTCAACTTGGAGGTAGTCCATTGTGAGACTTCACCTTGTGATCGTGTGAATACTCCTTGATAAACTGCCCTTATGTATAGATCTATCCTATTAGTTCTGTCTCTCTAGAGAACCCTAATACAGGAGGCCTTAACTAAGACTATTTTTCCACTTAGTACTTCTCCACTCCTAACATTTTCCCCTCTTCTTTCTCCCAACCCTTTGAGTCCATAGAACAATCAAGGCCTTTTGTTCAGAGATCCTCAACATTACAAGGTCTCCCACATATTCTGATCCACCCAATCTTTACCTGTGCCATCCTGTAAAAACAAAATAGAACATTAAAAAGTTGGTGTCTATTTTTGCCTCCTGCTTGTACTATCTCAGTAAGTGAAAAAAGTCCTGATTATCTCATTCAGTTTGGCTCGTCCTGCTTGATCACCTAGAAAGCTGGAAGCTGGGCAGTACGGTGAAGCGCACAGGTCTTTTTCCCAGAACTGCTGAGGATTAACAAGGTAGCTGGGGAAAATTAATTGGGGGCAGGGTGTGGGAGAAGGGAATGTTCCCTCTCTTTATCCAGCTCATGGTTAACATATCCAATCAAGTTTTAATCTATACTAAGTTTGGCCTTCAGCCAACAATATAATTATTATAGGATGTATGAATTATACTCAGAAGACAAAAGATGTAAGTAGCATGTGTCTATACAAATACAAACTGCACATTCTTTTGGTGCATATTGTCTTTCTTGAGAATTATCAGGCCACTGTCATTGAATATCTCTGTTGAAACTCAGCCAGTTCTTCATATTGTGGTTTACAGGGTATGAGCAGCTAAAAGGAGAGAATGCAGAGAATGTTCTCCAATTGGCACCAGTGAGCTAGAGCAATTTTTCCTTCAGTGTTGTGGATGACATTCTTAAGCTGAAACTGACAGATGGAACCCAGAGAAAGGTATTGGGAAAGAAACAGGAGAGACGAGCACATTCTTCAGGGTTCCTGTGTATTAGATAAAAAACAGCATACGGTTGGCTACCCAGAGGCCCTGATGCAGTTCCGCAAGTCATTATATTCATCTGCAGAAGACGTTTTAACAACCTGGATTCTCAAAGACGACTCATATTGTCAGGAAAGGTGTGCACTTCCCAATTCCAGGGCATTATTCAAATAGATATTTCCCAAATTTAATAAGCATACATAAACAAATCACCTGAGACCTTATTCAAATGCAGATTCTGATTCAGTAGATAGGATACGAAGCTTTGTGTTTCTAAGAAACTCTCAGAAGTGTTGTCACTGCTGCTGGTTTGTGGACCGTACTTTGAGTAAGAAGTCAGTAGACTATAATGAAAAGACACGCTGTGGACTTGTGCGCTGTACAACCTGCAGAAATATTTACAGTGGGCCAGCCATCTGTATTCAAGAAACTGGAAGCCATGTGACTTTTTGTATTTTTTATCCTTTTAATCATCAAAGGAAACAAACAAACAAAAACCTCAAAACCAAAATTTCTCTGACTCAACCAACACATTCTTCCGGCCACTCCCCGCTTTCCAAAAAACAGCTTTTTGCTAGCCTAAGTTATTATTTTACATCAATGGATAAAGAGAGGTTTTTTTTTTTTTTTTTTTTTTTTTCTTAATTGTATGTGATAGTGAAAACATTTTCTCTTTGCACTGAAGTTCAGTTCTACCATTTACTTAATTGATGTAGTTCATCAAAAGAATTAGTTACTACCGTCACTGAAATAGGGTCAGGTAACTTTGCTCTGAATAAACATTCTATTATTCAGAAGATTATTCAGTGTTTTTCACTCTGTTCTCTATGGACAATAGGAATCAGATATATTTCCTTGAACTGAAAAGATTCCAGGGTCCAATTCTAACTGTTTCATATGAAGTAAAGCCTCTCATCAGTATACATGTCCTGAGGATTATAGCTCACATTCTCAATAGGAGACCAAGTCACTTGTTGTCTTGCTTAGTCTGTTTTGTGCCACTATAGCAAAATACCATAAACTGGGTAGCTTATAAACAAAATAATTTTTTTCTCACAGTTCTGAAGGCTGGTCAGTCCAAAATCAAGGCAGACTTTGTGTCTGGTGAAGAAATACTTTCTGACTCATAGACAGTGCCATTCTGCTGTCTTCTCACACAATAGAAAGAGTAAGGGGTCTCTCTCAGGCCTCATTTATAAGAGCACTCATAAATCCCATTGATGAGGGGATCATCCCTCAACCCAATTTCCTCCCAAAGGCCCCACCTTTTAATACCCTCATCTTGGGGTGAGTATTTCAACATACGAATTTTGAAGCAATACAAACTTTCAGACTATAAGCATTCACTTTATGACGTGGCATTACACATATAATATTAAGGCTTGCTTCAAGTCTTTGGTGGCAACCTACACAGCTGTTCATTCTTGCCTGGCATAAAGCGTAGTTTTTAGTGTTCAGCTATAATTAACCACAACTGACCGCCATGGAAAGTGCAAGACATAAAATAGCTCCAAAGCTAGAGAGAATCTAATTTACATGAGTCACAGAGCAGAGATGTTTTCAGCTATAATGGAGTAAGAAGAACCATACGTACTCTCTAGCATTACACAATTAAAAACTTGCACTATATAAGTAAAAATGATCTGCATATAGTAGACAATAGGAGGCACATGTCAGTCATCCTGGAAGGAAGAAAAACAAGCAACATGAGCCCTGGGATTGCCCAGTAGTAGCAATAGAGTTGAGCATTTGAAGAGGCCACGCATAAAAAATGTAAAGAGTAAAGAAGAGAAGAGAAGATAGCTGCACAGAGAGAACTCTGCACAAAGAGAACTCTGGAGATGTGGAACAGGTTCTCCTTGTATTACCAGTTGAGTACTGATCAGCAAATTCTTTCAGGGAAAACATATCAGGTTGGAGAAAAAAGGAGGCAGAATAACTACCAAGACTCATATAGTGTTGGCAATAGATCACATTTCCTAGAGCAAAAGAGACAGCAAGGAGACTCAGGTGAAGTATTCAGGGAGTTATTGCCTCTATAGTTGGGCCAAATTAGTCTAAAGGTAACCTTAGTCTTGCCTAAAACACCTTCTAAATGAACCTCAGAGAGCCGGGCGCGGTGGCTCAAGCCTGTAATCCCAGCACTTTGGGAGGCCGAGACGGCAGATCACAAGGTCAGGAGATCGAGACCATCCTGGCTAACATGGTGAAACCCCGTCTCTACTAAAAAATACAAAAAACTAGCCGGGCGAGGTGGCAGGAGCCTGTAGTCCCAGCTACTCGGGAGGCTGAGGCAGGAGAATGGCGTAAACCTGGGAGGCGGAGCTTGGAGTGAGCTGAGATCCGGCCACTGCACTCCAGCACTCCAGCCTGGGTGACAGAGCGAGACTCCGTCTCAAAAAAAAAATAAATAAATAAAAAAAAAAAAAAAAAAAAAAATAAATAAATAAATAAAAATAAATAAATGAACCTCAGAAGAATCAAACCTATATTCAATAATTTGACTCTCTCTTACAACAAAGGATGAAAAATATTTAAAGGGAGCTAGAAAGGAAAATCTATCATAAAATTGCATAAATTTTCAGATAATTAAGAATTCATTTAAATATCAGATGTGTCCAACTCATGATGGACAAAGTCAATCAATAGAAACATACTAAGCAAATGATGATATGATAAAAATTACTGGGACAAAGACATTAAAACATACTACTGCAAACATACAGCTGTATCCAAAAGTAAAAGGAAAGGCATGTAAATATATGAATGGGAGATGTGCGAAGGATTAGAAAAAAAAAAGGCCCAAATCAAATTGTAGCAGATTGCGAAAATACAAAATATCATGTGGAGACAGCAATACAACAGTCTCAGATGACAAATACATCTGGATGGTATCAAGACCCGAAGAAAAATACTATTGCCCCTACAAAAATGTTAGCTGACTTTCAAGACACAGGAAACAAAATCCCTTTAATAGAACACAGCAGAAAAAAAGTCTTTGAAGAATACGAAAAATATATCAGTGAGCTATGCGGACAAATTCAGTCAGTCCAATACATTTAGATATAAAGTCCATTAAGGAGGGAGAAGAGAAAGAAATAATTGGGAAAAAATATTTAAATTTATAAATTTATAAAATGCTTTTAACTTACCTTTTCCACATAATCATTATAAACTCTGAAACAGAAAAAATTCAAAAACAACTCTAAGACCATTAATAATCAAATCCTTTAAACCAGCGTTGAAGACAAAAATCTGAAAAGCAGCTGGAGCAAACCAACCAACAACAATAAAAAAAAAAAAAAAAAAAAGCCAAATTCTATACAAAAGAAAAAAAAAAAAAACAGATCATTATGTTAGCAGACTTCTTATTGAAAACAATGTCAGAAATAAAATTAGAGAAACAGCTTTAAAACAACAACAAAAAAGTTACTGAATGAACAATTCAAAGCTTATGGAATAAGAAAACCTTCAAATTTGCCATCCAGAAAACTATCTTTCAAAATAAAAGTTCAGTAAGGACCCAATCCTGGCAGCATTCATTGCCTGCTAACTGAAGGGCCCTTGGACCCAGAATAACAAGCAGTGATACCCAGGTACTACATTGAGGGCCTTGGGTGAGCCTCTGAGACTTGCTGACTTCAGGTGAGACTCAGCACCTGAAGTGGATACAGGGCAAAACTCCTTCTGCTTAAGAAAGAGGGAAAAGTAAAAGGGGACTTTATCTTGCACTTTAGATACCAGCAGGGCTACGTGGCAGTACAGCACCAAGTGGGCTGTTGGGGTCCCCAGTTATAGGGCTTTACTCTTAGACAGCCTTTCTGGACCTGCCTGGGTGAGAAGGCAGCCCACTGCCCTGCAGGGTGAATGCCAGGTCAGACAGCATTCACCACAGCTGACTTAAGAGCCACTGGGCCTTAAGGAAGCATTGGCAGTAGACTGGCAGTATTTCGTATGGCCAGAAGTGGTGGCAGATATGGGGGGAGGCTCCTGTGCCTTTGGAAAGGGGAAGGAAGAGTGAAAAGGACTGTATATTGTGGTTTTAGTGCCAGCTTACCCACAGTGCAATAAAACACCAGGTAGACTTATAAGGTTTTGACTCTAGTCCCTGATGTCCTGACAGCACCTCTGGAACCACCTGGCACCTGGGGACTTTGTTGCCCTGAAGTGAAGGATGCAGACCTAGTTGGTTTTGCCACTTGTTGATGAGAGACCCCAAAGGCCTTGAGAGAACATAGGCAGTATCCAGAGAGTGGTTAAAGCAGGCCTTGGGTAGGATCCAGTGCTATGCTAGCTTCAGGTCTGACCCAGCACAGTTGTAATGGTTAACACTGAGTGTCAACTTGATTGGATTGAAAATGCAAAATATTGTTCTTGGTGTGTCTGTGAGGTTGTTGTCAGAGGAGATTAACATCAGAGGCAGTGGAGTGGGAGAGGAAGACCCATCCTCAATCTGGGGATACACCATCTAACCAGCAGCCAACATAGCTAGCATAAAGTAAGCAGAAGTTGGAAGGACTTGGCTTGTTGAGTCTTCTAGCCTTTATCTTTCTTCTGTGCTGGATGCTTCCTGTCCTGGAACATTAAACTCCCAGTTCTTCAGCTTTTGGACTCTTGGAGTTACACCAGTGATTTGCCAGGGGTTGGGCCTTTGGCCACAGACGGTTAACTTCCCTACTTTTGAGGTTTTGGGACTCAGATTGGCTTCCTGGCTCCTCCGCTTTCAGATAGCCTTCACCTAGTGATTGTGAGTTAATACTCCTTAATAAATTCCCTTCATATATATATATCTACCCTATTAGTTCTGTCCCTCCAGGGAACTCTTACTAATACAACAATCATAGTGGTTTTGGCCACAGGGGTGCTTGTGGACACACCCACCTTTAAGTGGCCCAGCACAGACAGACAGAGATATTTTGTTTGTAAGGAAGAAAGTAAGGGAAGAGAATAGGATCTCTGTCTGGTAATCCAGATAATTCTTCCAGATTTTGTTCAAGACAATCAAGGCAGTATCTCTATGAGACTGCAAGAACCATAGCATTACTGGATTTGGGGTGCTCCCTGAAAGCAGACAGAACTTAAATGACAAGGACCAAAGTCTTTTCAAGTATCAAGAAAGCCTTCCTAAGAAGGATGGGTACAAATAAGCCCAGAGAGTGAAGACTACAATAAATAGCAATGTTTTCAAGGCCCAGACACTGAATAACATGTACTGGCATCAGCATCATCCACACCAACATGACCTTACTAAATGGAAAGCATCAAGAATCAATTCTGGAGCAACAGGGATATGTACCCTTAGAGACAAAGAATTCAAAATAGCTGTGCTGAGGAAACTCCAATAAATTCGAAACAACAGGAGAAGGAATTCAGAATTCTATTGTATATATTTAACAAAGAGATTAAAATAATTAAAAGAATCAAGCAGAAATTCTGGAGCTGAAAATGCAATTGACACACTGAAGAGTATCAGAGTCCTTTAATAGAAGAATTGATCAAGCAGAAGAAAACATTAGCTTGAGGACAGGCTATTTAAAATACACAGAGGGAACAATGAAAAGAGTAAAAAACAATGAAACACGTCTGCAGCATCTAGAAAATAGCCCTAAAAGGCAAATCCAAGGGTTATTGGCCTTAAAGAGGAGTTAGAGAAAGAAATAGGGGTGGGAAGTTTATTCAAAAGGATAATAACAGTGAGTTTTCCAAACCTAAAGAAAGATATCAATATCCAAATAAAGAAAGTTATTGAACACCAAGCAGATTTAACCCAAAGAAGATTACCTCAAGGCATTTAGTAACAAAACTCCTAAAGGGCAGGGATAAAGAATCCTAAAACAGCAAGATAAAAGAAACAAATAACATATAATGAAGCTTCAATACATTTGGCAACACTTTCAATGGAAATTGTACAGACCGAGAGAGTGGCATGACATATTCAAAGTGCTGAAGGGAAAAAAATAAATAAACTTTACACTAAAATAGTATATCCAGCAACAATATCCTTCAAACATGAAGGAGAAATAAAGACTCTCAGACAAACAAAAGTTGTGGGATTTCATTAACACTAGACCTGTTCTATAAGAAATGCTAAAGAGAGTATTTTAATCAGAAAGAAAAGGACATTAATGAGCCATAAGTAGTTATCTGATGGTACAAAACTCACTGGTAATAGTAAGTTTCCACCTCATTCTATGAGGGCAGTATTACCTGATACCAAAACCAGAGAAAGACACATTTACAAAAGAAAACTACAGGACAATATTTCTGATGAATATTGATGCAAAAATGCTCAACAAAATACTAGCAAAGAGAAACACAGAGAAACACAGACTGTTATAACACTGTGGCTATGGAGTGTAAACTACTCTTTTTCTAAGTAGAAAGACTAAACAATAAATACATCAAACACAATAACTCTAAGAACTTTTAAAGACATAGTACAATAAGATATAAATAGAAACCACGAGAAGTTAAAAAATAGGGGATGAAGTTAAGGCATAGAAT
>NW_016808087.1:233851-306572 GCF_001698545.2 Rhinopithecus bieti
AAAAAAAAAAAAACAGATCATTATGTTAGCAGACTTCTTATTGAAAACAATGTCAGAAATAAAATTAGAGAAACAGCTTTAAAACAACAACAAAAAAGTTACTGAATGAACAATTCAAAGCTTATGGAATAAGAAAAACCTTCAAATTTGCCATCCAGAAAAACTATCTTTCAAAAATAAAAGTTCAGTAAGGACCCAATCCTGGCAGCATTCATTGCCTGCTAACTGAAGGGCCCTTGGACCCAGAATAACAAGCAGTGATACCCAGGTACTACATTGAGGGCCTTGGGTGAGCCTCTGAGACTTGCTGACTTCAGGTGAGACTCAGCACCTGAAGTGGATACAGGGCAAAACTCCTTCTGCTTAAGAAAGAGGGAAAAGTAAAAGGGGACTTTATCTTGCACTTTAGATACCAGCAGGGCTACGTGGCAGTACAGCACCAAGTGGGCTGTTGGGGTCCCCAGTTATAGGGCTTTACTCTTAGACAGCCTTTCTGGACCTGCCTGGGTGAGAAGGCAGCCCACTGCCCTGCAGGGTGAATGCCAGGTCAGACAGCATTCACCACAGCTGACTTAAGAGCCACTGGGCCTTAAGGAAGCATTGGCAGTAGACTGGCAGTATTTCGTATGGCCAGAAGTGGTGGCAGATAT
The DNA here is from genome assembly GCF_001698545.2 of Rhinopithecus bieti. Lineage (NCBI taxonomy): Eukaryota > Metazoa > Chordata > Mammalia > Primates > Cercopithecidae > Rhinopithecus > Rhinopithecus bieti. The sequence continues at coordinate 234,502 of NW_016808087.1, forward strand.
GGGGGGAGGCTCCTGTGCCTTTGGAAAGGGGAAGGAAGAGTGAAAAGGACTGTATATTGTGGTTTTAGTGCCAGCTTACCCACAGTGCAATAAAACACCAGGTAGACTTATAAGGTTTTTGACTCTAGTCCCTGATGTCCTGACAGCACCTCTGGAACCACCTGGCACCTGGGGGACTTTGTTGCCCTGAAGTGAAGGATGCAGACCTAGTTGGTTTTGCCACTTGTTGATGAGAGACCCCAAAGGCCTTGAGAGAACATAGGCAGTATCCAGAGAGTGGTTAAAGCAGGCCTTGGGTAGGATCCAGTGCTATGCTAGCTTCAGGTCTGACCCAGCACAGTTGTAATGGTTAACACTGAGTGTCAACTTGATTGGATTGAAAAATGCAAAATATTGTTCTTGGTGTGTCTGTGAGGTTGTTGTCAGAGGAGATTAACATCAGAGGCAGTGGAGTGGGAGAGGAAGACCCATCCTCAATCTGGGGATACACCATCTAACCAGCAGCCAACATAGCTAGCATAAAGTAAGCAGAAGTTGGAAGGACTTGGCTTGTTGAGTCTTCTAGCCTTTATCTTTCTTCTGTGCTGGATGCTTCCTGTCCTGGAACATTAAACTCCCAGTTCTTCAGCTTTTGGACTCTTGGAGTTACACCAGTGATTTGCCAGGGGGTTGGGCCTTTGGCCACAGACGGTTAACTTCCCTACTTTTGAGGTTTTGGGACTCAGATTGGCTTCCTGGCTCCTCCGCTTTCAGATAGCCTTCACCTAGTGATTGTGAGTTAATACTCCTTAATAAATTCCCTTCATATATATATATCTACCCTATTAGTTCTGTCCCTCCAGGGAACTCTTACTAATACAACAATCATAGTGGTTTTGGCCACAGGGGTGCTTGTGGACACACCCACCTTTAAGTGGCCCAGCACAGACAGACAGAGATATTTTGTTTGTAAGGAAGAAAGTAAGGGAAGAGAATAGGATCTCTGTCTGGTAATCCAGATAATTCTTCCAGATTTTGTTCAAGACAATCAAGGCAGTATCTCTATGAGACTGCAAGAACCATAGCATTACTGGATTTGGGGTGCTCCCTGAAAGCAGACAGAACTTAAATGACAAGGACCAAAGTCTTTTCAAGTATCAAGAAAGCCTTCCTAAGAAGGATGGGTACAAATAAGCCCAGAGAGTGAAGACTACAATAAATAACAATGTTTTCAAGGCCCAGACACTGAATAACATGTACTGGCATCAGCATCATCCACACCAACATGACCTTACTAAATGGAAAGCATCAAGAATCAATTCTGGAGCAACAGGGATATGTACCCTTAGAGACAAAGAATTCAAAATAGCTGTGCTGAGGAAACTCCAATAAATTCGAAACAACAGGAGAAGGAATTCAGAATTCTATTGTATATATTTAACAAAGAGATTAAAATAATTAAAAAGAATCAAGCAGAAATTCTGGAGCTGAAAAATGCAATTGACACACTGAAGAGTATCAGAGTCCTTTAATAGAAGAATTGATCAAGCAGAAGAAAACATTAGCTTGAGGACAGGCTATTTAAAAATACACAGAGGGAACAATGAAAAAGAGTAAAAAACAATGAAACACGTCTGCAGCATCTAGAAAATAGCCCTAAAAAGGCAAATCCAAGGGTTATTGGCCTTAAAGAGGAGTTAGAGAAAGAAATAGGGGTGGGAAGTTTATTCAAAAGGATAATAACAGTGAGTTTTCCAAACCTAAAGAAAGATATCAATATCCAAATAAAGAAAGTTATTGAACACCAAGCAGATTTAACCCAAAGAAGATTACCTCAAGGCATTTAGTAACAAAACTCCTAAAGGGCAGGGATAAAGAATCCTAAAAACAGCAAGATAAAAGAAACAAATAACATATAATGAAGCTTCAATACATTTGGCAACACTTTCAATGGAAATTGTACAGACCGAGAGAGTGGCATGACATATTCAAAGTGCTGAAGGGAAAAAAATAAATAAACTTTACACTAAAATAGTATATCCAGCAACAATATCCTTCAAACATGAAGGAGAAATAAAGACTCTCAGACAAACAAAAGTTGTGGGATTTCATTAACACTAGACCTGTTCTATAAGAAATGCTAAAGAGAGTATTTTAATCAGAAAGAAAAGGACATTAATGAGCCATAAGTAGTGAGTTTTGTACCACCAGAGAAAATCACCTTTGCTAAAGGAAGACAGAAAGGAGAGGAGACCAAAAAAAAAAAAAAAAGCCCCAGAAAAGAATTAACAAAATGACAAGAGTAAGTCCTTACTTATCAATAATTACACTGAATGTAAATGGACTAAATAACAATCAAAACACATAGACTGGCTGAACAGATGAAAAGACAAGACTTGTTTATCTGCTACCTAAAAGAAACACACTTCACCTATAAATATACACGTAGACCAAGCATAAAAGAATGAAAAAAGATATTCAATGTCAATGAGAAACAAAAAAGAATGTGAGTAGCTATATTTATATTAGACAATATAGATTTCAAGACCGAAATTATAAGAAGAGACAAAGAAAATCACTATATAATGATAAATGGCTCAGTTCAGCAAGAGGATATAACTATTGTAAATATATATGCACTCAACACTGGAGCACTCAGATATATAAAGCAAATATTACAAGAGTGGAAGAGAGAGAGAGGTCGCAATGCAACAATAGCTAGAGACTTCAACACTCCACGGTCAGCACTGCACAGATCTTCCAGACAGAAAATCAACAAAGGAACATTAGACTTAATCTGCACTATAGATCAAATGGATCTAATAGATATTTACAGAACATTTCATCCAGGACCCGCAGAATACACATTCTTTTCCTTTGCACATGGTTCATTCTGAAGGATAGGCTATATGTTAGGTCACAAAATGTATCTTAAAACAACAAAAAAATGATATAATATCAAGCACCTTCTCTGACCACAATGGAATAAAACTAGAAATTAATAACAGGAAGAATATTGGCAACTATGCAAATACATGGAAATTAAACAATATGCTCCTAATGACAAGTGGTTCAATGAGAAAATTAAGAAGGAAATTAAAAAATTTCTGGAAACCAATGATCATGGAAACACAGCATACCAAAACCTATGGGACACAGTAAAGGAAGTACAAACAGGGATGTTTACAGTGATAAGTGCATACATCAGAAAAAAAAAAAAAGAAAGAAAGAACTTCAAATAAACAATCTAACAATGCATCTTAAGAAACTAGAAAAGCAACAGAAAATCAAATCCAAAATTAGTAGAAATATTTTGAAATATATTATTTCAAAAAGAAAAGAAATAATAAAGATCAGAGAGGAAATAAATTTCAGTGAAAAAAATACAAAAGATCAATGAAACAAAACTTGGTTTTCTGAAAATTAAACAAAATTGACAAATCTTAATCCAGACCAAGAAAATAAGAGAAGATACAAATACATAAAATCAGAAATAAAACCAATATTGCAGAAATACAACTGATACTGCCGAAATTAAAAGGATTTTTAGTAGGCTATAAGCAACTATATGCCAATAAAATGGCAAATCTAGAAGAAATGGACAAATTCCTAGACACATACAACCTGCCATGATTAAACAAGGAGAAATCCAAAATCTGAGCAGAACAATAACAAGTAATGAGATTGAAACTGTAATAAAAATTCTTCCAGTAAAGAAAAACGCAGATCCCAATGACTTCACTGTTGAATTCTAACAAACATTTAAAGAACTAAGACCAATACCACTCAAACCATTTTAAAAAACAGGGAATAGGGAATACTTTCCACCTCATTCTGTGAGGACAGTGTTACCTGATACCAAAACCAGACAAAGACACATCTGCAAAAGAAAACTACAGGACAATATTTCCAATGAATATTGATGCAAAAATGCTCAACAAAATACTAGCAAACTGAAATCAACAATACATTAGAAATATTATGCATCATGAGCAAGTGAGATTTATCCCTGGGATGCAAGGATGGTTCAACACAGGCAAATCAATGTGACACATCATATCAACAGAATGAAGGATAAAATTCAAATGTTCATTTCAACTGATGCTGAAAAAGCATTTGACAAAATTTAACATTCCCACATGATAAAGACCCTCAAAAACTGGAGATAAAATGAACACACTTCAAATAATAAAAACCATATTGCAACAGACCAACAGCTAGTATCATACTGAATGGAGAAAAACTGAAAGCCTTTCCTCTAAGATCTGGAACATGTCAAGGGTGTTCATTGTCACCACTGTTATTCAACACAGCGTTGGAAGTTCTAGCTAGAATAATCAGATAAAAGAAAGATATAAAGGGGACCCAAATTGGAAAGGAAAAGGTCAAATTATCCTTGTTTGCAGACGATATGATCTTACATCGGGAAAACCTAGAGACTTCAAAAGAAAACTATTATGATTGATAAACAAATAAAGTTGCAAGATACAAAATAAATGTACAAAGATAGTAGCATTTCTATATGCCAACAGTGAACAATGTGAAAAAGAAATTTAAAAAGTAATACTATTTACAATAGCCATACATAAAATTAAATACCTAGGAGTTTGCCAAAGAAGTGAAAGATTTCTGTAATGAGAACTATAAAATACTGATAAAAGAAATTGAGAACACAAAAAAGTGGAAAAATATTCCATGTTTTTGGGAATCAGCATTGTTAAATGTTTATATTACCCAAAGCAACCTACAGATTCAGTGCTATCCCTATCAAAACACCAATGACATTCCTTGCAAAAATAGAAAAAAAAATTTTTAAATTTATATGGAACCACACCTCTCCCGGCCCCCACACACACAGAATAACAAAAGTTATCTTGAGAAAAAGGAATGAGACTGTAGGAATCACATTACCTGACTTCAAATTATGCTATAATGCTATAGTAAACAAAGCAGCATGTACTGGCAAAAACAACAACAACAACAACAACAAAAAAAAAAAAAAACAAACAAAAAAAAAAAAACAAAGATACATAGACCAATGGAATAGATTAGAGAACCCAGAAACAAATCTGAACACATACAGTGAACTCATTTTTAACAAAGGTGTCAAGGACTTACACTGGGGAAAATGTCATCTCTGCAAAAAATAGTGATGGGAAACTCGATATCTATACGCAGAAAAATGAAACCAGACCCCTATTTCTCATCATATACAAAATTAGATCAATATGGACTAGAGATTTTAATCTAAGGCCCCAAACTATGAAATTACTACAAGAAAACATTGGGGAAAATCTCCAGGACATAGGTCTGTGCAAAAATTTCTTGAACAATACCTGTGGGGTATTAAATAGAAAACTCGTTCTTGATAAAAACTCTCAGGAAACTAGCATAAAAAAGAGAGAGAGAACTTCATTAACTTGCTATAAAACAACCAGAAAAGGCCTACAGCTAACTTTATACTCAATGGGAGATGCTGATATTTTTCTTTGACATAAAGATCAAGGCAAGCATATATAATTTCTGACTTCTGTTAAACATGTGCAGGTGTTCTCCAGTGTGCTAAACCAAGAAAAAGAAATAAAACACATTTAGATTGAAAAGAAGGAAAACTGTCTTCATTGGCAGACAATGTGATAGTGTCTTGCGATCCTTAAAGTGTTGCTTTTCTAGCCAGAAACCTCTGTGGCCATTCGCATCTTTGCCCGAGTTTTGCTCAGGCCTGCTGGGCTTGTCCCATCTACTTGGCCTGACAGGCTGCACTTGGCTTGTGTTATGGGCCCAAATTCGACACCTGCCAAGGGCAAACCAGGAATGGAATGGTGAGGGGTGCATGTGCAAGTGAGTGCAGGGTCCAGCCACTGGCAGGGGCCAGCCAGGCATGCCAGCTGCTGTGGCGGGGCAGGTAGCTCCAGGCACCAGCACAAGTGCCGGCTCCATGCATGCATGTGGCTGGATCTGATGCACTGCAAGCAGCTTCTGCTGTGGGCACTCATGTCTAGACAAGGGGAATGCAGTGACATCCAGAAGCTTGGAGATCCCAGAAACTGCAGAGCCCCGAAGAGGGTGTCAGAGCCCTGACTTGGGGACCCCCTAGGTCTGGGGCTTCTAAAGGGCAGCAGCCCTTTTCTCCTGATTGCCTGCAATGTGGCAACGGTCCCAGGGAGGTGGGGGGTGGGGGCGGTTTCAGCCCTGTTTGCGTTACAGCTCTTTCAGTCCCACCATCCAGTGGGTCCCAAGTTTTTGTCCCACATCCAAGAAGAATGACTTGTGCAGACAACTGGAGAGTAAGCAAGGGGACAGTGAGTGATAGAATAGCCGTTGGGAGACCCGAAGTGGGTAATTCCTTTCCACAGGCAGGTCTTTCTGATGAGTGCAGCCCTTGATGGAGAGGAGACCCAGGGTGGGTATCTGCAGGCAGGTCATCCCGACCTATCCCTACGCATGTTGTCCCAATGCATGTCCAGCTCTCAGCAAACAGGAGACTCGGAGAGGGGGGTAGAGGGCTGCCTTTCTGCAGACAGGTTGTCCTGAGGAGTGGCAGCCTCAGCCAAACAGGAGACTTGGCGCTCGGAGTGGGTAGAGCTCGGCTTTCTGGCAGAACATGTTGTCCTGAGGAGTTAGGCCCTCAGCAAAACAGGAGACTTGGACTCGGAGTGGGTAGAGCTCTTTTTTCTGCAAACAGGTCTTCAGATGGGTTAAGGAGACCCAAATTGGGTAGCTCCTTCTCACAGCTGGTAGTCAGACGTCTGTGTGAGTCTGGCTGTGTCTGGGATTTTTATGGACCAGAAGGGAGGAAGTGCATACTGATTGGTCCATGAGCAGCCATGGGCAGGACTGGAAAAAGCACCTAAGTTCTCACTGAGGGCCGTGGACTCCAACTGGATTTGACAGCCTGGCCCTCAGGCTTCAGGGATAACAGCCAGTCCCCACGCTTCAGGGTTTGAGGTGGGGGGACTTCACTGGGGATCCACCCCTTTATGCTCAGGAGCCTGTCTGCCTCCTGCTGCCATCAATCAGGTTGGCCAAGGTGCCTAGGGTGTTTGTGCTGAGGTATGCCTGCAGGCCCACTCTGAGCTGCCCTCAGCACCTCATTGGCCTTCCTTCCAAGCTTGTTAGTGCCCAAAGCCCAGAAGCGGCTGTGGTGGCAGGGTTCTGTCAGGTCAGCACTGCCCTGAGTACACAGACACCAGCTGGGTTGCAACAACGTCCAGGCTTGGCCTCAACTTTACTCTGAAATTGGAGTGGGTGCTGGCAACGGGGAAAGGGCAGGCAGGAGGAGTAGGCAATTCTGAGTCTGTTAGCGGGGGCTTCCCAGGCTCCCTAGAGCATAGGGATGCCCGGGTACACAGCTATGGCTGGGAGGCTGCGGCTGTGCCCAAGAACATGGGGCTCCTATTCCACCAACTTGGAAGGGAGTTCCCACCTGTTCCTGGCTCCCTCTGGCTCCCTGGAATGTGCAGCCCCGGTCATGCCCTCCCTGTTGCAGCTGGCATCTTCACTGTGAACACTCCAGATGGGCCACCACTGCCATCAATAGTTTATGTAAACACTCCTAAGGGTTTTCCTACAGATCCACCAAAAAAGGTAGAGGAAATAATAGGTGAGTTTAGCAAGTTTGCAGAATAAAAGTCAATACACAAAAATTAATTTTACTTCTATATGCTATCAAAAAATAATTCAAAACCACCATTTATAATAGAATAAGGATATGAAATAGTAATAAATCTGGCAAAAGATATGCAAGACGTGTACACTGCAAATTGCGCAATGTTGCCAAGATAAATAAAGAAACCTAAGTGAATGGTGAGTAATACCACATTCATGGTTTGGAAAATTCCATATTTTTAAGATTTCTGCTTTTCCAAAATTGATATGTTAATTCAATTCAATCACATTCAAAACTAGTCATTTATCTTTTCTTTTAGAAACTGACATGCTGATTTTACCATTCATTTGAAAAGGCAAACCAACTAGAATAGCCCAAACTTTGCAAAAGGAGAACAAAGTTGGAGAATGCATTGATTATAAACTATACGTATTTTAAAATGAAATAAATATAGCAATTCTAAAATTAGGGTTATTATCAAATAAACTTATTTTAACTCCTTGTAAAACTACAGTAATCAAGACAACATGACTCTGATGTGAAGACAAACATATTAATTAGTGAAATGGAAGAGGAAATCTGAAAACAGTCCCACACATATCTGTTCAATTGATTTTTAGAAAAATTGCCAAGGAACTCCAAGGGAGAAAGTTTAATGTTTTCCACAAATGATGCTATAACAATAGGATATTTATAGATAATAAAATTAAGATTAATCCTTAACTCACACTGTGTTAAAACATTTACTCAAAATAGATCATTGCCCTAAATGTAAAAGCTAAAATAATACGCGTTCTAGAAAAGGAAACTAAAATGAAAATCCTAGTGACCTTGGTTTGGGCAAATATTTTATAAATAGGAAACAAACACCAAAACAATAAATAAAATATTGATAAACTGGACCTTACAAAATGTAACGCTTTTGCTGTTTAAAAGACACTTGGGAAAATGTAAGAAAAGTCACTGGCTTGGACAAAATATTTTCAAAATGTATCTGACAAAGGACTTTTATCTAGAATATATAAATAACTTTCGCAACTCAATCATAAGACAAACAACCTTTAAAAAAACATGGTCGAAAGTTTTGAATAGACACTTTACTGAGAAATATGTAAAAATGTCCCCCAAGCACATGCACACAGACAATTCTATATACAAATTGCTATTAGATAAATACTAATTAAAACCGGAATGAGATACCAGTACATGATTTTTAGAAAGGTGAAAATTAAAAATCCCAACCAAACCAAGTATTGGTAAAGATGTTGAATAATTGAACCTATTGATATGAAATCCTTGGAAAGCAAACTAATCTATAGTTATAGGTAACAGACCAGAAATTGTCTGGGATTGGGTGAACGCTAGAGGATAGGGCAGGGAGATCAGGAAGGAAGGATTGTAAAAGAGCATGAGAAACCTTTTGGGGTGGTTGATATTTGCATTAACTTGACTGCAATGATACTTCTCTAGATATATTCACATGTCAAAAGTCATCAAGTTAAATTCTTTAAATATTTGCTGTTTATATTGCCAATTGCCAATTATTCTTAAACAAAGTCCTCTTTTTTTTTTGTTCCAAGGTGGAGTGTCATTTTGTTGCCCAGGCTGGAGTGCAGTGGTGTGATCTTGGCTCACTGCAACCTCTCCCACCTGGGTTCAAGCAATTCTTCTGCCTCCGCCTCCCCAGTAGCTGGGATTATAGGCACCCGCCATCACGCCTGGCTAATTTTTGAATTTTTTAGTTGAGACGGGGTTTCACCATGTTGGTCAGGCTGGTCTCGAACTCCTGACCTTATGATCCGCCCACCTCAGCCTCCCAAAGTGCTGGGATTACAGGCATGAGTTCTAAAAAGGAGACAAAGAAAAAGAAAAGATCCTATTGGTAGGAGGTATGTCTGTGCAGTTTCCAAGCCAACCTTGAGACAGTAGCGCCATTATATCTTAAGTCAGTAATCAAGTCACTTTATTATGTTTTAATTGTCCAAATCATTATGGGCGATACACTTTTAAATTTACTTTTAAAATGTTTTAGCTTTTAAGTTTGCTTATTTCTTGTATCTTCCATCCTCTCACTGAATTTCTGAAGACTCCTTCTTACCCTTAAATGTTTTGGATGAAAAGTGATTTTTTTGTGATTAAAATCAAGAACATCCTACTAAGACATTATATATTTTATACACCACTGGACATTTAGGTCATAATGTAATTTCTTTTGTAACTTCAAATAATATTTTTTTCTGCAAATTATCATCAGGAAATCTTGTATAAGGAAAATTATCTGTACTTCCTAAACTGACAAAAAGTAAGTAACACTGAACTCTCAACTAGAAGTTAATAAAAAATACAATTGCTTTTAATAAATCATCCCAAGAAGCTATCACTGGCCTTAATGGAGAGCTCATTGAAAAACAATGGACATGATGTAATGACAGTCGAATTGTTTTCTTTATTCAGTATATTGGCTAAGCTTTGGTTTTACTGCAAGTTAGCTCAGATAATATAAATGATCTTTGATCTTAAATTATAAAAATAAAATTACACTACCATTTTCTCAAATGTATCTAGTATATAGATAAAACACAAGGTTAGGTATAGTTGATGAAGTAAAGGCTTTGAAACTCTTCAGTTAATATCAGAGAAAGAAACTCTCAGTTGTAAAAGAGCCACAGGTGATTTGCTTTTGTTTTACTCCCTCCTCCATATCCCATTTCTATTCCACATCATTTCTCCCTTCTCATGGAGACATTTTATCCTCAATGTTCTGCAGTTTCCACGTTTTTTTCTTTCTTTTTTTTAATCCAAACCTTTTCTCAAAATTCGATCGTGTTATAAAATCTTCACAAATTACTTCTTCAAGAGGTGGCAATATTTATGTCAAAAGTCTGAATTTGTATTTATTATTTTGGTAGGGAATATTTATATCAAAAAGTGAGTCATATAGATATTTTAGCTTTAGTGAAAGATGAGGAGAGTCTTTTATTTGCCATTAATTTATTATGTGGCTAGAGTATCATGATGTGGGGTGAGAGAAGTTTGGATATATCAAATAGGCAGCTGGACTTTGCTGCTATAAATGAAGTCACACAATATAGTTGGTCCTGCACTCTGCCTGTGTGGATAGATAAGAAATATAAAGATGTTCATTCCTGAGACCTGAAAATTAGGTATCTTCTGATCCAGAAGTTGACCTAACGTGTAATTGTTTGTAAAATGGAAGAGTTTAAGCTGACCTCCTAATTCACATTTATTTTCTACAGATTTTATGAAGGGAAAAGATATGATTCTATTGCACTATATTAATTTTGTAGTACCTTTTATTTATTTATGTTTACTAGAAAAAAAAAAAAAACTAAACCCAAAATGACTTCTGAGGTCTTCAGAATCACCACTCTGAGTTCAACTGACAGACCTCTAGATTACATGTGTATTTTCAAATTAGCCAGCTTTGTATGACGGTTATCTAATAATAGAAGAAAGAAAATGAAAACAAAAGTTTTTTAAAACTCCCTTGTGATATCAGGTAATAATTTAAAAGTTTTATTCTCACTCTTTCTGGAGTATATTCTAATATGGAATTTGACACCACTTAAAATTGAATTGTTTATGGGAGGGAGAAATAAGATTTCCACATTTCTTTTGATATTTGCATATTTTATTTCCTGTTAGATTTGATTATATTTTTCTTTCCTGTTTCTTGAATATTTATTTTCTGTCTCTATTGGAACAACAAACACTGAATGCGCACAAAAGAACACTGCTCTAGGTTCTTGAGAAACATTAATAAATGAAACAAAAATATTATTCTGCAATGTACATTCTAGACTTTTTTTCTTGAGTATTTTTAGCAAGCAGATTTAACCTTTGTTATTTTAGGAATGCTATTTTCAGAGAACACTGAAATAAATTAGATTTTATTTTAATTGAAAGAGCTCTTTTTATCTGTCTCATGTCTGTTAAAATATAATTTTCTGGCAGGTAAAATCGTGACTCTCATACTACTATGAAATGAACAGTTGTCAAATATTTTATTTAACCCACTAATTAATGAGGAATATAGTAAGATGTTAGGACTAATTCAAACGTGAATTATCAAGATTGATCTTCTGTACAAGATTCATTTGCATTGTCATGAGAGGGAATCATTTCCAGGAAATATTTGCATTATTTCAGGTTCTCCAGGTTAACTTCTGTCTATCACAGATGGATACCTCCGTCGAATTAGATAATCCCAGAGGGGCAGTTATACAATGCTCAGCATTCCATTCGAAGGACACCCAGTGATCTCTTTTTCTCATTTCAAACTCTTGCAAAAATTTTCCTGACTTAGCATATTTGCCATTATACTGGTGCTGTTACAATTTTGCTAAGCCTCATTAAAGTATTACACTTCATAATTAGAAAAAAATATTTTATTATGACTTTTACAATTTGTTTCATCATGAAATTGAATTTCACTGAAAGATAAAATAAGTGAATTCTAGAGACAAAGGCTTTGAGAATTACTTACTTTAGATTGCAATTCATTTGTATAAATTATAGCATCCAAATTCTCAACCAATTAGTGAAGTGAGACTCCATCTGAAGTAAATGTTGATGCCTGGGAGGTAAAGTTGTTAACTACTCCCTACCCCCCTAAATTATCAATAACTTTAGCCAATTGAAAAAAGACAAGGAAAAAATTTCCTTTACTAATTTAATCACGCTAAAAGTTCAGGTAATAATCAAAAAAGTAACCCATACCACTTCCTTATTCTCTTATTTTGCCTCACTGATTTTCCCCATTTATTTTACAGGTCAATAACTAGAGCATGCAAAGTAATTCTTCAATTTCCTGTGTGTGTGCTTTTCTCATGAAAACAAAGTAGTTTAAGTACCATGAAAGTAACTATATCTTGAATTTTATATTTACTGCTTAAAAGAGGAGATGTAAATGCTTTTAAAACAGGTTTCTTTCTAACAGTTGCCTTTGATTTTCTTGGTAATTCTTGACATATTGTCAATTCAATGTCAACATTTAAGTTTGAAAAAAAGCTCTTCTTAGATTTTAGTTTTCTGTTACAATTATTTTATTCCTATTTTAGACATGACTATAATCTATAGTTTTGCACAACTTCATGACCTACTTTTGTTTATATTTTTCTATATTATCCAGTGAATACATCAATGTAAAGAGCTAAGCTTTCATCCTGTCATGAGTAATACCTACTCAAAGAATGTAGTAGTATCACCTTACCCATATCTCCCCACATCAAGTTCAGTGCAGACCCAGTAATTTCTTTTTCCCTACAACAAAATGGAGTTAATCCATCTTGTCCACTAACACAAAGTACATGAAATATTTCACAGGCAATTAAAGTGATAGAAAAATATATAACTCTTGCCGCAACCAATTTGGGATGCACCTTGTGAGCTGCTTTCTCTGGCACCTCTGCACCAACTTTGTTTCTCTGCTCTGCCACTGTACAGTAGTTTCATTTCAAGTCACGGATTCTGGATACCAACCAAGCTGGCAAATGAAAAATAACACAGCCAGGGCCATTTCACCCACCAGTGATCTCTGTCTGTGAGATAATTCCTCCCTGAGGTTTCTTTCTCTTCACTACTGTGTTCTTAAAGGCCTAACACAGGGCAGCGGGCTGGTGCCACTGTCTAAGGCTTCAATGAAGACATGTGGAGACATCAAAGAAGTAACAGACAAGCCTCCACAACAATGCCTCATGGTTTGCTCTCAGTTCTGGTTCAGAGATGGCAAGATACTTGAAAAATGTAGTTCATTAATCCTCACAACAGACCCGGAGGTTGAGAGGACAGAAATAGAGCCAGCAACAGGATCGGGTTTGAATAGTTTCTCTGTTGGTTGTGTACATTTGGAGCTGACTGTGAAATCTATGTGGACATACTGAACCCTATGGTTAACCTCATGGTGCAAATGTGTTGATCAAAGGCACTCTGTCAGTATCTGATTAAGAGCCATGTAAGAACACTGAAGACATTTCCTTCTGCTTAACAACTCTGATTACAGGGGGCTCCTGGAGTGAGTTTTCCTGTAAGCAGTCAAGCAGGTCCCTGGGCTCCAGCTGTAGCTATAGGGTCTCCCAATGGCAGAGCTTCCTGTTGCTGAAGGTTTCAATTCATTCACAGCTTGTAAATCAGTAGCCTGTAAATCAACAGATTGAACTACTACTGTTTAAAACACAGTTTCCTCAACAAGCTTCCTTCTGGTTTTGTTTTCATATATCAAGGGCATGAAAAAAAGAAGTGTCCAAATTTTAACACCTGGACCGATGGGGTCTCAGCAGGAGAGGTATGTTGCACTAAGCTCTGCAGTTTTGTTTGTGTTTCAGCAGAGCAAGGACGGAGTGGCTAAGATCAAGACAGCATTTCCTTAGAGAAATGACAGGGGACTATTTTAGAAAACTGAAAATTTCTTATGCTGCATGCACCGCAGCAATTTTTAATGTTCGATAAGAAGTACAACAAAAAGCTAAAACTGGAATGAGATAATTGTCTTACTCTCCAGCATTAAACATGTATAGATACAATTTTGAAATTGATCTGAAGTGTTTAATCAAACTATTTTGAACATTTGATATGGTTTAAAGGCTGTTAAAACTGAATCAACAGCAAAAGGACTGCTTAATTGCAGAAAACCTTCTATTATTAATGATTAACTACACAGAAAGCTATACATCAAGAAAGCTAACTGGCAATTTGTCAATCATCTAAATTATGGCTTCATCTATTATTATGGAGTATGTTAGATGGCAATAACAGGTACCATACAGTCTATACAATATTATAATAAGCTTTTATTAATCATGGTCATGTTTATTTGAAAGAGCAGAATTATGTGAAAAGTAATCTGTAAATCACAATGTTACGTTCAAAGTTAATATTAAGTGTTGATAATGAGTAGACAAGAAAATTAATAATTGTATTTTATCCTGGCTCCTATATGAAATGCAACAAACTCACATGGAAACTTAATTTATTTTCCTTGTCAGCAATCTGGAGCTATCAATATATTGATTCTATTTATATGATTGTCTCTAGGTTCTCTGAGAACAGTAGGGAAGAGAATTTAGGAACTAATCCTTTGAATAGCATAATTGTTATTATCCTTTAAGCAGACTTGGATTTGAGGGCTGATCTAGGTTCTAGGAAATGAGTCTTTATAAGCCAGAAATCTCCCTCTGAGATAGGATAGAGATGATGTCTTGCTCCATTTTGGTAAGAAAGGCTAAGAGCGACACCAATGTTCACACACTACTAGCTCCCAGCGTTGCTCTTGGGGGACTTGGTCGAAATTTTTAGACAGGGAAGCATTATTTCCTAGGAAAACACTACATCGTGAAGGTCAAAATAGGTAAGTTAGGAGGCAAATATTACTTGGAGATACAAAGGTTTTCTTTTAGCATGAAGGAGCTGAAACTCGAATCAGAAGAGCTTAGTGGCAACATTGGAGGCAAGTGGCAAATAAACTATTCCCAACCTTTGGGGAAAGGAAAGCACAAGACGTAAAAAATATCCCTTCCTAGTGAACAAAAGTGAGAATTACAATTAACATCCAGAAATTACCATCTGAAAGAAAGGGAAGTGGAATAAAATTTCAGAAATAAGTTTAGATGGGATCGGACCTCAGGACATCCTTCATGAAAGCTGAACACTAGCTATGTCTTATGGTTGATATTGCCTGACAAACAGCTATATATTCCTATGTAATTCAGTTTGAAAATGACAACAGTAATATATTTTTCCACCTGTCAGTTTCCCCTGCTAATCTTTATCAAATTGTTTCCCTCTGTCCTCAAACCCTCTCTACATTTCTACCCATCACATTAGCCACTCATTGGGTTTTTTTTTTGTTTGGAACTCCCACTCTTCCCCAAAGGGACCACAAATATATACCTAAGAGATATAGACTGAGGAAAAGAGAGAAGCATTTTGCAAATGCCTGCGGGAGAGAGGCTAGATTTGATTTAGATAGCTCGAGGACCTAGAACTAGGACCAATAATTAGTAGATATAGGAAAGCAAAGTTTTCTCAGAACAAAGCTATATTTGAGTTGTTAAATTTGGAAATATCTAATTTACAATTAGTTACTTCCTGTCACTGGAAGCATGTTATAAAAGTTGAGAGGCCAATTACTATCAGCATGTTGTAGAATAAAGTCCCTTCCTAAAATGAAAGTTGGCAATGTAATTTTAAAAATTAACTTTTAATAGGTGAACATCATTAGAGCAACAAATCAAATCAGTTTCAAAATGTAATGTGTGTATACTTACACACTTGTAATCATTGCTGTCAGTTACTGTCACATTAAAACAATTATCCAAAATCATGAAAATAATAATTTGTATTTCGAAATGTTTGCTTAATTTTTCAATTTACAGATTTACAAATTACATATTTAAGTTTTGTAAACTGTTAATTTCAAAATAACACAGATAGTATAACTTTTTAAAATTTCTTGCTGCAACACCTAGTATCATCGTACCCTCATAAGCCCTCAGTTAATTGTAAATAAATTTGTTACTAGCAGCCTTATTTGTATTTGATTTGGGCTCAGAACACTTTTAGGACAATGGAAAGGCTGTTGATAGCTCGCGAGCACAGAAAAAATAATCTTAGGAAGTATGACTAGGTATTCAAATTACCAACACTATGACTCCAGATCTCCATCATTTCATTGTGAATCCACTTGCCTGAGCCTTCTAGTTTATGAATTTTCCTTTTCAGTGTCATGACTGGAGTAGGTAACCTAACAAAGTTTAAGGACATTTAGAAATATGTGCTTTGCTGGCACCAGTTGTGATGTATCTTCGCTTGGGAAGAAGTGATTTTGCCAGCTGTGAAGAGCTCAAGGTTCTCCTGCCTCTGTTTCAGAGGCCCCTGGTGATTTGAGGACTGATTCATGTTCAGTTCCCTGTAGAATATAGTTAAATGGAGAAAAAACAATAATCATAAATCATATATGATGTCTCAAGACGTAACATTTTTCATATAACTCAGAGGCTACTCCAGTCATGACACTTGAATGACATACAATAATAAGGTACAGCGACCTCCAATGATCAGATCAAGGTGGTCTGAGAAAATGGTAGTGTTTTTTTAAAAATTGCAATATGTGGCTAAAACATTGTGATTAAACACTAGGTCAGGTTAGCAGAGAAGCTATCTCATCTCAGTCCCTATACAACTCATTAAATTGAGATTTCAGCAAAATGTAACAGAATTATAAGAAGAATCACATAAAGTGACTCAGAAATGGGAAATACTTGCTGCATCAGATCTCTGCTTTTAGGGTTTTAAAAAATCTATTATATACAACTTTATTATAGAGATAAAATATTATAGAGGACTGGGTAGTACATGCAAAAGTAATAGCTGACATTTCCACACATTTTCTTCAGCTGTTTAGATCTCATAAACTAAATATTTTCTTTAGTTGTCAAAGATTCGTACATGTTAAAACTATACACATATATACATTACAAAAAATACTCTTAGGTCTTGGTAAAATTCTATTAGATTTAAGTGAAATACTTCCTTTAAAACGTCAAAACATTCACTCTATATTAAAACTAAGAGAGAAAGAGTCTATTGAGAAATACTATTTTCAGAGCCATTACCTGGTAATTCATGGAGAAAACTGAACTCAAAAATCAGAGATTAAATCTCCAGTGCCTCCCTTTTACCTACTCTCACCCAGCATTTGTGGGTCTTCCAAAGCTTTCCTTAACCTGATTTCCAAATTCATCTCCCACTGTTCATGTGTAGTATCATTTTGTGCTACTATCATATTTATTTGTCATTATTTCCTGCATGTACCTGATACTTTCTTACCTCCTATCTATTTCCAGCAAGTTGAGAAACCAGAATGCTTATGAAAACCATACTCATATTTTAGGATCTCTTTTAAATATCTTCTTGTTTACATAGTTTCACAAATCTACTCCGAACCATAGAGATCCCTCTTCTTCTAAACTTCTAACACTTAGTATACAGTTCTTTCCAAACTTTTCATTTCATGACGTGCAGAAAACCAGTAGAACCGTATAGAACACTGAGGTAAGCTAGGACGTCTTTTTACAAGATCAGAGACAACCTAAATAGAGGCTCCAAAGGCTGCAGTTGCAACAAACGCATTGGTGATGAGTACTTTAGCACAGCTGTAGCCAGGGATGCCTGTAGAAGAGAAATAAATTCTGTATCAATTATTTGACAGGTTTGCAGGTGCTGTCTTATATCATTGCCTGCATCATTCCTCCTTATTGGACTTTCCTTGTCCTGTATCCTGAACAGATGACCTACTGTTTGAAAATAGGATTAATGTCTTATAATTGTATTTATGTATTTATTTATTGAAAATTGTGGTAAAATATACATACCATAAAATTTGTTATTTTAACCATTTTTAAGGGTATAGTTAGTGGCATTAAGTATATTCACATTGCTGTGCAGCTATCACTGCTATCTATCTCTAGAAAGTTTTTCATCTTTCCAAACTGAAGCTGTATCCATTATGCAGTAATTCTGCATTCGCCTCTTCCCTTAGTCAATCATGTGTTCTACATTGAGTTTCAATAAATCTGACTCCTCTAAGTACCTTTAATAAGTGAAATTATACATTATTTGTTCTTTTGTGACTGGCTTATTTCACTTAGCATAATGGTTTCAAAGTTCATTTATAATTGTTTTAGACATGATAGTAATATGTTGCACACCACCACCTAGAAGATTCTCAATATATATTATTTGTTTACTTTTCAATGCTCTTCTCTGAGCACCTTACATTTAGTAGCAACAATTTATGTATGAGAGGATTTCATTTCTGACTACGTTAGAAATTGTGAATTATCTCTAAGTGCTATTGCACTTGATGTCTTTGATTTTCTGTTAAACTCTTGTAATAAGAATCAATATAGCCATTTGTTTGAAGGTAGTTATTACTGTCTTAGTTACTAATTGACTTTAATGAATGGATTATAGTTTATCACCCAAAATCGCATTGTCTTCAATTGACCCTAATAATTCAATTATTTTAAATTAGATTATAGTGTCACAGTCATTGATAAGACTGTGTATCTTGATAGTTCTTATTCTTCAGAGGGTGTCTAATAGACTTGTTAAAACTACTGTTTCTAAAATTCATAATTTTCTTGTAAATGTTAGTTATTGGTTTGTTTATATAAGTAAATTTAGTACACGGCACTTCTTTGTTATTGATTAAACTAACAACCTTATCCTCTGTGCAAGACTATATCTATAATCTATGTCATACTAATAAAAACTAGCCAATACATAATTTGTTAATATTTAAATAATTTTTGAAAATTATTTAGATTTGTAAAATGAATACTGAAAGACAATACAAAATTTAACCATTTTTTTTAGTGCCTACCTCGTTCCATGTTTTCTGATTTCTGTTGCTCTTCATTATATAATTCAATGGTTTTCTTAAAAAATGAGGGGAGGAGTGAGATGACCCCAGTACCTCAGTTGAAAATGCAGGAAAAAAAAAAAAAAAAATGAGGGGAGGGATAGCATTAGGAGATATACCTAATGTAAATGACGAGTTAATGGGTGCAGCACACCAACATGGCACATGCATACATATGTAACAAACCTGCACATTGTGCATATGTACCCTAGAACTTAAAGTATAATACAAAAATTATAAATGAGTTTAGCTACATAGTCCTGCAAACAATCTAGATAAAGCATAATGCTGCAGTATGCTTTTTTATATTGAGGTCTTTATTCTCTTCTTATAGTTTTATTTTGAATATTTCTTGGCCATTGCATCTGGGCATCATGACATTTAAAGCTCTAATCTCATTTCATATGGGCATAGACTCTAAGAGAATTAAGCTAAAATTATTAATTTACATTGTACATAAATATGTAACATAACAATAAGACATTTAATTAAAACAGGTTTATAATAGCAAGCAACAGCAATAGTGACTAAGATAATGCAAATATTTTGCTACTTAACATGCTAACTCCCAAGGCATACTAAAATTGAGTAAATTTTCTGCATAAATTTCCTACTAATTTTAGTTCTACAATTGTCGATGAGGGTTTTGCAGAATAAAATAAAGTTTTATGAACAGTTATGGAAAAATATTCTGGTACCAGATTTTTTTTTATTTTTTCAGATGGAGTTTCACTCTTGTTGCCCAAGCTGGAGTACAATGGCACAATCTTGGCTCACTGCAACCTCCGCCTCCCAGTTTCAAGTGATTCTCCCGCCTCAGCCTCCCGAGTAGCTGGGATTAGAGGCGTGGGCCACCATGCCTGGCTAAGTTTTTGTATTTTTAGTAGAAATGGGGCTTCACTATTTATCCAGGCTGGTCTTGAACTCCTGACCTCAGGTGATCCGCCCACCTCGGGCTCCCAAAGTGCTGGGATTATCTGGTACCAGTCTTAAAATAAAAACAAAAATATAAATTTGGTATTTCTAATCCATTACATAGAATGTAAGACTTCAGATTTATATAGAGGAAAACTTCCCTATTAATAGTTAATTTAGACGAGAGCATTTCCTTGTTGCTGAACTTCAGTGCTTTTTGTTGCATGAGTCATAATATAAAAAAACTGCACATAATGCACACATTATAAATATATTCCTCAAATAAACAACATCATAAAGTATGATTAACTTTAACTCATCATATTCTACTCATATTCTTATCCATCCAATAAATAAACAATACGTTTTATGTAAAGTGGAAATCCATATTTTTGTATGCCCATTTTCCTGGTCCAGACCTTATTCACTTTATAATTCAGGACTTGATTAAAAAACAGAAGCCACTGTATGCAAAATATAAATGGTTTAATATAAACTTAGATGACTGTTGTAAGAACTGGCGGACTATTAATGAGACATCTATTAAAAATCAAGTAAGCTACCACCAAACATTAAATAAGCATACACTGGAAAGTTCACTTTAAAGCATCAAGGTGATTGTATGTTGTTCTCAAAGATTTACTAGAAAGCTCCTGTAATTCTCAGGAATTTCTATGAAGCTTTCACCTCTTATCTTAGTCATTAGCCACAAAGAAAAGAGTGCTTAGTGAAAAGTGGGAAGCCACTGAGAATCTCAAATCTCCATGCATATGGCTACATTTGATTTCTTCTTTTCTGTCTTTCGTATTTTGGACTGGGTCCCCTTCATTAGCAAGTTAACCTTGAATAAAACAAGACATCTCTAGCTAATGTAGTTCCTAACATGCAGAGGAGACTGGGAAAAGGACAGTGATAATGTCAAGTTGAAAACTGATAACTTGACAATTTATTTTTTTCTGTTCATTGCTTTTTTCATTTTTAAATTTTGAATAAGCTTTAGGTTGATGTGCTATAACTACCCACATAACTGAAGACTTTTCATCCTCTTCTAGAAAGAGGAGATACAAAGTCTGATACGCCATTCATATATCTCAGTGTGAAGTTCATTTATCCTCTAATCAGTTACAAAACTATGTATCCACATATGTATATGTGGATATAGACATATTTATAATTGAAACATTGAAATACTGAACTAGTATTAATGCATTTATATTCAATACAAGGAAAAAGTTAAAATGGAAAAACTAGTTAATGTATGCAAATATATAACTATTAAATAAAATAATTAAATCTATAATAAGAGCACATTCATGAAACTGGATACATGGCCACGGATGGTATTTGCAACTTCTTTCTTCCATTAACCATTTTCTGATCATCTTGATTTTAGCCACCATCTTAGCATGCCAGGGAGTTTTACCTGGTATGGTGACTGTGCCTTTATGGATGAAGGATCTGTGTTATTAGTGGTCCTGCTTGGGTTGGGTTTCTGTACTTTGCATTAGCTTTTACTTTTGAATATTAAAAACCATCACATTGGCTCCCGTTACGGATTTATAGCTCTCTATTTTAAGTGGTCCTTGCCAAGATAGTAAACCTTTCCTTTACCTCTGGATTCAATTGCATAAAAGATTAATGTGACTAAAAGACAGGTGAACATCTCACCTTCCTTTTCAACCGAACCTTTGTTATTTCCACTAGTGAAAACATTCTGATGTCAAGCAAGGCCTGCGGTGGCTGGTAAAGAGGACAGGCTGGCATACACGGTATAGGTTATCTTATCGACCTGATTATTGAGGGCCTCCTATGCATCCTGTTTGTGAGGATGCAATTAATTTGTGCCTTTACGAAAGGTCCATTCTAATATTTCTACTCTAGAACATGTCACTAGTGTTGTTTTTTTTTCCCCTCTAAAATTCATCCAAATCATTAGTCACTGCCCATGAAATTATGTAGATATGTCTCTGGCTATTTCTTCCAGACAGTGAACACTCAAAATCAATGTTTAAAGCTCTGCTGACTGGGAGGATGACTTATACTGTTACCTCCTAGGGCCACTGCTGAATGAATAAGACAACAGTTTAATAAATACACACATATCAGTCACAGTGATGACTATCAATAAGTAACCACAAATGCTTCTTTGGGTAAAATCCTTCTCACTACTATTCCAGTCATGCTATAGTAACAAAGCTTGTCTTGTTTCTGAAGGTGAAGTACTGCCGTTGTTCTTTCCATCTCAAAGATTCTGTTATTCCCCAGTGGATTCAGGAAGCTGTTTTCAATGGTGGCATCTTACAGTGTAATTTGTGGCCTAAACATAATTGTTTTTAATAATGTAGGTACTCTTTTTATCTCTGTAAAGAGAAGTTTAAAATCCTCAGTCAGAGAAGGAAGGCTGCTTCTGCAGGCAAAGACACAAATTAATTGGATACTCACCAACAGGATGCATAGGAGGCCCTCAAAAATCTGGTAGATAAGATAACCTATACTAGGTATAGGTTAAAAGAGTGATAGAGTTAAAGTGAAATCACATGGCTAGGTCAGGTGTCATTAGGAGAACTGAGAGAGTTCCTGTTAGTGGTAAGGGGCTGAGTTTGACTATATGGTAGGCATGTGTTTGGTAGGTCATTATGTGTTATCATATAGATAAAGACTTACTAGTAGTGTAAAGACATAAGCCTGAATAAGGGCTATGGCAAATTTGAGAATGGTCAGTAGGATTAGAATAATGAGAAGACTAACAGTTGATAGTGCTAGTGTGGCTCCTCCGATTAAATGTATTAGTAGGTGTCCGGCTGTAATGTTGGCTGTTAATCGCACAACTGATGCCATTGGTTGAATGAATAGGCTAATAGTTTCAGTGATCACTAGCATAGGGATAAGTGGCGTAGGTGTGCCTTGTGGTAAAAAGTGAGCTAAGGAGACTTTTGTTTTAAAATGGAAGCCTGTAATTACTGCACCTGCTCATAAGGGGATTACTATACCTAGATTTATTGACAATTGGATAGTTGTTGTAAATGAATGGGGTAGAAGCCTGAGGAGATTGGTTGAGGCAATGAAGAGAATTAAGGAGCTCGGTATAAGGGATCAGGTTCATCCTTTGATGTTACGGGTAATTATTATTTGTTTTAGTACAAGCTGAACTAATCTTTGTTGAATTAGATGAATGGAGGTTGGAAATAGTATGGTGGGAAATAAAATGATTAATACTGCTGCAGGTAGACCTAGAATTGTCAGGGTAGTAAAAGAGGTGAATAGATTTTCATTCATTTTAATCCTCAGGGGGCTTTATGTTTTGTGTTTTGGTTATTTTTGGTGTTGGGGGGTATGATAAATGAAATTTGATCATTTTAACTGCATAAACGGAGAGTAAGGTTATGATTGTTGACAGGATAACAATGGATCATGTAGAAGTATCTAGTTCAGGCATTCACTGAAGAGAGGTATAGATCAGTCTTCTACTTAAAACGTTAATGCTGGGTAGCTTTACAGTTATGTTATAGTGCAGATGTGGATCAGGTTTCGAAGTATTTTAAGGAGATTAATTCTAGGACAATAGGTATAGAACTGTGGTTAGACTCACAAATTTCTGAGCACTGTCCATAGTAAAGCCCTCATCATATAGCTGTCAAGGTAGTTTGATTAAAGCGTCCAGGGATTGCATCTGTTTTGAGGCCCAGTGAGCAGATAGTTCATGAGTGCAGGGTGTCTTCAGATAAGATTAATATACGGATGGGGATCTCTATTGGGAAAATTGTTCGGTTGTTAACTTTGAAGAGTAGAAGTTCTCCCGTCTTTAAGCCTGCTCTTGGTAATACATATGAATCGAAGCCTCATTATTCAGTTTGTATGTTCATAGCTTCAATATCATTTGCTTTGACGGTAAGAGAAGGGTTGTTAACCTCATCTGTTATGTACAGAATATATAAGGATGGGAGGTCAATTAAAATTAAGATAATGGCAGGTAAGAGAGTTCAGACAGCCTCGATTTCTTGGGCATCTATGGTGCTAGTATGAGTTAATTTTGTTGTGAGTATCAGAGAGATAATAGAGAGGACCAGGGAACTAATTAGGAAACTATAAGAGCATGGTCATGGAAAGTGAGCAGTGCTTCTATAATAGGGGATGCGTCTTGAAGGCCTACTTGAAATGGATGAGCCATTAACACATACAGGATTTAACTATATATTAACTTTCACAAAGTTATGTAATGATTTTACTAATATCTTATCGAGAAAGTCGTAGAGGTTATGGGATTGGCTTGAAACCAGTTTCTGGAGGTTCGATTCCTTCCTTTCTTGTTGAGATTTTCACGTAGGTTGGCTCTTCGAATGTGTGGTAAGGTGGTGGACAGCCGTAAAGCCACTCTAAATTAGTATGAATGCTCAATTGTTAGAACTTTTTGTTTTGAAGCAAAGGCTTCTCAGATTATAAAGATTATTAATATACCTGCTGTTAGTGAGACAAATTAGCCTACGGATGAGATAATATTTCATGCAGCGGATGCATCAGGATAATCGGAGTAAGGTCAGGGCATACCAGATAGGCTGAGGAAGTGCTATGGGAAAAAGGTTAAATTAACACCTCTAAATACAATGGTGAAGTGGATTTTAGCATAGGTCTGATTAAATATACAACCTGAAAATTGGAGGATCAGTGGACAAAGCCTCCTATGATGGCGAGTAACACTCCTATTGATAAGATGTACTGGAAATGGGCTACAACATAATATGTATTATGTAAGACAGAATCTAGTGATGAATTAGCTAGTACAACGCAGACTAGACCTCCTACTGTGAAAAGGAAGATGAATCCCAGGGCTCAGAATATTGCAGGAGATCATTTGATGTTACCCCCATGCAGTGTAGCTAATTAGCCAAAGACCTTGACGCCAAGAGGGATAGCAATAATTATGGTAGTGGAGGTGAAGTATGATGGTGTGTCTATGTCTACTCCTACTGTAAATACATGGTGAGCCCATACGATAAGTCCTAAGAAGCCAATTGATATCATGGCTCATACTATGCCCATATACCCAAATGGTTCCTTTTTTCCGGAAGAATACATTACGATATGGGAGATTATCTCGAAGCCTGGTAGGAGAAGGATATGCATTTCAGGGAGACCAAATAATCAGAATAAATGTTGATACTAGATAGGGTCACCCCTGCTTGCAGGGTCAAAAAAAGTAGCGTTGAGGGTACGGTCAATTAATAGCACAGTAATGCTGGTGGCTAGGACTGGGAGAGAAAGGAGTAGAAGGACTGCTGTAATGAGGACTGATCAGATGAAAAGGGGTGTTTGACACTGGGATATGGCTGGGGGTTTTATGTTAATGATTGTGATAATAAAGTTAATGGCCTCTAAACAGAAGAAACACCTGCCAAGTGGAGTGAGAAGATGGTCAGATCCACAGAGGCTCCTGCATGTACTAGGTTTCCTGCTAAAGGGGGATAAACTGTTCAGCGCCTGGCTTCTACTATTGAGGATGAAAGTAGGAGTAGAACAGATGGAGGGGAGAAGTTAGACGCTAATGTTATTTATCAGAGGGAATGCCATGTTGGGTGCACCAATTATCAGTGGGACTAGCCAGTTGCCAAAACCCCCAATTATGATTAGTATTACCATAAAGAAGATTATGACGAATGCGTGGGTGGTAGCAGTAACATCGTAGATCTGATCATCTCCTAGCAGAGTTCCTAGTTGGCCTTGGTTGGTTTGAAGAATGGCATTTGTATCATTTCCTAGGGCTGTTCTAAAAATGTTCCACAAACTAGGTGGCTTGCACAACAGAAATTTGTTGTCTCACAGTTCTGGAACCTAAAACTCCAAGATCAAGCTATCAACAAGGTCGGCTTCTTCTGAAGGCCGTGAGAATCTGTTCCATGCCTCTCTACTAGCTTCTGGTGGTTTGCTGACAATCTTCGGTGCTCCTTGGCTTGTAGATGCATCACTCTGATCTCCACCTCATGTGCACATGGCATTTCTTCTTTTCATGCAGATATCAGTCAGATTAGGGCCTACCTTATTGGCCTTATCTTAATGAATTAAATATACAAGGATCTTATTTCCAAATAAGGTCACATTCTCGGGTACTAGGGGTTAGGACTTCAACATATGAATGTGGTGGGGAACACAGTTCAAACCATAAGAGAAGTCAAGGTATTCAGATTTATCAACACCTGCCACATGTTCCATTCTTATTCTCAGGATTCTACTTGTTCCAAACCAATACCCTAATGAAAAAGAACTGATGAGACTGTGAATTGATTTCTCTGTTAAATAATACAGCTGCCAAAAAGGTTAGACTTCAGATTTGGTTTTCACAAATGTTAGCTGTGAAACTATACTAAATTATTTCTGATCCCTGGCCTTAAACTGGAAATTCAAAGCAGTGAGTCTGTCATTTTCCTTTTTCAGGTTTTCCACTGCACTTAGAAGACGCCAGCCCATTCCACAATTCCTGTACTGTTTTCCTCCCTTATCTTGTATTGCTACAATTACCTGTTCTCCCATAGTTTTCCTCATATAAGTACTTAGCTATATGTGATGATTTAGTTAACTCTTTTACAACTACAAGCTAAGGATAATCTGTGTTGTACTTTCCATTTTTCACTGACAATGAGTCCATTACTAAATTCAAATCTAATAAGATTAAAAAGCTAGTTCCATAGTATCATTTTTCAGATTCTGTTAGGCCTACTATACAAAAAACATCACCAGTCAGTGTTAAGCTAGGAAAACAGAAGCACTCAATATTTTCTGAGTATAAAGCTTTAACGTCTAATTAAGGGCTTTCATGATTATTGGGAAATATTCCCGGGATAAAAATTAGGAAGCCAGTGCCCAAAGTAATGTTGATGCCACTGAAGGCCGAGGAATAAAACACTGACGAGCTTAATCTGATCTTGAAAGTGATTATTAAAAGTTTGGAAGAAAGCTGTCACATACTCAAAAATCTTTGAAAAGCTTGCACCACCCATCTCATTCTGCAGCAGAGAAACAGGTGGTTAGCAAGAGCTTCTTAGGAAACTGCTATGAATTTTACATACTCTGATGCTTCTGGCTGCAGTTCTTTTTTGAGGAAAACAGCTTTCTTTTTTGTTCTGCTTTGAAAGGAGAGTCCTCTCATCCATGAAATCCAGAATTGTGTATGAAAGGTAATTTTGAGAAGTGCAAAGTGTTCTTCAATAAGTGTAAATTATGGTGGGTTGAAAATAGATAGTCCACGACGTTCATTCCTTCCTCTATCCATTAAATAAGAAGTCCCTAATCTCCTTTGTTATACTACTTGACTTTAAAAATTATTATCCTAAAATATAATTCAAATACTATCACTCTCTCAATTACACCTCAAGGAATTAAATAAATAACAAACACTTCCCATGATCTAATTCTAATCTATTGTCTAACTTCCAAGTAAGCTTGCTTCTCCAGCTTCTATAATAACCTCTACTTTTTGTTATGTCTAACTACAGCTATATGTATCCATCAAAGCTCTATGCCTTTATGCTCCTCTTATATCATGAAATTCTGTTTTGTCCCAATCCAAACCTAGTAAACTCAAATGCTCTATCCTCCTTGAAGCTTTTCCTTTTATCCCACATCAGATGCAGTCATTTCTTCCTGCACAGAACTTGACTTATACCTCTATGTAGCAGTCATTTCATTCTGCCTCATGTTTTCCTTCAACACTACAGTTTTTCTTTTCAATCCAGCTAACATATTGTTAAGTCCAAAGTGAAATATGTAAACTCCTACCTGCTACTCCCAAAGCTTTTCCATTGTACATCTAGATTTCTATACATTTCAACTCATCATATCTGGAAAAGAATAGGCATTTGGCAAAACTTGAACCCTGATTAGAGCCAGTGATGTCCAAAGGATATGAATTCCTTAGCTTTAATATCTGCTTCAGATACTAGTAAAACTTCTTGCCCTGAAGAAAGTGAGTCTCAGAAAGTGATACCTTCTGTTGAAAGATTATTTTCGCGGCCGGGCGTGGTGGCTCACGCGTGTAATCCCAGCAGTTTGGGAGGCCGAAGTGGGCGGATCACGGGGTCAGGAGATCGAAACCATCCTGGCTAACACGGTGAAACCCTGTCTCTACTAAAAATACAAAAAAATTAGCCGGGCGTGGTGGCGGCGCCTGTAGTTCCAGCTACTCAGGAGGCTGAGGCAGGAGAATGGCGGGAACCCAGGAGGCGGAGCTTGCAGTGAGCTGAGATCCGGCCACTGCACTCCAGCCTGGGCGACAGAGCAAGACTCCGTCTCAAAAAAAAAAAAGAAGATCACTTTCTGACTCAGACATTTCCAAAGGTTATAGGGCCACTCCAGTGTAACAAAGCGCAAGGTCTATTATGTAACTGGCTAGTGGAATGTGAAATCTAGAATACCCAGAGTCATAGTGCTGGGCCCAGGTTCCCCAATTCTGATTGCAGCTATCTTTGCAAGAGATCTTTTCCAGCCACAACTGTGTTTCTGTAGTTCATCATTTTTTATTAGTAGTATTTTATGCACTACAATCATTTTACAAACGTATATAAATGTATTGGTAATGTATCTTTATATATTACATATAACTATTTTTATACTATTAATCACTTTTATTTTTGCCTCAGTAGTAGGACTCTGACTAGTACATAGGATAGAAACAAAATATCTATGCATAGGCATATTATGGCAAAATATTTGTAAGTAAAAACAAAGATATTATCTTGAAAGCGACAAATAAAAAATGATAGGGAGACCACTCTAAGATTAACATTTGCCTTCTCAGCAGAAATGATTAAGGTCATAAAACAGAGTACTGACATATTTAAAGTGCTGAAAGGAAAAAATGATGGCTAACCAAGAATTCTATATTCAGCAAAAATAGTCTTCAAAACTGAGGGTGAAATACATTCCCAGATAAACAAAACTGAGATAATCCATTGCTAGCAGTTAGGTCTTTAAAAAATATATGCAACTCCTTTTTGCTGACAGGAAATGGTCCCAGGTCATAATGTCCATCCATACACAGAAATGAAGAGCACCAATAAAGGTGATAATGTAAGTAAATATAAAAGATAGAAAAAATACATCTTGTTCTCTCTTCTTCTCTTAATTTTTTAAAAGTTGCATGAAACTCTAATTAAAAAACTATATCGTTGGACTTATACAGCTTAAAGTTGATATATATTACATATATGATAATAATAACACAAAGGAGGTGGAACATAGAACTATACTACAAAAAATTTGTATATTTACTAGAATTAAATTTTATTATTCTAAAATAGATGATAAACTAAGAAATATATTGTAATTACAGGGACAACCACTATGAAAATAACCCAAAAAATGAACAAAAATATTTCACTATAAAATATTTATCTGACACAAAAGATCACAGTGATGAAGGTACAGAGGGAAATAAATACATGATACAAATGCCAAAAAAATGGGAGCTATAAATCCTACTTTATAAATAATTACATTAAATATACATATTTAAAAACCAATACAAAGGCAGATTTTCAGGTACAGTTTACAGAAAAGCCATACAGGCCGAGTGCGGTGGTTCACCCCTGTAATCCTAGCACTTTGGGAAGCCGAGGTGGGCAGATCCCTGAGGTCAGGGGTTCGAGACCAGCCTAACCAACATGACAAAACCCCATCTCTACTAAAAATACAAAAAATAGCCTGGCACAGTGGTGAATGACTGTAATTCCAGCTACTTGGGAGGCTGAGGCAAGAAGATCGCTTGAACCCAGGAAGCGGAGATTACAGTGAGTTGAGATCATGCCACTGTACTCCAGCCTGTGTGGCAGGGTGAGACTCAGTCTCCAAAAAAAAAAAAAAAAAAAAAAAAAAGTCATACATTATATCATATCATCTGCAATAAGAAAGTGTGAGATTCAAAGGAATAAATATGTCAATAGTAAAAATATAGAGAAATACATCATGCCAGCAGGAATGACACAAAAGAATGGCTGTGCTAATAGAACGAACTGACTTTAAAACAAAGAAAAATGTTAAAGGAGTCAAAGATGAAGATGTTATAATAATAAAAACAATTCATCAGGAAGATATGGTGATTAGAGACCTATATTCAGAGAACAACAGAGCCCCCAAATTTATGGATTAATAACTGACATAATGAAGGATGAATTTAAAAATGCAACAATAAGATTTGAAAGCTTTAGTGCACCAGTTTTCAGTAATAGCTAAAACAATATGAAAATTAGCAAGTATATGTAGTATTCTTGAACAAAATTATAAACAAACTAAACTCCAAGCAAGAAGAAGAAAGGAAATCTAAATATTGCAGTGGAAATCAATAAAATAGAAAACAAATCAAAATGAACAAAACAATGAACCAAATGTTGGTTTTTTTCTTTGAAACAGATCAACATAGTATTCAAAATTGGTTGATGAAGCAAATAAAAGAGAAGATATAGTTTAATAAAATCAGGAGTAAAAGAGGCATCATCATTACTGATCTTACAATAAACACAAGGGTTAAAATGAAATATAAGCAACTTTATGGGTATTTAATAGTGTGCAGTGGAATGCAAAGCAAACTAAAAATGTTTTCAAGGAAAATATATTTGACATATAAGAGGCAACACTGGAGAATACATTTTTAAAACAACAAGATTCCTTTGTGAAATATGTTTCTTCTCAGTTGGCAAATACGTGGGTGAAAAATATTCTTCTTAATAAAACAAGATGCAGGCTTGGAGATCAAATACTTGAGCCAAAGTAGTCTAGATTGAAACCCTGCCCAGTTACTTTTTAAGAAATGGGTTATTGAAACTATCACCTGGTTTCCCTGATTCTCAATTACTTTATTAGTAAAATAAGGACTATAATATTAAAATAAATGAATATTAGGATTAAGAGGTAAAATGTATAAAATGCTGAGCATAGTGACTGTCATCTGAATGCTCAATAAACAATTTTGGTATTATACTGTTAGAGTTTCTTTTAAGTAGAAAATTATTATGTATAAGAAAACTTGACTAATAAAGAATTTGTTAAAATAAAATCTTATTGTATCATTAAAATGATCTATAAATGCAGTTTATGTATGGGTCAAAAAAAGATGAATCATTTTTCACAGCAGATGAATTTAGAGGCAGAAAGCATTGCTTTAGAAAAAAGCTGCAAATTGACTCTAATTTCTATAGGTAAGATAGGAAGCAATATGCAAAAATATTGTTATTACTTCTGTCACTTCCATTGTGCAAGAGACAATAGTTGCTACCTAAATAAATCTTGACAATGTGGAAGAGTTGTACTTGATGGATGATGTCACCTATTTAAAAGATCCTCCTGCCCTCCTTTAGTTCCTCCTTTGCTTTAGAATTTCCTCAAAAGAAATGCCAATATTCTGAAAGGCTGAGAGAAGGGTGAGCGCCAATTACAGTCCCAGTGGAGACACAAACAATTCCACTCATCAGTAAGCAAGAAGGTGAACCGTTGGAGGAGCTTCTTATATTAATGCTGCAGTAAATGTGGCGAGTCCGTCACGGAATATTTCAATACATCGTGCATGTCATTTGGATTTACAAGCAACCTGCTGAGAATGTGGAGACCTACTTTCCTCTGCTGTGATTTCAGTACATTTTAAGAAATCTTTCTAAATTATATCCCTTCCCTAAAACATTTGGTTCTGTAATACTTTTCTTAGTTCATAAAGAAACATTTTTCCCCTAATTTAAAGGAAGGCATGTATTTTCTAAGGATATAAACATGTTCAAGGTAAAATCTGCAGATTTTTTGCATTAAAGAATATCATACCTGTAGTCTTAATTTAAAAAGAGAATGAGTAAGTGAGAGAGAGATAGAGAGAGAGAGGGAGAGAGAGAAGAGACAACCGAGTATATAACTTAACATCAAGAAATGAAAAAATAGGTAAGCATTAAATAAAATAAGACAATTGATATATTTATTATTCTCTTTGAAGCAAAGTCAGACTACGTTCTTTAGTCTATTACAGATTTATGCTATCAATATAACTGCATATTATTTCACAAATAATCTAACTTCTACAATAATAGTATTTGGGGAGGAAATAGTAAATGTCACATGTTGAGTTAATGGCCTATTATAAGTCAAATTTGCTTAAAATATGCACCCATTATATGTGTTAATGATTTTTAATAATTTAAAGTTATATAATACAGCTGTGAACTGAAATGAAATTCTGATTGATTCTTTGTGGAAAATTAAAGTTGCAAAACAAACTAGTAAAGCTTTTCCTCAGGAGAGAAAATACACAAACACAGCTTTTAAAACAATAGGTGATTTCTGAGGGGAGGATTCATTTTGTGCCCTAGTTTTGGCTGAGTGTCTTAGAGATGTTCAATACCATCCTATAGCAGGCTTGTTGAAAGCGCACATATTGCTTTGGTCGAGAAGCCATCCTTGCATAGTGGAAGAATACAATTTATTTCAAAGCATAGTAAACATATTTATGTATAAAATAAAATGAAAGAACGTCTTCAACTTGACTCACTTCGCTAATGCGTATAGTTAGGCCTGTATTTTTGTCTACAGCACATTAACATTCACTGAAAATATTAAGTTCCCTTTATGCTTTGAGAGTTAACAGCATAGTAAAGATCATGGGCACTGAGTTAAACATTGTTTAAATCATGACAAGGTCAGTTATGAGCTGTATAATTTAGGGTAATTTTCTCAGTCTCTTATCTATAAAAGAGGAGACTCTCCACCTTAAGACTTGTTTAGAGATTAAAAACACAATCTATATAAAGTTCTAATTATTGTTTCTGGTCCCATTATAAATGATCAAAATAATTAGCTATTATCTTCTTTATTACTGAGAACAGAAGCTGAATATAAATTTACTAAATATATTTTTAGTTATATTTTGGTCACTATAAGTTATTGTCCTATTCACTCTGTTATTTTATCTGTTAGAAAGGACATAGTCTATAATCTATAAAAATAAGAATTAACATATTAAGTAATGCAACAAATACTGAACATTTGCTATGTTTTAAGCACTGCTAGTCACTAACAAAATAATAGTGGCAAAATAAGATTTTTCACTGTTTACTTGCATCTCATAGTATATTATGGGAGAATTTAGGTAAACGTAGGACGGAGTTTCTGTTATAATAAGAAAATCACTACCTCATTTTTAGTTGAAAAAACATGTATATGTATAATGAGTTATCATATGTAGAAAACACCAACTCACTGGTCTAAGTCTACCTGTAGACTATTTATTATAGAGCTAAATATGGGTCAGATATAGAAGCTGGCAGTTTCTGTCTAGCAGTTTCATACTGCCTTACATGTAAGCACTACATTTATGCTTACAGTCATTCATCTAGTGAATCAAATATTTGTTGAGTTCTTGTCTGTGCCAGGCTCTGAAAAGCACTTTGAACCAAAACACTGATAAGAAATTCTCATCCTTCCTCTTTGAGAGGAGTGAGGAAGTAGATATATAAACAGAACCCAAGTTTATTTACAGTAAAGGTATGAGCAAAGTTCTGCAGGAAAAAGAGAAATAAGCAAAAGAAGTAACATCTTAGATTTTGAAGAAAATTGAAGAATGTAAATACATGTAAAACACAAAACTTATGAAACACACAGAGTCTATGTAAGAATATTATATTTCTTTTTTTTTTTTTTTTTTTTTTTTTTTTGGAGACGGAGTCTCGCTCTGTCGCCCAGGCTGGAGTGCAGTGGCCGGATCTCAGCTCACTGCAAGCTCCGCCTCCCGGGTTCACGCCATTCTCCTGCCTCAGCCTCCCGAGTAGCTGGGACTACAGGCGCCCGCCACCTCGCCCGGCTAGTTTTTTTTTGTATTTTTAGTAGAGACGGGGTTTCACCGTGTTAGCCAGGATGGTCTCGATCTCCTGACCTCGTGATCCACCCGTCTCGGCCTCCCAAAGTGCTGGGATTACAGGCTTGAGCCACCGCGCCCGGCCCACATCTGCTTCTAAAGAGGTACTGTTAAGAAACTGGAGAGAGACCAGGTGCAGTGGCTCAAGAATGTAATCCCAGCACTTTGGGAAGCTGAAGCAGGAGGGTCACTCGAGCCTGGGAGTTCAAGACCAGCCTGGACAACATTTTCTTTTATCGTCTGTACAAAAAAATATCACACACACACACACACACACACACACACGCAAATAAATTAGAAAGGGAAGCCACAGACTTAAGAGAAAATAGTCATAAAAGCAATATCTGATAAAGGAGTTGTCTCCAAAATAAAGAACGCCTACAACTCAATAAGAATAGATGAACAAAAGATTGAAATACTTTGCAAAAGATGTGGCAGGCCAAGAGCAAATGCAAAGCTACTCAACATAAGTAATCAGAAATCCTAAGTTAAAACTAGGAGAGAAAACTAGTACCGGAATGGCTACAGAGACCAGCATACCAAATGTTGGCAAAGATTTAGAGCAAGTGAATCCATATACATTGCTTGCACGAATGTAAAATGGTACCAACCCTTTGGAAAATCATTTGGCAGTCTATCTAAGAATGTTCATATATTCATATTAGTGAAAAAACGAGAAGCAACTAAACGTCCATTAAATGGGGAATGAATAAACAATGATAAATTTTGGCAACCAATACTAATTAGCAATAAAAAGGAGTGAACTATTGCAAATACTTGAATGAATATAAAAAAAAATTTGCTGTGTCAAGGAATCCAGACACAAAAATATATGATTCCATTAACATATAAAGTCCTAAAACAAGCAAAACTTACCTGTAGTGATGGAAATTGGATTGGGGGTTGCCTGGGGTGGGAGTTAGGGAAGAGAGTGACTGCAACAGAGCACAGGGGAACTTCCTGGGGTGACCAAACACTCTACACCTTGATTGTGGTGATGATTACAAACATTTGTCCAAACTCATGTATTAATACTATACACTTACAATACACATTTTCTTATTTGTAAACCATACTGCTAGGGTTTGCATATCTGTCCTCTTCAAAACTCATGTTAAATCTTAATCCCAGGCCGGGTGCAGTGGCTCACACCTATAATCCCAGCACTTTGAGAGGCCAAGGCAGGATTGCTTGAGGTCAGGGGTTCAAGATCAGATTGGTCAAGATAGCAAGAACATGGTTCTACAAAAAAAGTAAGTAAATTGGCTGGGCATGGTGGTACATGCCTGTGGTCCAAGCTACTGAGAAGCTGAAACAGGCGGATCCCTTGAGCCCAGGATATCAAGGTTGCAGTGAGCCATGACTGCACCATTGCATTCCAGGTTGGGCTGCAGAGTAAGACCCTGTTGTGAAAAAAGGTGGGGGTGGGTGGGGTTTTTCAGAAGTGATTAGATCATAAGAGCTCTGTGCTCATGAATGAATTAGCTCATTCATGAATTAATGGAGTCAAAGGTTAATGTATTAATGGGTCATCATGGGAGGGGAACTGGTGGTTTTCTAAGAGTAAGCTCTGAGCTAGCAGCCTTAGCCCTCTGACCATGTGATACCTGTGCCCCCTTGGGATTCTTTAGAGTCCATAAGAGAAAGAAGTGCCCCTTAAACCTTGGACTTCCCAGCCTCCGTAACCGTAAGAAATAAAGCTCTTTTATTTCTAAATTTCCCACGTTCAGGTATTGTTATAAGCAACAGAAAACAGATTAAAAGAAAAAGATGTACTTCATAAAGATGATTTGAAATTTGAAAAAACAAAACAAAACAAATCACTGATACACGGAAGAAAATAAACCAATCTCAAACATTATCCTGTGTACAAGAATCCAGACACAAAAAGGACGTACCATGAAGATTTCATTTACTCCAGGTCCAAAACAGGCAAAACTACTTCATGCTGATAGAAATCACAATTGCGGTCATCTTGGAGAATTGACGGTAAAAGGGCAGGAGGCAACTTTCTGGGTTGATGAAATATCCTATATCTTGATGGGATATAGTTACACGGGTGTATACAATTATGAACACTGACACTTAAAATCTTTGTATGTAGATTATACCTCAATTTAAAGAAATGCATCCTACTCTCCATCCTTCAAAGCATTTTACTGTGCACAACTCTCTGTAGCTCTGGACTTTTTCTAGTGGTGCAATGACTATTTTAAATTTAAATTCCACATCAGGGCAAGGCCTCCATATAATAGGAAAACCGAACAGGTTCTTTGAAAATGAGTCTGTCCCAGAAAATTGCTGATGAAAACAGTGCCTATAAAGCAAAACTAGGACAGGCCAATAAACCTTGTAAGTCTGGCCACATATAACATTCTTCAATTAATACAAACGGAATCTGAATCTGAGAAGCCGAGGCAGGAGGATCCCTTGAGTTACCTGTTTTTTCTGTGTCACAGTTTCTTTCTTTCTAGAACCAAGCTGGCTTCCTGCCTTCAGATCCAACTTCTGCTCCTTCTGCTGCCCGCCACTATGAAAATCCCTGTCCTCTCCCTGGAGCCTCTTGTCCTCCTCCTTCAGACAGAGCTGCCAAGAGCAACAGCTTTATATGCAGAAGCCCATCCGCTTCTGGTGGCTTTATGTACCGGGGCCCACCCTCTTCTGCAGCCAATGCCATTTGAAATCCCATTCAAAAAAAAAACAAAAACAAAACAGACACCCAGATTCAGATCTTTCTGAAACACAAGTTACTAGAGAGATAAACAAATGACAAATGAATAACGCCTTCCCCTGACTATTTTTTTTTTTTTTTTTTTTTTTGAGATGGAGTCTCCCTCTGTCGCCCCGGCTGGAGTCTGGAGTCTGGAGTGTAGTGGTACAATCTCTGCTCACCGCAACCTCTGCCTCCTGGGTTCAAGAGATTCTCCCACCTCAGCCTCCTGAGTAGCTGAGACCACAGGCACCTGTCACCAGGCCTGGCTATTTTTGGATTTTTAGTAGAGACAAGGTTTTGCCATGTTGGTCAGGCTGGTCTTGAACTCCTGACCTCAAGTGCTTTGCCCACCTCAGCCTCCCAAAGTGCTGGGACTACAGGTGTGAGCCACCATACCCGGCCTTGCCCTGACTATTCTTACTAAAGTCACCTAATTTAGCTTCTATAGAATTTTGTGCTAAGTGACCCAGACTCTTAAAAAACTACAAAGCAGCCTTATCATCCATTTATAATCCTTTATGTCAAACCCCACACTCCCCGCCAAAAAAAAAAAAAAAAAAAAAAAAATTTGCTGAAATAAAGCACTCCACACAACTTCCAAAGACATGAACTAGACCCAGATATTCAATATGTGGGCCAGAATAGTTCTGTTGTTTATTTTTGTAAGAGCAGAAACGTGATATTTTAAAAATTTTATTTTTAGTAAAGACGGGGCTTTCCCATGTTGGCCAGGCTGCTCTTGAACTCCTGGCCTCAAGCAATTGGCCTGCCTCGGCCTCCCAAAGTGCTGGGATTACAGGTGTGAGCCACTGTGCCCAGCCCAAGTGATCTTTAAGATGCTTCAGATTTTATTTTATCATATATGGTACCATTCCTTTTAATTTGCATGAGGTATTTGCTGGTAAATTAATCATTCCCTTCCAAATTCTGTTTATTCTGTTACGTCTATGTTCAGATCAATCTAGTCATAGGTAGAGCAGAAGGAATATGCCTAAGAAAACCATGAAACTGATGGGAGCAGCTTAGAAAGTCAACTGACCCCAGCCTGGGCAAAGTAGCAAGACCTCATCTCTATAAAAAAATACAAAAATTAGCCAGGCGTGGTGGCATGTGCCTGTAGTGCCAGGTACTTGGGAGACTGAGGTGGGAGGATCGCTTGAACTGGAAAGGTCTAGGCTGCGGTGAGCCGAGATCCCAGCCACTGCACTTCAGCCTGGGCAAGAAGAGTGAGACTCCATCTCAAACACACACACACACACACACACACACACACACACACACACACAACTTCGAAAACCCCAAACAAAACAAAAAAGGAAAGTCAACTGACCATCTAGTCATTGAGATGCAGTGGAAGTATCTGATTAAATGCACTGAGAGAAGGTGGGATTGTAGGGAAAAAATTGAATTAAAGAAAAATTAGAGGTCATTGGAGCTATTTTACAACTCTGTAAATTTTAACAACTGACGGCAATGTTAAATAATTATTGTCTCTAGACATGCAAATAAGGTTTATCCTGTGAAGGACAACAGTCTTCCTTTCCCCCATGGAAAACCAGTTTCAATATTCCTGATCTCTATGTATTTCATTATTCAATATTCCTGATCTACAAACATACTCATTCTTTGGATTCTTCTTTGATCTGGCTATTACAGACTCACCACTTTCATCACTATTAAGTGGTGGGACTCAGAAGCTGATACCCCAAAATATGGGGCTTTGACATGCTAGAGGAAGGTCTCTCTGACCTTCCCTGCTCCCAGCTCAACAAAGCCTTTATCTGCCTAAGATCCAGACCCACCAAAAGGAACAATTGTTTCTTTTCCCCTCCCTGTAAGACCAAGAATATACCCCACACCTGAACAGACCCTTTCACAAGATACTATCTTATTCTCTCCCCTGGCCCATTCATTCTCCCTAGCAGGCCCCTCAACAGAACCACTTTTCTCCTCCCTCCCATAACCTTATTTGCCAGGGTAGTCTATAAGCTTCCGAGACATGCTGCAGGGTGGGTAATCAATCACTCTGAGTCTCCCTGTGTGCATGTTAAATAAATGTGTATGCATTTACCATTATACAACCTTATGAGTCTTGTTGGTTTTTTACCAATAATGACTGAAGGAAATTGGTATTTTTGTCCATTTCAGCTACTACTAGGATAATCTTATAAGATATTTGGGAAGTTATGTTTTGGTCTATTTAATATATGTGCCTCCATGAAAAACACCTTTTGCCACAGGAGACACCAATGTTTCAATATTGATAGGAGCAAAACACATGAGAGTCCTTTTTTTTTTTTTTTTTTTTGAGGCAGAGTCTTGCCCTGTCGCCCAGGTTGGAGCGCAGTGGCACAATCCTGGCTCACTGCAACCTTCACCTCCCAAGTTCAAGACATTTTTCAGCCTCAGCCTCCCAAGTAGCTGGGATTACAGGCACCTGCCACCATGCCAGGCTAATTTTTGCCTTTTTAGTAGAGACAGGGCCAGGCTGGTCTCGAACTCCTGACCTCAAGTGATCCACCCCGCTCAGCCTCCCAAAGTGCTGGGATTACAGGTGTGAGCCACCAACCCCCACCTGAGAGCACTTTTAGAAAACATTATATCTTTACCCTTTTCAAACTTGAAGCACTCGGAAAGTACCAACCTTTTGCACACTTCCAGCGGCGACATTGATTTGGTAAATAGATGTCACACTATTTATTTATTATTTGATGACTTAGGTATTCTTTCTAGCAGTGTTTTTGTAAAGCGTAGTTGTGTTTTCTTTTAGTTTCAATTACCAAAATTTCAAGTGGTTCCCAAAAAAGCCCCTGCTCTCTTAAATTCAAACTCACCTTCCTTTTTCTCACTAGGAAGGACCTTTTCTCCATCCTTGGATTGGAATTTGGAATTCTGTGCTAAAACGCCTTTGCAGTTAAAATCTGTGAACGCGGGGTGTAACCATAGGAGGTGCTGGCACTTTACGAGAATCGTGATTTTATTTAATCTGCTTTTCCAGAAGGCTGCAAATGGGAATTCCAGACAAACCCACTTGGGTGAGTCCCAGCACGCGGGCTGCGGCGTGGCAGGAGAGCTCCTCACGCGGCTCGGAGTGTAGCCCAGGTCCGCGGAGCCAGGAACCCGCCCCCAGCTCTCCAAACCCGGGAAGAGAGAGGCGACACTGCTGAGACCGAGGGATGACGGTGCTGTTTCCATTAATTCGCCCCCCGAGATGTTCTTACCTACAGAAGGAGGTGTCTGTTCACCAAATCGCTCACTTGCCGGACGACCACTCCCCCGCGGCTGCCAGGTGGATCCAAACGCTCTTGATGGGAAGGGGGCGGAGCCTGCCTGGCCGGGAGCCCAGGGCCACGCCCCCACGTTTTGCATATGTGAATCCGCGCGTCCATACCTTTCATCCCAGTGTGGAAGCCCAGGTTTTCCCGGGCCAGGGCCGGTTTTCTGGGCAGAAACAGTGAACTCCCCTGAAAGGAGCAACTTAAGTAGTACACTGGCATTTAGCATAATGAAGCTAAGGGCCTGAATTCGACCTCGATCGTTTGCTTTATTTACAAATACGTCCTTTCTTATGAATCCATTTATTTCTCCCCAAAAGCTTAGGAGAGAAGGCTGGCTGGCTGTGACCCCTACTCTACACAAGAAGAAAGTGAGGAGGAAGAAAGCAGGCCTAGTAAATAGAGAAGCCTGGGTTTTAGTTGGGGCTTCTGGCTCCAGAGCCAGTGTTTGTAATCACGCTGCATTATTTTTTTTTTTAAAGGAGGTGGAGTGGGATGGTTTCCTGGCACTTTGAAAATCTTCTGATACAAACTATTTTTTCTTTTCTTTCTTTTTTTTTTTTTTTGAGACGGAATCTGGCTCTGTCGCCCAGGCTGGCTGGAGTGCAGTGGCGCGATCTCGGCTCACTGCAAGCTCCGCCTTCCGGGTTCAAGCCATTCTGCTGCCTCAGCCTCCAGAGTAGCTAGGACTACAGGTGCGCGACACCACACCCAGTTAATTTTTTGTATTTTTAGTAGACACGGGTTTCACCATATTGGCCAGGCTCGTCTCGAACTCCTAACCTCGTGATCCGCCTGCCTCGGCTTCTCAAAGTGCTGGGATTACAGGCATGAGCCACCGCGCCTGGCCTTTTTTCTTTCTTTCTTTGTTTCTTTTTTGATGGCGCCTCTCTGTTGTTGGCCCCGGGCTGGAGTGCAATGGCATGATCTCGGCTCACTGCAACCTCTACATCCCGGGTTCCAGCAACTCTCCTGCCTCAGCCTCCCGAGTAGCTGGGATTACAGGCGCCCGTCACCACGCCCGGCTAATTTTTGTATTTTTAGTAGAGATGGGCTTTCACCATGTTGTCCAGGCTGGTCTCAAACTCCTGACCTCAGGCGATCCACCTGCCTCAGCCTCCCAAAGTGCTGGGATTGCAGGCGTGAGTCGCAGCACCTGGCCACCTGGCCTCTTTTCTTTTCTTTTATTTATTTCTTTTTTTTTTGACAGAGTCTCACTTTGTCTCCCAGGCTGGAGTGCAGTGGTGCAACCCCAGCTCACTGCAACCTTGATGTCCCAGGCTCAGTGATCCTCCTGCCTCAGCCTCCCAAGTAGCTGGACTTGCAGATGGGTGCCACCACATCACATAATTTTTAATTTTTTTTTTTTTTTTTTTTTTTTTTTTTTTTGTAGAGACAGCGTATCTCTCACTATCTTGCCCCAGGCTGTCTTGAACTCCTGGGGCCTCAAGCATCCTTCCTGCCTTGCCTCCAAAGTGTTGAGATTACAGGCGCTGCAGCCACTACGCTCAACCTACAAAGAGTTTATATATTAAAGTGAAATTTCTTATTAAACAGAAGATTTTTTTAAAAAACATTACAAGGTTCTTATTGGTTAAAATGGAAAAAAAATTTATTTTGTTCATCTCCTGGTAGAACTGAAAAACTCTCCCTAAAGATGAACACTGCATGGCTTCTAAGGGCTACCAGCAGAAGTGAAATGGATTAAAAGACCCCAAGATGTCTTGGTTCTCTGTCCTGTGGCTCTGGGTTTTCTATTTTCATCTTCCTGATATGTGGAAAGTCCCAAGCTGAACCTTAGGTGTAGGAGTGCGCTGCTCATTGTGCAACCTTGCAAATTGCTGGGTTCTTCCAGAGAATGTTGTGAAATTTTCTTAAAGGCTGAAGGTGTCATGATTTTCTCCACACCTCTTGAAGAAGATGAGTTCAAATTGGATCTTGAGACGTTTACTCTGATTCTCTCATATCTCATAGCCATAGTCTAAGTCAGAGAGAGATATTGAATTCATTCATGCATAGAAACATAAATGACACATTTGCAGATTACATGACATGACATTTGAGTTTGATCCCATATGATCGTGTGGGGAGAAGGGTGTGGATGGGGTCATAGATGACAAAAGATTGGCCATGTGTTGATTATTGTTAACTTGGGTGGTAGTTCTTAGAAATGGATTGTACTGTTTTCCACTTTTGTATATGTTTGTTGTTTTCCATAATACAAAATAGTTTTAAAATCATTTATTCTGACTGGGGACAGTGGCTAATGCCTGTAATACAGCACTTTGGGAAGCCGAGGTGGGTGGATCGCTTGAGTCCAGGAGTTCAAGATCAGCCTGGGCAACATAGTGAGACTCTGTCTCTACAAAAATACAAAAATTACCCAGGTATGGTAGCCTGCATCTGTAGTCCCAGTTACTTGGGAGGCTGAAGTGGGAGATTGGCTTGAGCCTAAAGAGGTGGAGATTGCAATGAACTGAGATCACGCCATTGCACTCCAGCCTGGGTGACAGAGCCAGACCCTGTCTCAAATAAACCTCCACACAAAAAAGAAAAAAAATCATTTGTTCATTAATAATTTATTTACTGAGTAACTACTATGTGCCAGACACTGTCCTAGGTGCTTGGGATGCATTCGTGAACAAAGTTAAAAATCTCTGCCTTGTAACTTATATTCTAGCTTGGAATGGGGTATGTAGAAGGAATGTAAATAGTAAACATGATGAGTTAGTGAATTTTATAGTGTGTTAGAAAGTGATAAGTGCTGTGGATTCCAATGAGAAGAGGATAGACAAGGGGACTAAGCCTGAGGCTTGGGGCTCCAACTTGGGAAAGAACCTACAGGGAGGCTGAATGAGAACAGTAGGAGAGGGAGCCATAGTGTATTAGGGAGTTGCTCAACACTGTGTACCTCCCTATTATACTTCCTTATTACTCAAAAATGTGACTGCAATTATGTCCATGAAAATCTATACAAGGCCAGGCATGGTGACTCACACCTGTAATCCCCGCACGTTGAGAGGTCGAGGTGGGCAGATCACCCGAGGTCAGGAGTTTGAGACCAGCCTGGCCAACATGGTGAACATTTAGTAGAGGTGAACCCCACCTCTACTAAAAATTCAAAAATTAGCCAGGCATGGCGGCGAACCGCTGTAATCCCAGCTACTTGGGAGGCTGAGGCAGAAGAATAGCTTGAACCCGGGAGGCGGAGCTTGCAGTGAGCCGAGATGGCGCCACTGCACTCCAGCCTGGGCGACAGAGCAAGACATTGTCTCAAAAAAAAAAAAAAAAAAAAAAGCTATTTGAATAGTTGATATAGGAGTGGAGAAAAGGAGGCCAGGCAAAGAAAATCTCACATTAGGATTACTGTAAATATGCTAATTTAGCTGTTTCACTCTTAAATGTTAACTCTTTGAAGGCAAAGATTTATCTTTAGATTTTTTTTTTTTTTTTTTTTTTGAGATGGAGTCTCACTCTGTTGCCCAGGCTGGAGTGCAATGGAGTGATCTTGGCTCATTGCAACCTCCGCCTCCTGAGTTCAAGGGATTCTCCTGCCTCAGCCTCCTGAGTAGCTGGGATTACAGGCACCTGCCACTACGCCCAGCTAATTTTTGTGTTTTTAGTAGACACAAGGTTTCACCATGTTAGTCAGGCTAGTCTTGAACTCCTGACCTCAGGTGATCCACCCCCGCTCGACCTCCCAAAGTGCTGGGATTACAGATGTGAGCCGCTGCACCTGGTCTTATCTTTAGATTTCTTTCTTGGCTGGATACCTGGCCTAATAGAGTAGTTACATATTTGCTGAGTGAATGAGCGAAAAACGCATGGAGAGTTGGAGTGAAGCTGTGACCTGCCATGCTGGGACCATCCCAGCAGAATTCAGTTGCAGATGTTGGAGCTTATAAACCGATACCGCAAAATACAGTGCCTTGGGATACCGAACTGCAGAAGCTGAAAGATCTCTCTGATCTCCCCGACAAGGTCTCTTCCGAAGAAGTTGAAGTCTTTTGTCTGCCTAAGATCTAGACCCACCAAGAGGAACTATTGTTTTTTCTTCCCTCCTTGTAAGAGTAAGAATATAAACACACTTGAATAGACCCTCTCACAGTCAAAGATAACTACTTACAAATTAATCTCAGTTCCTGATTCTTTATTGTCCTTCAGCGGAGTTCCTCTTCTTCCTCCTCCCATAACCTGTTTAGCCAGGCTGGTATACTGAAGGGGGCCAGCCCTTCCATACCTGTGGGTATTTCTCGTCAGGTGGGACGAGAGACTGAGAAAAGAAATAAGACACAGAGACAAAGTATAGAGAAAGAACAGTGGGCCCAGGGGACCGGCGCTCAGCATACGGAGGACCCGTGCCGGCACTGGTCTCTGAGTTCCCTCAGTATTTATTGATCACTATCTTTACCGTCTCGGCGAGGAGGATGTGGCAGGACTACAGGGTAATGGTGGGGAGTGGATCAGCAGGAAAACATGTGAGCCAAGGACTCTGCGTCGTAAATAAGTTTAAGGAAAGGTGCTGTGCCTCGATGTGCACGTAAGCCAGATTTATGTTTGACTTACACGAACATCTCAGTGCAGTAAAGAGCAGTATTGCCGCCAGCATGTCTCACCTCCAGCCATAAGGCGGTTTTCTCCTATCTCAGTAAATAGAATGTACGATCGAGTGGTACATCGAGACATTCCATTCCCAGGAATGAGCAGGAGACAGATGCCTTTCTCTTCTCTCAACTGCAAAGAGGCCTTCCTCAGCACAAACCCCTTACGGGTGTCGGGCTGGGGGATGGTCAGGTCTTTCCCTTCCCACCGAGGCCGTATCTCAGGCTGTCTCAGTGGGGAGAAACCTTGGACAATACCCAGGCTTTCTTGGGCAGAGGTCCCTGCGGCCTTCCGCAGTGCACTGTGTCCCTGAATATTTGAGACTGGAGAATAGCGATGACTTTTACCAAGCTTGCTGCCTGCAAACACATTTTTACCGAAGCACATCCTGCCCAGCCTTAAATCCATTAAACCTTGAGTCAATACAGCACATGTTTCTGGGAGCACAGGGTTGGAGCTAGGGTTACAGATTAA
Source organism: Rhinopithecus bieti (assembly GCF_001698545.2). Taxonomy (NCBI): domain Eukaryota; kingdom Metazoa; phylum Chordata; class Mammalia; order Primates; family Cercopithecidae; genus Rhinopithecus; species Rhinopithecus bieti. Next base: position 279,385 of record NW_016808087.1, read on the forward strand.
CAGCATCTCAAGGCAGAAGAATTTTTCTTAGTACAGAACAAAATGGAGTTTCTTATGTCTTCCTTTTTCTACATAGAAGCAGTAACAGTCTGATCTTTCTTTCTCCCACAGTATATAAGCTTCTGAACCCTACTGGGAGGTGGATACACTGTGTGGTTCTCCCTGTGCAAATATTAATATATTTCTATGCCTTTACCTTTTTTTAATCATCCAGGGTGGAGTGCAGTGATGCCATCTCAGCTCACTGCAACCTCCGCCTCCCGGGTTCAAGCAATTCTTGTGCCTCAGTCTCCCAAGTAGCTAGGATTACAGACATGTGCCACCACACCCACCCAGCTAATTTTTGTCTTTTTAGTAGAGATGGGGTTTCACCTTGTTGGCCAGGATGGTTTTGAACTCCTGGCCTCAAGTGATCCGCCAGCCTCAGCCTCCCAAAGTTCTGGGTGTGTGCCTTTTCTCTAATGAATTTACTCTTTTTTTTTTTTTGAGACGGAGTCTCGCTCTGTCGCCCAGGCTGGAGTGCAGTGGCGTGATCTCCGCTCACTGCAAGCTCTGCCCCACGGGTTCACACCATTCTCCTGCCTCAGCCTCCTGAGTAGCCGGGACTACAGGTGCCCGCCACCTTGCCCGGCTAATTTTCTTTCTTTCTTTTTTTTTTTTTTTGTATTTTTAGTAGAGATGGGGTTTCACCATGTTTAGCTAGGATGGTCTCGATTTTCTGACCTCGTGATCTGTCCACCTCAGCTTCCCAAAGTGCTGGGATTACAGGCGTGAGCCACCGTGCCCGGCCATATTTACCTTTTTTGTGAGTTGGTTTTCAGTGAACCTTTGGAGGGTGAAGGGGAAACTGCATTGACCCCAACACGGACCCACATCATGGAAGGATGTGTGGACGAGCACAAGAATTTCTGTCAGTGACGCTGATGACCAAAGGTTGGAATTTACTCTCCAATTTTTATCTTTATTGTAAAATCTGCTACAGGATAGTATGGGACCTGGCATCCACTGACTGAAACCCATCCCAAACGTTTACATATCACCCGTTGTCTTTTGCTTTGTTGGCCTCACCAATGCAAAGTGCACATCTTATAGAACAGAGAGACGCCTGAGAATATGAAGAGATTGTTATTTTTATTAAGGAAGAGTAGCCTTTTTTTTAAAGCAGGGTCACAGAAACAGGAAAGAAGTTAGTGAATGTACAATATGAAACAACAATAAATCCATCATAAGAAATATTTTTCAAAAGAATAAAATATTAGTTTTCATGATTTTATTTTGTTAAGCTCAGAATACAAACAGATTTTTGACATGAGTGGCTGTGCTTCCACCCCTTATGTTGATAATACATGCTAATCTTTTATCTTTTTTTCCAAATGAAAACAAGATTACAAAAACAACAGAGAATAATAGCATAATAGCACAATAGCATAATAGCATAATGCTAAGTCTTGGAAGATACAGGGAGAAGAAATTGAAGTAGTCATACCACCACAAAGGAAGAAAAGCAACCTGAGACTTCAGACTGCAAGGGACAGCATGAGCAGTTCTAATACATACAGGTAGATGAGGCAGGACAGAAGCAGAAAGGAAGGGTGGAGGAAAGTTGCACCAAATTCTGTGAGCAAAGCCTCAGCGTTTCTTAGGCTAGAGGCAGAGCCAGGCTGGCCCGCCTAGCAGCAGCATTGCTTCTTGCAGCAGCACTTTTGCTGACAGCAGCCCTTCTGCTGGTAACAGCCCTTCCCAGAGCCACAGCCACATGAGCTGCAGGTGCGGCGGCAGCAACAGATCACGGGCGTGCTGCAGCAGCCCCCACAGCAGCCGCGGCAGCAGGGGCAGCAGCTGGAGCAGCATCCCACCCGGTAGCACCTGCAGGTGGTGCAGCTGCCACAGCCACCACCACAGCCACCACCACAGCCACCCACCACGCAGCCACACCACAGCCACACACTTCCACAACCAGCACCCCATGGTGTCAGTAGAGAAATACTCGGGAAGTGAGGAGGGAGCGCTCAGCAGTCGGGAAGAGGTCTATGTTCTCTGCTCAGGGGCCCTTAAATACCCGCTTCCAGGGCTAACGCTGCGGCATGCGGCCACTTCCTGTTTCCTCCAGCCTTCCCTGGAGGATTTCCCAACCTGAGTGTATTTCCTCATGAACACCTCTGACGTCATAGAATTGCTTAAGTTCCATTACTTCTTCCTCATTATGATTCTAATGAAACAACATGTTTAAATTATTTAGTCTTGTTTACCTAGCAGCTGTTCAAGTGCTAATCTATGTTCTCATTTGATTGAAGGCCCCATCTCCGTACTTCATGCATCAAGAATTCCTTGGCCCGAGAGGATGTTCCCTTGGTTTCCCCTCTCTCTAAAGAAGCTTTTGTTTTCAGGTGCCTGTCTGCGATGCCAAGAAAGGTGGATCCACATGGGAAAGCCAACCTCCCGACCAAGCTCACGTGTCATAAGGTCCTGGCTAACATCTCAGAAGCTTTCACCTGTTTAGACTTATTTTGCCTGTTGATTCACAAAAAAAAATGGTCAAAATATGGGAAGAATTCCATCTTGGGTGATGAGTCATGGTGTATTCAAAGTAAGCTTCCACCTGGCCTCTGTTTCCCCCTCTTTCCTTACACATGGAGTGTGGATGGGTAGCAGCAGCCTCTGCCACCGCAGTTCATGTCCCTAAAAGCCATGGTCTCTATGTGGACCCCAGTTTCTTAGCTTAGGGATAAATAATGCTATGACTCTTTTAAATACCTTTTTTGGAGCAATTTTGGCTCACATCAAATGAGCTGGTAGGGCCCGGGTGCGTGTGGTTCACGCTGTAATCAGCACTCTTGGGAGGCTGCGGGCGGCGGTCACTTGGGTCAGGAGCTCCAGACCACCCCGGCTCAACCCGGTCTTACTAAAATTACAAAATTAGCTGGAGTGGTATTGGGCACTGTAGTCCAGCCTCTGGGAGACTGAGAAGCAGAATTGCTGAACCTGCGCGACGGAGCCACGTACAGTGAGCCAAGATTGGCCACTGCCCACTCCAGGCCGGGTGCAGAGTGAGACTCGTCTCAAAAAAAAAAAAATAATAATAATAATAATTAGCCCAAAAGTACAGAGTTCCCTTATACCCCCCTGTCCCCCACACAGCCTCTCCTACCGACATCCCATGCAGGGTGGTACTTTGCTTACCAAGGCTGAACCTACAGGTGGAGACATCTAATATCACTCAAAGTCCACAGCTTTCATCAAGTCACTCTACCTTCTTCACCCCCCAGGCTAACTTAACCCCTCAGACATCATAGTCCCGCCGCGCATGGTGCTCAGCCTGTCAATCCAGCACTTGGAGGCTGAGGCAGCAGATCACCTGAGGTCAAGGGTTTGAGACCAGCCTGGGGCTAACATGGTAACCCTGTCTCTTACTAAAATACAAAATTAACTGGGCTGGTGGCTCCTGCCTGTAGTCCCAGCTATGCAGAAGGTGAGCGCGAGTGAGAATGCGTGAATACGGGGGCAGGAGGTTCAACAGCCTGGGCAACGAAGTGAGACTTGGTCTCAAAGAGAAAAAAAGAATCATATGTCTAGAATGTCTCAAAATTAAAAGAAAGAAGACTTCAATGTAAGCCCTTTTCAGCCTTCAAAGGCTATCTAAATTGGCATCCTTTTCCGGCGTGCCGTATGATGTAGGGGATATTCCTCCTTATATTTCTGTAGGCGTGGATCGTCAATGAGGGCAATTTTACCCCCAGGGACAGCTTAGAAGCAGTCTGAAGAGATTTTTACTATCTTTGTTTTGTTTGTTTGTTTTGTTTTGTTTTGTTGTTTGAGACAGAGCTCGCTCTGCTCACCCGGCTGCGGCGCAGTGGCCGCCATCTCACGCCTCACTGCGAAGCTCTGCCTCCTGCGGTTCACGCCGCGCATTCTCCTGCCTCAGCCTCCCAAGCTAGCTGGGTACATGCCTGCCCGTCCGGTATTTTTATTTTCAGTAGAGACGGGGTTTCACGTGTTAGCCAGGATGATCTCGATCTCCTTACCTCGTGACCTCCACCTTGGCCCTCCGGATTACTGAGATTACAGGCATGAGTCATTGTGCCTGGCCTGACATTTTTGCTTGTTATAACTGGCAGAGACGTTGTCATAACTAGTGACTTGAGGCCAGAGATGCTGCTCAACATTCTACATTGTGCAGGACAGTCCTCACACAAGGAATTGTCCAGCTGAAAATGTCGGTAGTGCCAAAGTTGACAAATCTTGTCGTATTTAGTGTTTTCCCTTTCTAAAGCATTTTTGCCTCCATTATTTTGAAACAATATTATTGCCTGAGATTTACCTTAAAAAATTATTCTTCAATTAGTTAACAAAGATGCATCATGCCCATGTCAGGTAAAATATTCTGGGCTGGGGCCAGGCATGGTGATTACGCCTGTAATCCCAGCACTTTTGGGAGGCTGAGGCAGGAGGATCACGTGAGTCCAGGAATTTGAGATGAACCTGGGCAACATAGCGGCACCCTTATCTCTACAAAAAATAAAAAATTAGCCGGGTGTGGTGGCATGCACCTCCAGTCCTACCTACTTGGGAGGCTGAGGTGGGAGGATCACTTAAGCCCAAGAGGTTGAGGCTGCAGTGAGCCATGATCATGTCACTGCACTCCAATCTGTGTGACAGAGTGAGGCACTGTGTCAAAAAAATAAAAAAGAAGCCTGTGCTGTGTGGGAAGTTTCTGTAGCAGAACATTTGCAGCCATGATTTGGCCTGTGAGTTAGAGCAGGAACTAAGGCTGAGGGGGTCAGGGCACCACCATGCCCGGCTAACTTTTTGTGTTTTTTCTAGTAGAGATGGGGTTTCACCATGTTGGCCAGGCTGGTCTCGAACTCCCAACCTCAGGTGATCCACTCGCCTTGGTCTCCCAAAGTGCTGGGATTACAGGCGTGAGCCACCACACCTGGCCAACACAATGTTAAATATATTGAATAATGAAACATAGAGCCAGGCTTTATAACTGTGTGGTGGGGACCAAATCTTCCATTCTCAGGTGGACAATCTCCAGTGAGAGTATCTGGCTGCTTCTGCAGTTGGCAATGACATTTGTGCCCGAGACACCTGTCATTTCTCCAGACTTTGGTAAGATAATTTCTGGGCACTATACAGGAATAGCCTCCTGATAATGTTTATTCGTTGTTGGAATGTTGGACCATCCATTCAAGCATTGCTGTTGTACTATATGGGCTTTCTGAGTGTGCCCAAGGCTGTTGATAATACCCCCTTTCCCATGACTCTCAGGAGGTCTTACTGGAATTTTTAGGACATTCGACTCAGAAAATAAACAAAACAAGTAATCTCATAAACCTAGCTCCCATTCCAAAGGGCAGCAAATAATATATTATGAGATTCTCCCATGACAATTGACCCAAACCATAATAAGGAAGTGGTCATGTGTCTTCCCTCTCCTCTCCCCAGAGCTGATACATAAGGGCCTCCCCCAGCAGAAGGAGGCATCAGACCTGCTCATCTCTCAAGTCCTCCTTCCTCACTTCACCTGAGTCCTCTCTACTGACACCATGGGTTGCTGTGGTTGTGGAAGTTGTGGTGGCTGTGGTGGCTGCAGTGGTGGCTGTGGTGGTGGCTGCGGTGGTGGCTGCGGTGGTGGCTGTGGTGGCTGTGGCAGCTGCACCACCTGCAGGTGCTACCGGGTGGGCTGCTGCTCCAGCTGCTGCCCCTGCTGCCGTGGCTGCTGTGGGGCTGCTGTAGCACGCCCGTGATCTGCTGCTGCCGCCGCACCTGCAGCTCATGTGGCTGTGGGAAGGGCTGTTGCCAGCAGAAGGGCTGCTGCCAGAAGCAATGCTGCTGCTAGGCGGGTCCCCGGCCTCTGGGAAGATGCTGCAGGTAACTAACTGTCCCGTTGATAAAATGTTCTCTCCCTCCTGCCAGTCTTCTCTGATTTGAAAGTCACAGGAAGTTTTATCCACATTCCCTGGTCTCTGAGATCCTGCCTGCACATGAAAACCACGAACACACACCTTCTCTATCAATCACCAATCAAAGTATGAGTCCAACAAAACAGAGGGATATTTTTCATGCTGTTTTCTTGAAATTTTACTATTGAAATGTTTGCTTCTATTCCTTTTTCCTTCATTCTGTAGTTTCTGTATCCTGCATGTCTGCTCCTGCTTTCTGTTTCTGTAAACCTGAGACAATATTTTCCCAATAAACCACATAAAATTGGCATTAAAGGCTCATGGACATCTCCTTCTTCCTTTTGTCATTCTAATGTGTTTAAAGGAAAGATGCAATTAAATCTAGAAAACTAACACTCTCTATGTTTGTTTGTGATGGATTTAGAATAATCACTAATAGACTGGGCGCGGTGGCTCACGCCTGTATTCAAAGCACTTTGGGAGGCCGAGGCAAGCGGAGTTCAGGAGTTCGAGGTCAGGAGTTCGAGACCAGCCTGGCCAATATGTTGAAACCCCATCTCTACTAAAAATACAAAAATTAGCTGGGTGTGGTGGCGGGTGCCTGTAGTCCCAGCTACTTGAGAGACTGAGACAGGAGAATCACTTGAACCCCGGAGGAGGAGGTTGCAGTGAGCCAAGATGTCACCACTGCACTCCAGCCTGTGCGACAGAGCGAGACTCCATCTCAAAAAAAAAAAAAAGAATAATCACTAATAAACCAGGTGCAGTGGCTTACACCTATAATCCCAGCACTTTGGGAGGCTGAGGTTAAGGCCAGGACTTCGAGACCAGCCTGGTCAACATGGTGAAACCCCGTCTCTACTAAAAATACAAAAAATTAGCTGGGTGTGGTGGTGGGCACCTGTGGTCCCTGCTGATTGGGAGACCGAGGCAGGAGAATCACTTTGAACCTGGGAGGCGGTGATTGCAGTGAGCTGAGATCATGCCACTGCACTCCAGCCTGGGCAACAGAGTGAGACTCTGTCTAAAAAAAATAAAAAATAAAAAATAAAAAAAGAAAAGAAATCATGAACAATCTGTTCCTAACAGGTTTTCACACAGGGGTAAAAGTTTGTTGGCTTCTATTATCCTCTTATCTGAATTAGAAAAAACATTCAGAAAACTGTATCAGCAAGATTTTATTTCATTACTTTCTCTCTACCCTTAGATTCAACTTTTCTAACAGATTTTAACCTTGGCATCTATAGGCAGATGACATTCAACACCTCAAGCTATTTAGGTCTTGGTTATTTTGGTTTCAGTTCTATTAACAGACTAAAATTTAATTACAGCTTAATGAAATTAAAAAAAATTATCATCAGTACTGGTTAATTGTCTTTCTGGCAGATTATGGTCACAAAATACTAATGTGGTCATATTTGAATAAATCTATTCATAAAGTTGTGACCTACTAAAACCACTATATCCACTGGAGAGAGCGCACAGCCACCACACAGCACCACACAAGCACCCCACACATATATATACTTATATCATCTACTTTTTTTTTTTTTTTTGAGATGGAGTCTCACTCTGTTGCTCAGGCTGGAGTGCAATGGCACAATCTCGGCTGACTGCCACCTCTGCCTCCTAGGTTCAAGCAATTATCTGCCTCAGCCTCCCGAGTAGGTGGGATTACCAGCGCCCACTACCACACCTGGCTAATTTTTGTATGTTTAGTAGAGATGGGATTTCACCATGTTGGCCAGGCTGGTCTCGAACTCCCAACCTCAGGTGAGTTGGCCTTGGGTTCCCAAAGTGTTAGGATTACAGGCGTGAGCTACTGCGCTCAGCCCCACTTTAATTATATTCTATCACAAGTAAGTAAGAATATTATAAGAGCAAAAAAATACAGAGTTCACAAGGGGTGGCTTTCAGACCACATCTGTGAGTCCCCTGAAAGTGAAGCCACATATGGGGTATGTTGAAAAACCCATCTTCAGAATGTAGTGGCCTTTTAAAATGAGATTTCCATTATAATTTTGAGCTTAACTCTGTTCCCTGCTGAAAGCAAGAGATGGAGAAAGGGGCAGAAGACTTCTCCGTGGGGTTGGCAGCCACCCTGGGCCTGAGAAAGGTGATTTACTGCTTCTTGCTTCTGGACCACAGAGGTCTCTTCTCTTTCTCTTCCATTCTTGGAAGCACTCACAGAAAGTAGATACTTGAGAAATGCTAGAGTGAAAAGAACTGTAGAAGATGCTAGTCCAGGGGCAAGTTCAAAGTCCACAGTAAATAGTAACACCACGGATGCTTCCAAAGAGAGGCTGTTACGAGGGTTTCACACGGCTCAAGGGAAAATGGGCACTTCTTGCCTGACTCAAGTGTGTTTCCATATGGACCTAAAAGATGAGGAGCTACAGTGCTGACTCGGCAGTTATTTCTTGTTATTGCCCTTCAGCTTCAGCATCAATATGTGGATCAAAAGAACCAGGTAATAATATAAAGTAGATGAATTTGCTTCAGCATATATCTGGCAATCACAAACTTTGCATCAGACACTGTGGTGGGCAAAATAAGACATGGGAAAATGAGACAGGGCTGGGACCACATCTGCACTAGTGGGGGGGATTGGATCCGAGTGATACAGTCTTTAGTGCGAGGATAACAGCAAAACCAAAAATATGCATCAGTAGCATAATATTTTTATAGATACATGATATTCACTCATTTAACAAATATTTATTGAGTATCTATGATGCACTAGGCACTTTTCTAGGAATCAAGAATGCTTTAATGAACAAAACGGATACAAATGTCTGCCCTCATGGGCCAGACACAGTGGCTCACGCCTGTAATCTCAGCATTTTGGGAGGCTGAGGAGGGCCGATTGCTTGAGCTCAGGAGTTCAAGACCAGCCTGGGTAACATGGTGAAACCCATCTCTACAGTAATAATAATAATAATAATAATAATAATAATAATAAGTAATCAGGCATGGTGGTACATGCCTGTGGTCCCAGCTACTGAGGAGGTTGAGGTGGGGATCACTTGAGCCTGGGAGGTTGAGGCTTCTGTGAGCCAAGATTGCACCACTGCACTCCAGCCTGGACCACAGAGCGAGATCTTGTCTCAGAAAAAAAAGTATTAAAAAAAAATCTGTCCTCATGGAACTAGTAACCTAGTTATGGGAGGCAGACAACACACATCATAAATAAGTATATTATATGGCATGTTAGAGATGGAGAGACAGAACATACAAATGAACAGTGGCCAGATCATACATCGAAATAGATCTCTCACCTGTAAACTGCAGCAAACATCCCAGGAAACCAACCAATTATCTATCCTAACCAGTCCATGCATCCAGCCTACTCGCTACAATCAGACTTGTAGGAAGTCAGACCACTATCTCTTAAAAACAGTCCAGCAAGCCAAATAAGGGCAATCAGCCCCAAATGGCCAGGACTTAATTAATAACTGGCAGTTTCCCTAATTGTTATTCCCTTTATCCAATTTAGGACCAATTAGAGAGAGTCAAATATGCACTCCTAACGAATCACATAAGATGCCCCACTTCTAGTTAGTCTGTCTACAATGTTCTATACCAAAAGCCTCTCATCTGGGCATACCTGAAAGCTTCCCTTCTTCTGGTATGAAGCTTTCCCACTCCTCTGCCTGCTTTCGAGTGTCCACGAAAACACAAGTGATGCTGTGGCAAACCATCACTTTGTTATGGCAAGCATAATTAAATAGCTTTTACCTGGACTCATTTGGTGGGTTGTCATTTATTTCCACAAGACTCAGAAATTTCATCCTAAGTGTGTGTAAATTCTATAGATACATACAAGAATGCTCACAGTAGCACTGTCAAAATAGCAAAATCTGGAAACAACGGGACTTCCTATCATCTGGAGAGTAAATGAACAGAAATGGAATGCAAGTAGATGTAGTAAAACCATGTCCAAAGAAATGCAAAGGAATAACAAACACAAGCTTTTTCTGTTTTTGTTTTGAGACAGGGTCTTATTCTGTTGCCCAGGCTGTAGTGTCGTGACACGATTATGGCTCACTGTAGCCTTGATCTCCTGAGTTCAAGTGATCCTCCTGTCTCAGTCTCCTGAGTAGCTGAAACTACAAGCATGCTCCACCACACCTGGCTAACTTTTAAGTTTAATTGAGACTAGTTCTTGCTATGTTTCCCAATCTCAAATTCCTGTGCTCAAGCAATCCTCCTGCCTCTGCCTCCCAGAGTGTTGGGATTACAGGTGTGAGCCACCACTCCTAGCCAAACACAAGCTTTAGGGCAAGGACTACCTTGGCTGTAGGAGGGCAGGAGGACAGGTTGGGCAGTGAGGAGCCTTATGTTACATCATACTGTCAAGGTCCTGAACTGTAACATCATTAAAATAATTAACAAATTAAATAAAGAAGGCTATGTTTAAAGTGTTCTATGAACCAAAAGGGCACACAAACCATTGCTTCCTGTGCCCCTTAAAAAATAGTATATGTTAAAATGTGGTAACTGTTATGAAGAAAAAAATAATAGAGCACAGTATGAGAGATTGGGATTGAAGGAAGAGTGGATGGGATTTCAGTTTCAAATTAGGTGGTCCAAATAGGACTCAGGTAGAACCTGACATTCCATCAAAGACTAGAAAGTCTATTGAGGGTTATTTTGCAAAACAACTCTCCAGGACAAAATAAAATGGTGGAAAACCATTCTAGATTAAAGTTCAATAAAATATATATTTGATTGGATCTAACATGAAAAATTATTAAAAATGCAATTCCGAATTATAGGACATTCTTGGGATAATTAGGGAAATTTAGTGTGATAATAGTATTGTAGTTCTACAGGAAAATCTCCCTTTTGGGAGACACTTCCTGAAATTTGTAGGGGTAAAATGCCACTTCTTCAACTTACTTTCGTTCAAATGGGAGAGAGAAGGCTGGGTGCAGTGGCCCACTCCTGTAATCTCAATCCTTTGGGGGGCTGAAGTGGATGGATTGTTTGAGGCCAGGAGTTTGAGACCGGTGTGGGCAACATAGCCAGACCTCATATCTACAAAAATACAAAATTAAATTACATTAAAGAGAGAGAACTAAAATGAAATGTATGGCAAAATGTTAACTACTGGTTAACTTAAGTAAATGGTATATAGGATTTTACTGTAATATTCTTGCACATTTTCTGTGGGTTTAAGATTCTCCAAAATAAAAATATTGGGGAAAAACAAAACATAGAAAAATGATGGGGCAATGTGAAATGGCTCATGCCTGTAATCTCAGCATTTTGGGAGGCCAAGACAGGAGGACTGCTTGAGCCCAGGAGTTGAAAACCAACCTGGACAACATGGCAAGACCCCATCTTCATTTTTAAAAGGCATAGGAAAATGATGGAAGAAAATACGACAAAATGGTAAAAGAGGTTATTACAGGCACTATTAATTTTCTCGTTCATGATTTTCTGTATTTTAAAATTGTTTATAATGAACTTACATTTATTATTCTAAATTCAGAAAAAAAACTTAGAGGAGAGAAAAACCACTCCATTTTCCACATTTTCTTTTCAATGTTCTATGTCAATTTCCATAACCTGACATGACAACACGTGGACTCGGGAAAGAGGCAGAGGCAACTGCTTATGTCTAGATGTGGCACCTACTGAGGTGTTTGGGAAAGTGCTGTTACTATCCACAGTGTGCATTCTGGAACAACTCTCAACTCTGTTGTGAACGTGTTTTGAGGTACGTGTCCCATCTAGGTTGTGTTTCCCTGGGAACCTAAGCAATGGTTGTAGGTGTGGTCTAATTCCCTGAGCAAAGATGTTCTGGGCATGACCTATAAGAATTCTGAAGACGTGCTGGGTGAGGTGGCTCACACCTGTCATCCCAGCACTTTGGGAGGACACGGTGGGTGGATTACCTGCGATCAGGAGTTTGAGACCAGCCTGGCCAACATAGTGAAACCGTGTCTCTACTAAAAAAACACAAAAATTAACCAGGTGTGGTATTGCGTGTCTGTGGTCCCAGCTACTCAGGAGATTGAGGCAAAAGAATCACTTGAATCTGGGAGGTGGAGGTTACAGTGAGCAGAAATCGTGCCACTGCACTCCAGCCTGGGCAACAGAGTGAGACTCTGTCTGAAAATAATAATAATTAATGATAATAAAAATAAATGCTGAATAATTGCAGAGAATAAGATTAGGGTGAATTACTTACTGAAACCTATGGCCTGAGCAAACTTGAGCCCAAGAATCCCCTGATATTTCCCCCAAATTACTTCACTTTCAGCCTACAGGAATCCTGAGACATTGAGGGTTTTGGCCAATTGAAAAATCAGACAACTGCATTCCACAGAGAGCGGAGGGCAGCCATTGTGTGCTGTCACTGCTGCTGTTTTTGCCTGACATCCCCCAGCCCAGCCCCAAAGCTACTGTGTGTGTGTTGGAGGACACATGGGTCCAGGAGAGTAGAAGAATTAGGAGCACTGCTCTGCCTGGTTGGGGGTTACTGAGGTCATTAACAGTTCTTAGCTGTGATGTCAAAAGCACACTACAGGCTGGGCACGGTGGCTCATGCCTACACTCCCAACACTTTGGAAGGCTGAGGCGGGTGGATCATCTGATGTCGGGAATTTGAGACCAGCCTGGCCAACATGGTGAAACCCTGTCTCTGCTAAAAATACACAAATTAGCCAAGTGTGGTGGTGCACGCCTGTAATCCCAGCTACTTGGGAGGTTGAGGCGTGAGAATTGCTTGAACCTGGGAGGCAGAGGTTGTAGTAAGCCAAGATCGTGCCACTGCACTTCAGCCTGGGCGACAGAGCGAAACTCCGTCTAAAAAAAAAAAAAGTCAGAAGAGCACAAAAACAAGGTCCCCAAACAGAGTCCAGAGTCAGCTGTCTGTAGCTGAACCTAGTGGCATGGACCTATAGTCCCAGCTATTGGGAGGCTGAGGATGGACAAGCACTTGAACCCAAGTAGCTTGAGGTTGCAGTGAACTATGATTGCACCACTGCACTCTAGTCTGGGTGGCTGAGCAGGACCCTGTGTCAAAAAGTTAAGAAACAAAATAAAACAAAAAGGACAGCCGTCTCATACAGCAGGGCAGACAGGTCTGGAAGGAGCAGGAACCAACTGAGGGAGTCTGGTCCTTATTGTCTCTAACGTGGGCATCACAGACATTACATGAATGTCTCAAGTAGGGCGCTGGGCAGCCGAAACGGAGAGCAGGAGGAATCCTCGTAGCCCCGCACCTGTGAGAGGTGTATCAAGGGAGGATGTCTTAAGCCTTTCTTCTGCTTTCAAAAAGTCAGCTTATGAAAGAGTTGCCAGTTGTTTAAAACCACGGACAGTGACATCCCAGGGGACATGCAGCCGCTGCAGAGCCTGGTCATTGTTGATCAGAACCTGCAGTATAAGTTCCAAGAGGGACTGCAGGGTCCCCATAGCATGGGCCTCTTCTGTGAGTTGTCTGGAGAACAGAGATTAGCCAGGCAGACCTTAAACTCTGGAGATAGTCAGGCAAGAACCCTACCCTACTGACTTACTCACACCTACGGGCTACCTGGGGCAGGAAATGGAGGCCTGACAGGTAGAGTCAGTTGGACTGAATGGGATGATTCCAAATAAACATTCCATTAGTGTGTGGGCAGGCCTAAGCCTGGAGCCTCTCCATGGGTCTTAAACGTGAGAGAGGCACGAGAGAAGGACAGCCACCAAATGTAAACTTTGTTGCTTTTCCCAATTATTTAACAGATAAACAACAAACAGAAACCTCACCCTTGGCAGATGACTTAGGAGTAGGCCCTAAATAATTGTATTTTTAGGATTTCACATAGCACAATATTTGTTTTTGGAATGTTTAATGATCAAGCCATTCTTCTGGTGAATGAAAAATTCCAAGGAGCTAGAAAAGAGAATATTTGTGTTTTAAGGTGAGATATAATGTGCAAGATAATACATTCAGAAATGCCCATTCTGTTTCTTTCTTTTTTTCTGAGATGGAGTTTCACTCTCACCCAGGCTGGAGTACAACGACACAATCTTGGCTCACTGCAACCTCTGCCTCCTGGGTTCAAGTGATTCTCCTGTCTCAGCTTCCCGAGTAGCTGGTCTAATTTTTTTTTTTTTAAACAGTCTCCCTCTGTCTCCCAGGCTGGAGTGCAGTGGCACGATCTTGGCTCACTGCAGTCTCCGCCTTCTGGGTTCAAGGGATTCTCCTGCCTCAACCTCCTGAGTAGCTGTGACTGCAGGCATGCGCCACCACATCCAGCCAAATTTTGTATTTTTTGGTAGAGATAGGGTTTCACCATGTTGGCCAGGTTTGTCTCAAACTCCTGACCTCAGATGATCTGCCTACCTTGGCCTCCCAAAGTGCTGGGATTACAGGCGTGAACCACCGCGCCTGGTCTTGTTTCTTTTGATTCTGATTTTCACTAATTCTTTCAAGAAGGTTTTCTTTTTGTTGTTGTTGTTTTGTTTTGTTTTGTGTTGTGTTGTGTTGTTTTGTTTTTTGAGACAGAGTTTCCCTCTTGCTGCCGAGGCTGGAGTGCAATGGAGCGATCTTGGCTCACCGCAACCTCCGCCTCCCGGGTTCAAGCGATTCTCCTGCCTCATCCTCCCAAGTAGCTAGGATTACAGGCATGTGCCACCATGCCTGGCTAATTTTGTATTTTTAGTAGAGACGGGGTTTCTCCATGGTGGTCAGGCTGGTCTTGAACTCCCGACCTCAGGTGATCTGCCCGCCTCGGTCTCCCAAAGTGCTGGGATTACAGGAGTGAGCCACTGCGCCCAGCCGAGAAGTTTTTTTTTTTTTTTTTTTTTTATAGATCATAAGACTGTGTGATGAATTCCAATAGAGAGAAAAACAATGTTTTATCTAACCTATGACAACTGAGAAGTATCAACAGAAACACAAGACTTTTACCGGGCTTTGGATTCAGACTCTCATGGTTATAAAGAAATGGAGATTATTCTTAAATGTTCTAGGCATTTATTTAATTCAAAAGATACCTATTGAATACTTACAATGTGTCGGGCACTATTTTAAGCCCTGGAGCAAAAACTGTACACACATTTAAGTTCTTACGAACACAAACGTCTTAGAGGTGTGTTCTCGTCCAAACAGAGGTTTAAGAGATGAGTAAAAGTTAAATTTAGCATTATTAGCTTGTTAAGATGTTCACGAGGTAGGGCATAAGACAACTCATGAGATCTTTTATGAGATCTCATAAACAACAACAAGAGATGGGATAAACAACAACAAGAAATGGGCCACATATTGGCCTTGGCTTGCTGGAGTTGCTATATAAGGGCTTCCCCGGACAGAAGGAGGCATCAGACCTCTTCATCTCTCCTGAGTCTTCTATCCTTGCTTCTTCTCAGTCCTCTCTACTGACACCATGGGTTGCTGTGGTTGTGGAAGTTGTGGTGGCTGTGGTGGTGGCTGTGGTGGCTGCGGTGGTGGCTGTGGTGGCTGTGGTGGCTGTGGCAGCTGCACCACCTGCAGGTGCTACCGGGTGGGCTGCTGCTCCAGCTGCTGCCCCTGCTGCCGCGGCTGCTGTGGGGGCTGCTGTAGCACGCCGGTGATCTGCTGCTGCCGCCGCACCTGCAGCTCATGTGGCTGTGGCTGTGGCTGTGGGAAGGGCTGTTGCCAGCAGAAGGGCTGCTGCCAGAAGCAATGCTGCTGCTAGGCGGCCGGCCTGGGTCTGCTTCTAGACTGAGATGCTGGGTCCTGCTTTCTCCAGGTAATGAGACTTTCCCCCATACCCCTGCCTGCTTCTCTCCCAGACCTCCCCATCTGGTATCACCTGGGTGTCCAGGGACTTGCTCCTTTGGATTCTATAACCCCCTCTTTGAATGTAGTGGTTTAAAATCTTTTTACTAAAAAAAAAAAAATCCAGATAGGAAATGGCCATTACCAAAATACAACCCCAGACTCATCCTTAAAGATCAGTCTGCCTTGCTGAGCCCAGCCAAGAGGGTCGTGATCCCAAGTGTTCTGTTTCCTGGGTATTCAGGTGGTCTCCACCTTCGTGTTTCTACTTCTCTACACCTGTAGGGGCACTGTTTCCCACCTTTTCTGTGAGTTTTGTTTCCAGTCACCACATAGCTACTGCTTATTTCCCAAATAAAACAATGTCAACAACCCTGAGTGCTTCTGTGTTTAGTCTGCCATGTCAACAGGGGGAACATAAGATATTTCTATCTTGCTGGGTATGGTGGCTCACACCTGTAATCCCAGCACTTTGGGAGGCTGAGGCGGGTGGATCACTTGAGGTCAGGAGTTCAAGATCAGCCTGGCCAACATGGTGAAACTCCGTCTCTACTACAAATACAAAAATTAGCCAGATGTGATAATGCGCGCCTGTAGTTCCAGCTAACTGGGAGGCTGAGGCAGGAGAATTGATTGAACCCAGGAGGCAGAAGTTGCAGTGAGTGGAGATAGCACCACTGCACTACAGCCTGAGCAAAAAGAGTGAGACTCCGTCTCAAAAAATAAATAAATAAATAAACAAACAAATAAATAAATAAAAAGAGATTTCTATCTCCTTGAACAAGTTGAGTGACAGATGCACCATGACTGGACCACAGTGCCAGCACAGGGCTGCTGGGGAGGCCACCACCAGGCCTTGGGACCTGGCCTCCCTGCCACCTACCCTTTCTCCATCTCCTGAGATCGGCACTTCCCTCAGGTATTTCATACCTGCTGCCACATGCCCCTGTTCTTCTAAAGACCCCAAGACCCAGCTTGCTTGTCAAAAAGTAACCATGCACCTCTCCAGATGCAACTTCCTCAAAACAAATCTAAATACTTCACGTAAGTCCACGTCGAACTGTAAACAAAAGGCAGGTCTAAACAAACTAGAAAAATGGCCTGTCATTTTTTCTAAGGATAGTTATTCTCTTGCCTTTTCTGTTCCCTTATTTCTGTTCTTTGTCTGTGAACTCTTGTGTTTATGATTGTTGTCCCTGAGTTGTTCTGTGTACAAACTAAAGTCCTTAAAAAGTTTCTCCATAGGGTATTCCTATGAGCCACAAAACTGCTATCTCTTACAAAGCAAACCTACATTCTCATGTTTTTTTACCTTAT
Organism: Rhinopithecus bieti; assembly: GCF_001698545.2. NCBI lineage: Eukaryota > Metazoa > Chordata > Mammalia > Primates > Cercopithecidae > Rhinopithecus > Rhinopithecus bieti. The sequence continues at coordinate 296,365 of NW_016808087.1, forward strand.
TTTTTATTTCTAACTATATTTTTCTTTTCTTTTCTTTATTTATTTTTGAGACTGAGTCTCACTCCGTCACCCAGGCTGGAGTGCAGTGTTGTGATCATGGCTCACTGCAGGCTTGAACTTGTGGGCTCAAGTCATCCTCCCTCCTCAGCCTCCCAAATAGCTGGGACTACAGGTGCACGCCACCAGGCTTGGCTAATTTCTTCTGATTTTTTGCAGACACAGGCCTTACTATGTTGCCGAGGCTAGTCTTGAACTCCTAGGCTCAAGTGATCCTCCTGCCTCAGCCTCCCAAAGTGCTGTGATTGCAAGCTTGAGCCACAGTGCCCAGTATCTTCTAACTTTATTAAAAGTGATAGAACTGCAAAGGCCTAAAAACTTGTAGCCAATGGAACAAAGAATATTTTTAGTGCTTTTCAAAGGCATGTTTCCCTCTACTGGTGTATTCCAAAGAGGAAAGGAACTACAATCAGTTTATTTAGTAAATTAAACCAAGATGCGATATGAGGCATCTTTTACTGGGAGTGATCAAGGTTGACTACTCAATCTTTTACTTACATTGACTTTGAATACCAAGTGAGTTGACCAAAGCATTTGTGACTATTATTATATTAACAACAAAGCAACCTTTGTTATGTTGTATAGTTGGTTAACAAATATGAATACAGAAACCAGGAGCACCTACATGACCTCTAAGGGCAAATAATTAATATGAACAGCATGTTCAGTGTCACTGTTAAGAATTGTGAGCCCCATTAGCCAATTTTCTAGGACCCTATGCTTTACTAGCATAAATATACATGGAAACTTTGGAATCAATACCTCCTTATTTAAACTAGTGGCTGTAGGCCGGGTACGGTGGCTTACACCTGTAATCCCAGCACTTTGGGAGGCCGAGGCAGGCGGATCACCTGAGGTCAGGAGTTCGAGACCATCCTGGGCAACATGGTGAGACCCAATCTCTACTAAAATACAAATATTAGCCAGGTGTGGTGGTGTGCACCTGTCATCCCAGCTACTTGGGAGGCTGAGGCACACGAAGCGCTTGAAACCAGGAAACTGAGGTTGCAGTGAGCCAAGATCACGGCACTGCACTCCAGCCTGGGTGACAGAGTGAGACTCTATCTCAAAAAAATAAATAAATAAATAAAATAAAATAAACTAGGACTTTCCAGGAGGTGGTACTGCCCCCGTGGGGTGCTTGGGAATTTGTAGAGGTGGTTTTTCATTGTCACAATCAGGAGTACACTACTGGTATATGTTGGGCAGGTGCAGGGATAGTAGATCCTGCCATATACAGGATATCTCCACAACAAAGACTTGTTTTATGACACATATGATTTTCAAAAGTCTCTTTGGCATTCAAATAAATGAAGCCCCTGTGTATAATATTGGAACCCATAATTAACTCCACTCTACATATAAACAGAGTATTTTTCCCATTAGCTTACTGTACAGTGAAGTTTCTAGGAAAGCAATAGCTATGTAAATTAAGAGAAGATTGCATTCTGGTTGGTTGGGAATTTTACCAAGCATGGTCCTTAATTTCAGCAAATCATGTCATTGATTGTCCCTCCACAAAACAGAATTCACTTGCATGTCCATAGACAAGAATCAATTGCATTATTATCATTTCTTGGTGTTCCCATTCATTCTCTGCATGGTTTTCGGTTCTCTGTAACAGAGTTATGAAATAGGCAGTGGAAGGCTAACATCAGAAAACCCAGAAAGATGTACTATAAACAATGCGTAGTCCTCTACTGGAGACACCCAGTAATATTTTTGCTTATTCCAAATGTCTTAGGCATTTGAATTAGTTATAGTAGATTAGTTTCAGGTATTCTATTAACAGTATGTTACATTGCTCGTTCTGTGTATTTTTTATGCCAGGGGCACACTGCCTTCATTATTTTAGCTCTGTAATAGGCTTTTATATCTAGTTGCAGGAAGTCCTCTCTCATTTTTTTTTTTCAAATTATCCATCTATTTTTCCTCTGTGTCCACATAAATTTTTGTTTAGGTTTCTGTGGTGCAGTGGTTAGCCTGTTACCTTACACATACATAAGCTCTAGGATCATTTCATCACAGGAAAACAGCATCTTTAGACTTTGAAATTATAGAAAAGCTCACAGATTGATGAGGAAAGAATCAACATTTTACAATAATCCATGTTGTTATCCAAGGGGGGTAGGAATATAATTATAGTTATTTTAAAACTTTTGGAGTTTTCAAGGTTAAGCAAAAGCTTTTACTGCTTTAAAGGATTCAATTCTCAGATCAATCTAGTTCAGGGAAAACTACCATTGGTTTTCATTTCTGTAGTTGAGGAAAGCAAAGATCACAGAAGTGAAAGTGCTTGTTGAGATTTGCACAATTACTATGTGGCAGGTGTAGGATTTGACTTCCCCTACCAAGGTCTGTGTTCAGTGTCGTTACATGAGGGAGAACCAAAGCCTAGGGTGGTTGCGGATTTATCTGATATTCATGTTTACTATGTCTTAGAAATTGGAGAAAGACTGATTTGAATCACAGTCATCATGAGAGCATCTTTCATTTGGTCTTGGGGTCCTCTAAGAAACTCTAGAGTTTTTAACACGAATAATACAGAGAGACACAAGCCTTCCCTTGACAGCATTCAAATGAAGACAAGAATCATGATTTTTAATATTTGTAAAATGACTTACTACAAAATGACAACACTTCAAACTTCAGCTTTAATCCCACTGTTTTCTTACCTGGAAGGCATCCAAAAATCTTACAAAAATACTTAATGAACATGAGTTAGTACGTTTAAAAACATAATTAACACATTATACCATAGTCAGCAATCATAAGGTTATAGTCATTTACATAATCACAAACATCTTAATTTTTATGTTGTTTTTTCTATCTTTCACAATAGGCAAATTTACAAAGGAAGAGATTGTTGTTCTCCCAAGGCCCTCAAGGGTGAAAGATAATTCAATGCCTGAAGAATAGGAGTGGTTTTTTAAATTCTCTTTTTTTATTTTCATCTTTTACTTTTGGTGGCAAGAACAAAGATCCACTTTACTTACAATTTTTATTTTTATTTTGTAATAGAGACAGGTTCTTGCTATGTTGCCCAGGCTAGTTTCAAACTCCTGAGCTCAAGCAATCCTCCTGCCTTAGCCTCCCAAAGTTCTGGAATTACAGGTGTGAGCCACTATTCCCCGCCAAGAACAGGAGTTTTGAAATCTACTCTTAGGCTGGGGCCTTCAGAAAACACAACTTGATAATTAGATAATGATAAATTATGATGAGATATCAAATAACCAGCTGATAACATTTCAGCATTTCAAGGTTGAAAAAACTTCCTTGGAAAGAGATTTAAAAATTGGAAGTAAAATAGAGATACCCTCTTGATAAAGCTTGTCCTACCCATGGCCCAGGATGGCTTTGAATGTGGCCCAACACAAATTCGCAAACTTTCTTAAAACATTATGAGGTTGTGTTTTGTTTGTTTGTTTGTTTGTTTGTGCATCAGCCATGGTTGGTGTTAGTGTATTTTATGTGTGGCCCAAGACAATTCATCTTTTTCCAATGTGGCACAGGGAAGCCAAGATTGAATACCCCTGCTCTAGATGATGAAAAGTGGCTCAGAGTAGAAAGAAATATCTAACTGTTCTACTGACAAAACCTATAAACTATCTTAACCGGGGAACATTGGTCATTCCATGTGGCATTTTTCTTGGATAAAGAGAGCTACTTGTGATTACTTGGAGTTTGTTGATGGATTGTGTCCATATTGGTCAGAGAATCCTGGGTGTCCTGGTTTGCTGAGTCATGTTTGCCTGTCTTTGGGAGTGGTGACAATGGTGAATAGACTGCTTTAATGTGGGTAACAGACTTTTTGATGAGGTTCATTGGAATCCATATTTTAAAAGTACCAAAGAAGCATAAAACATAAAGATGCATTTTGGTACTACAAATTTGCGACTAGAATATCTGTGTGACATGCCAAAGAGATGCTCGTGGACCAGGAGGAATCAGCAAATAAGCTGGAACTTTGCTTCTTTTCTTCTCTCTGATGGTTCCTCTAGTCCTGGCCCACATGAATTCTGACCAGTGGTGGGGCGCCCCCTTTCCTTTTTGACTTTGTTTAAGAGATTTTCTATGTGCTTCCCATCAGGAAAACTATCAATGAGTACAAAATAACCTCCATGAACTATATAACTGGAAAAAACTCAAAATTCATAACACACAAATTAATTCTAAAGACAGATAAAGTACAATTTGCTTGCTTAAACGATGAGGTTACAGAGATCCAGGATCTGATATTGGTCCATTCAGTTTGAGAACTTTTTTTACTACAACTCAGCATGCAGTATACACACATTTTCTATCCAGGAAAAGAGTATTTTTTATAGAGAGAGTTCAGCTCTTACTGTTAGGTTGGTGGAAAAGTAACTGTGGTTTTTGGCATTACTTTTAATGACAAAAACCACAATAACTTTTGCATCAACTTAATACTACCTAGGACTTCATATTTTTGCTTTTCTCTCTAGCCTGGGCAACATAGCAATATGTTTTGCTTTTCTCCTCTGGATTTTTGCTTTTTTCCTCTGGCTTTCAATGAACCAGTTCTTCTTTTTTTTTCTTCCCAGTAGCTAACTTTTGCCATAATATTCAATATCTAAAAATAGGATATAAATAACTTAATGAAATAATATTTTAGCATGAACATAAAAAATTTTCTGATAAATTTTTTGAATATAGAAGAGAAAAGATAAAGAGAAGATATGAGTAATTGTGATACAAAGTGTGAGACGCAAAGGTCACACTAGAAGCTTTTCAAGGAATGTCTTAAATCTCTGATCTCTATTTGGGCAAGCAAATCATTTTAAAAACTTGGGTCGTCTCTGGGGAAAAGACAGCTGCAGTTAGGATTTTTCTTTTTCTAACTTGAGCGTGTTTTCTCCTCGTTCCATTCTTTTCGTTTGTAAACGCTCTACAGTAAAGCGGAAACACTGCCTGATTTTCTAAAAAGACATTAATTTAAGGTTTGATTTTTGTTTTTTTTTGTTTGTTTTAAAGATTAATCGTAGATTTATTGGATTTGAATAAAAGGAGATCTATGTCAAGTAAAAAACTTGCAAAGAGATGAGTACTAAAATAAGAAGTAATTTCTCTTTGGGGAAAATAAAGTAAAATAAAACTACTTTAAAATAGTACAAGTTTCACATATTAACAGGTTAATATACGATGTTTTTCATTTATTTAAAAAATAATTTAACATTGAATATAACCATATCACCCAAGTAGCAGACACATCATCTCTATGAACAACCCAGTGTGTTAGGCACACTTAAAAAAAATAGCTTTGTTAAGATATAATTTACATACCATACAATTCACCCATGTAGAGTGTACAATTTTTTTGGCATATTCACAGGGTTGTGTAAACATTAATACAATCTAATTTTAGAACTTTTTTTTTTTTTGAGACGGAGTCTCGCTCTGTCACCCAGGCTGGAGTGCAGTGGCCAGATCTCAGCTCACTGCAACCTCCGCCTCCCGGGTTTACGCCATTCTCCTGCCTCAGCCTCCCGAGTAGCTGGGACTACAGGCGCCCGCAACCACGCCTGGCTAGTTTTTTGTATTTTTTTTTAGTAGAGACGGGGTTTCACCATGTTAGCCAGGATGGTCTCAATCTCCTGACCTCGTGATCCGCCCATCTCAGCCTCCCAAAGTGCTGGGATTACAGGCTTGAGCCACCGCGCCCGGCCGCTTTTAGAACATTTTTGTCCTCCTTTAGAACATTTTGTATGGGTTAAAGAAACACCATACCCATTAGCAGTCAACTATCCTTTCCCAACTCCCAGTCTTTTTTTGAAATTGTTTTGGCTATTCTGAGACCCTTGTATTTCCACATAAATTTTAAGCTTCTCAACATCTGAAAAGGAGGCAGCTGGGATTTTGATAAGGATTGAGTTAAAGATGCAGTTCAGTTTGGAGAGTATTGCCATCTTAACAATATTAAGTCTTCCAATGCATGAACATGGGATGTCTTTTGATTTATTTAAATGATCTTTAATTTTTTCAACAATATTGTATAGTTTTTAGTGTACAAATCTTACACTATACTTCTTTTGTTACAGTTATACTTAAGTATTTTATTCTTTATGATTCTATTGCAAGTGCAGTTATTTTCTGGGTATATTTAAAAAAATTATAGATGTGGGCCAGGCATGGTGGTTCATGCCTATAATCCCAGAACATTGGGAAGCCAAGGAGGGAAGATCACTTGAGCTCAGGAGTCTGCAGCCAGCCCCAGCAACACGGTGAAATGTTCTCTCTACAAAAAATACAAAAATTTGTCAGGTGTGCTGGTGTGCGCCTGTAGTACCAGCAAGTCAGGAGGCTGAGTTGGGAGGATCACTTGAGCTAGCGGGGGAGCGGAGGTTGCAGTGAGCAGAGATTGTGCCACTGCACTCCAGCATGGGCCACACAGTGAGTGAGAGCCTGTGTCAAAAAAAAAAAAAAAAAAATTATAGATGTGAAAACTGAGGCTCAGAAAAATATCTTTTCCTAAAGCAATTGCATACAAGAACCATGTACAAAATAATTACTCTACCTTGCCTAGGCATTCATGCGCTTACATAAAAGTTCCCCATTTATTTATTTATTTATTTATTTTTTTTTTATTATACTTTAAGTTCTAGGGTACAAGTGCATAACACGCTGCTGCTAGGTGGGAACCCAGCCTCTGGGCAGGGGCTGCAGGCACTCATGCTGTTGGTAAGACTGCGGGTCTGCAGGTGCCACAGGGAGGCAGCTTGCTCCCCTTGCTGTGGCTTTCCTCCATCCCATCCTGTGTGCTCCCTGCTGTCTCCCCATCACCTGGACTTCATGGCACTTTTCTGCTTGGTTCTCATCTCTGTAGTTTAAGGAATTCTTTCTATTGTTAAGGTAGTCACATGGGCGTCTGGTACAATGTCATTCAAGCACAAAGATGCAGGACATTTTGAGTTTTGAGCTCAGCAAAGCGGAATCATGATTTTGACCGTGCTTTCTTCTTTGAACTCTTTTCTCTCTAGGCATTAGGTCTTCTTGTGTGTTCCACATATGCTCTGTCTTTTCTGTGGCCATAGAGTCTTTTCTAGGTGTTCTAAAATTTTCCTTTTTGTTGTTTTTAAATTTTGCTACTTCATGGTCTTTATTTTACTGCTATAATTTTGATTACATCACCAAAAAATCTTTTTTGCCTTTTGTAGTAACCCATCTATATTTTTTTACTTGAAAAAAATTGATAGATAATAGATGTAGATGTTTGGGGGGAGGTACATGTGATATTTTAATATATTTACATAATGTGTAATAATCAAATCAGGGTAATTGGGATATTAATCACCTTAAATCTTTTTCTTTTATGGTGGGAACATTCAAATTATTCTCTGCTAGCTGTTTTGAAATGGGTAATAGATTATTGTTTGCTATATTCCCTCTACTGATTTATTGCACACTAGATGTTGTTTCTTCTAACTGTATTTTTGTATTCATTAATCAACCATTCTTTATGAAAAATTTCATAATAAAATGCAAAAGTGAACTCTGAACGGTTTCCCTTAGTTTTATTCTTATAGATATTTTCCATTAAACTACCATTAATTATGATTTCCCACGGGTTGGAGGCCATCAAGGATACACACATCATTATACCCTTGTGTGGTTTACATTCCATTTATACACAGATAACCACAAACATGAGGTAGAATAATAACGAACATGTTAAAAGTTCTATGTTGATGTACACATCACGGGAAGGAACAACTCCACATTGCTGGATGGGGAATGGGTGTAATTCAAAGGAACTCGGATCACTTCAAGAAGGAAGGGACATTTGGGAGTGTGTTTTGAAGAATTAGTAAGGTTTTGACAGGTGGAGGTGGTTGGGGCAGATGTTTTGAGAAGGGCAAAAATGTGAGAATGGAAAAGTTCAAGACATAAATGGGACAAATCATGACTCTGGCCTACAGTAGGCTAATATAAATAGTTACAAGTCCACAATGACAGGAAGGCTGTCCTACGATTTGGAAGGCTGTGGGGTTAAGAATAACAGCAAGAACAACAGCAACAGTAACTGGCATTCACGTTGCCCTTAAAAGCCAGGTATTCTGGCCAGGCGTGGTGACTCATGCCTGTAATCTCAGCACTTTGGTTTGTGTTTTGTTTTGTTTTTTGTTTTAGACAGAGTCTCAATCTCTCACCCAGGCTGGAGTACAGTGGCATGATCTTGGCTCACTGCAACCTCCGCCTCCTGGGTTCAAGTGATTCTCATGCCTCAGCCTCCGGAGCAGCTGGGATCACAGGCCTGCGCCACCACGCCTGACTAATTTTTGTATTTTTAGTAAAGACACGGTTTCGCTGTGTTGGCCAGAGTGGTCTTGAACTCTTGGCCTCCAGTGACCTGCCCGTCTCAGTCTCCCAAAGTGCTGGGAGGATCACTTGAGCCCAGGAGTTCAAGACCAGTCTGGGCAACATAGCAGGACCCAGTCTCTACAAAAAATACAGAAATAAATTGGACGTGATGCCATGCGGCTTTAGTCCCAGCTATTTGAAAGGCTGAGGTGGGAGGATCACTTGAGCCTGGGAGATGGAGGCTGCAGTAGCCATGATAGTGCCACTGCACTCCAGCCTGGGTGATAGAGTGAAAAGGGGACAGGCATTCTTCTAAGCACATACATGTATCATGTTGCACAGAGAGGGAAATGGCACAGAGAAGTTAAGAAACTTGCTCAAAGTACATAACTGCTGCCGGGGGCGCTGCACACCCAGCAATGCTATGGGCTGGGGAAGGCTTTTGAGAGGGGACACTTACCTGGACAGCAATGCGCAGAATTAATTGGTTCACGGGGAGAACGGAGCTGTGTCAGCGATCCTGGGCAAAGCAATGAGGGCCCAAGACAACAGCAGAGTGGGAATGGCAAGAGTATTTGTGGGGAGTTAAGGCATAACACAAAACCCAACAAATGAGGGGAACTTCTGTGATAACAAAATAGGCAAGCTGACAATGGTGATTTAACAATGCACTGGGACTTCTATTCTGTTATTAGAGATTCGAGAAATTGTACAAGGTATCCCAGTTTATTTGTTATTTTTATTTTATTTTATCTTATTTTTTCAACAAGTTCTTGTTGTGTTGCCCAAGTTGGAGTGCAGTGGCACCATCATGGCCAACTAAAGCCTCAACCTCCTGGGCTCAAGAGATCCTCCCACCTCGGCCTCCTGAGTAGTTGAGATCACAGGTGCATGCTACCACACTTTTCACATTTTGTGATAGAATTGAGGTCTTGCTGTGTTGCCCAGGCTGGTCTCAAACAGTTGGGCTCAAGTGATCTTCCTAAGATGCTTGGATTACAGGTGTGTGCCGCTGTGCCTGGACCCATTTTAAAATTCTTATCAAATATGATCAATTAGGTCAGAAACTGGCCATTTCCTTTAAAGTTGTTTGTTTCGCTCTGTTAAGATGTAGCAGGAAAGGGAGTTGATAATCTAAAAATGCTGTCTAATAAATGTGCATGACAACTCCCTTATATGTCACTGATCCTGATCTTGGTGTGTTTATTCTATTGCAGATGCAGTGTGAAATAGTTTTTTGGGGAAAAGGCAGATCTGCTTGACTGGCTACATTGGGCTGATCTGAAAAGATCTAGGCTTGAAAAAAATTGCCTTTCTTTTTTTTTTTTTTTGAGATGGAGTCTTGTGCTGTCACCCAGGCTGAAGTGCAATGGCGCAATCTCTGCTCACTGCAACCTCTGCCTCCTGGGCTCAAGCAGTTCTCCTGTCTCAGCCACCTGAGTAGCTGAGATTACAGGCATGCGCCACCACGCCTGGCTAATTTTTATATTTTTAGTAGAGGCGGGAGTTTCACCATGTTGGCCAGGCTGGTCTCGAACTCCTGACCTCAAATGATCTGCCTGCCTCAGCCTCCCAAAGTGCTGGGATTACAGGCACGAGCCACCATGCCTGGCCTGCTTTTTTATTTTATTTATTTATTTATTTTTAATTTATTTTTTGAGACGAAGTCTTCCTCTTTTGCTCAGGCTGGAATACAGTGATGGGATCTCAGCTCACTGCAACCTCCACCTCCCAGATTTAGGCGATTCTCTCACCTCAGCCTCCCAAGTAGCTGAGACTAGTCATGTGCTACCATATCTGGCTAATTTTTGTATTTTTAGTAGAGATGAAGT
>NW_016808087.1:309977-313983 GCF_001698545.2 Rhinopithecus bieti
TCCTTCCTTCCTTCCTTCCTTCCTTCCTTCCTTCCTTCCTTCCTTCCCTCCCCCCGCCTCCCTCCTTCCCTTTCTTCCTAAGCTTTTCTTTTTTTTTTTTCCTTCTTTCTTTCCTTTCAAGACAGGGTCTCACTGTCACCCAGGCTGGAGTGCAACCTTGACCTCCTAGGCTCAAGCAATCCTCCTGCTTTAGTCTCTCAAGCAGCTGGCACTACAGGCATGCACCACCACACCTGCCTAATTTAATTTTTTTTTTTTTTTTTGTCGAGACAGGGTCCTGCTCTGTTGTCCAGGCTGGTCTCAACATCATGGCCTCAAACAATTTTCCTACCTTATCCTCCCAAATTGCTGTAATTACAGGTGTGAGCCACCTCCTACTTATTGAATGTTGATCTTTTGCATTCATTTTAAGAATGTTTGGATGCAGGTTGTAGACTAATAACACACATAGAGGGATCACAGGACTTGGCACATGTATAGTTTGCCACTAAATATTGTTAGAATGAGCAAATGTTATATATATAATATATCTACATATAGGTCAGGCGTGGTGCCTCACACTTGTAATCCCAGCACTTCGGGAGGCTGAGGCAGGAGGATCACTTGAGGTCAGGAGTTTGAGACCAGCCTGGCCAACATGGTGAAACTCCATCTCTACTAAAAATACAAAAAGTAGCTCAACATGGTGGAATGTGCCTGTAATCCCAGCTACTTGGAAGGCTGAGACAGGAGAATCGCTTGAACACCCAGAGGCAGAGGTTGCAGTGAGCCGAGATTATGCCACTGCACTCCAGCCTGGGAACAGAGCGAGACTCTATCTCAATAAAATAAAATAAAATAAAATAAAATAAAATAAAATAAAATAAAACCATATATATGATATATATAATATATAGCTTATATATGTGTTTGTATATGTTACTTGTGTTCACTATAGTATACTTATGTTATATGTGAAATTCATATGTATGTTATACATGTTACTTATATATAACAGATATATATACCTCAGATTATATATGTTACAAATTTTTACACATCCATATGTTATATGTGTATACATATGTGTGTATGTATAACACATATATGTTCTCAGAGTCTAAACTTTGTGACTTAACACATGATTTTTGTAAAATCTAGCAATTTTCAGAACATACGTTCTCGAATACATTGTTTCCATTGTTAAGGCTTGCCTCCACCTCACTGTGTCTGTTCCTTTCTGATCTTTGTGTCAACTGTGATTGCAGGGACTTCACCCTTGTGTTTACTTTATGCTCTGCGGCTTCTACCAGAGGTTCTCACAGGTCAGAGTATTACCATCCAAAAGTCCTTTAGGCACTTCAATCCAGACAAAGCAAAGGCATCAAGATCTTCTATATGTACTTATATGAAGAATGTCCATTGGCTCACACCTATAGTCCCAGCACTTTGGGAGGCCTAAGTGGGTGGATCACTTGAGGTCAGGAGTTCGAGACCAGTGTGGGCAACATGGTGAAGCCCTGTCCTTACTAAAATTACAAAAATAACTGGGTGTGGTGGTGGGGGCCTGTAACCCCAGCTACTCAGGAGGCTGAGGCAAGAGATCATTGCTTGAACCCAGGAGGCAGAGGTTGCAGCCAGCTGAGCCAAGTTCACGCCACTGCACTCCAGCCTGGGCAATAGAACAAGACTCTGTCTCAAATATAAAAAAAATCCTTGAATTGTGTGTTTGTGCTGGCTGGCTAGGGAGTTGTTTGTGAAAAGGGTGAGTGTATGGTGTAAGAAGGTGCACATGGAGAAATGACGGTTGATTTTGTCACCAGTAGAGGGTCATGACTGCAAGTTGTCCAGGTTCTTGTCATTTTGAACAAAGAACTGGACCAACTGCCCAGCAAAGAAAAAAAAAAAAAATGAAAATAAAAAAAGAGAATGAAGCAAAAAAAGAATGAAAGCAGGAATTTATTGAAAATGAAAGTACACTCCATAGTGTGGGTTCTGGCCCAGCAGTGCCTCAAGGGCCCAGATACAGAATCTTTTTGGGTTCAAATACCGCCTAGAAGTTTCCCACTGGCCACTTCATACTCACCTCATGTAAATGAAGTGGTAGCCCGCAACCAGTCTGATTGGATAGCAGCCAATCAGAGGCTGAAGTGAAGTTACGAAGGTCACACTTCTGTGTAAACCTCTGATTGGTTGCTTTTTTGCACCAACTGGTTGGCTAGGGTGAAGTTACAAAGTTATAATTCTATGCAAATGGGGTACACATAGAAGAAGAAGTGGCTGGAGGAGGCAGAGCGGTTGCCATGAGCGGAGATCACACCACTGCACTCCAGCCTGGGCGACGGAGTGAAACGCCATCTCAAAAATAAAAAAACCAAACCCCAGAAAACCAAAGGTCAATTACTCAGAAATACAGTATAACATAGTAAACAATTTCTTAACTAACTTTTTGTAAGCACATTATCTACCAACAGTAGCATATTGTATTTGTCTGCTAGGGCTGCCATAAGAAAACACACAGGCTGAGGAGGCTTAAACAATAGAAATGTATTTTCTCACAGTCTGGAGGCTGGAAGTATAAGATCAAGATGCCAGTGAAACCACCTTTGTAAAATTACAATTGAGTAAATTATGGCAGTGAAAGCCGACTTCATCTTGCTTCTAACCTTTAAGCCGTCCTTGTTCATTGCTGGGCATAGGCAGAACTAACTTTGGGAAGGAATTCAGTTCATGGTTTGACTCTGAAATAAAATTGATAATAACTCTTTCCCTAAAAGACCCCCTTCTTGCCTGGGGACCAGTCTGCCTTTGCAAGACTAACAAATTAGCTACAAGATTAGAAATTACAGGTAAGAGGTCATGCAGCCTCTGGCTCCAAGAGTCTAAACCTCCCCTAATTGTTCTTGGGGATAATATCACTATTGTAAACCTAAGATGAGTGCTTGTGATATTTTGCAGACCCTGCACTCGATGGATGTGCTGATACCTTCCAGACCGGTAACCTGGCTCAACCAGTTCTGCCTTCCCACCCAGGAACAGAGAACAGCAAGAAAAATTCACTTCGGGCCAGGCGCGGTGGCTCACATCTGTAATCCCAGCACTTTGGGAGGTGAAGGTGGGCGGATCACTTGAGGTCAGGAGTTCGAGACCAGCCTGACCAACACAGCAAAACCCTGTCTCTAATAAAAATACAATATTAGGCAGGTGTGGTGTTGCGAGCTTGTAATCTCAGCTACTTGGGAGGTTGAGGCAGGAGAATCGCTTGAACCTGGGAGGCGGAGGTTGCAGTGAGCTGAGACTGTACCATTGCACTCCCACCTGGGCAACAAGAGGGAAACTCCACCTCAAAAAACAAACAAACAAACAAAAAAAACAGGAAAAACTCACTTCGACCCCTATGATTCCATCTCCAACCTGACCAATCAGAACTCTCCACTTCCCAAGCCCCTACCCGCCAAATTATCTTTAAAAGCTCTGATCTCTGAATGCTTGAATGCTCTGGGAGAATGATTTGGGTAGTAATAAAACTCTGGTTTCCCACACAGCCGGCTCTGCATAAATTACTTTCTCCACTGCAATTCCCCTGTCTTGATAAATTGGCTCTGTTTAGGCAGCAGGCAAGGTAAACCCATTGGGTGGTTATACCAGCAGGGTTGGTCTTTTCTGAATCTTCTCTTCTTGGCTTGCAGATGACCCTCCTGCCATGTCGACGTATGGCATTTTCTCTGTGTCCACTCATCTCTGGTGCCTCCTTTCTTTCTTCCTTCCTTCCTTCCTTCCTTCCTTCCTTCCTTCCTTCCTTCCTTCCTTCCTTCTTTTCCTTCCTTCCTTCCCTTCCCTTCCCTTCTTCCTTCCTTCCTTCCTTCCTTCCTTCCTTCCTTCTTTTCCTTCCTTCCTTCCCTTCCCTTCCCTTCTTCCTTCCTTCCTTCCTTTCTTCCTTCCTTCTCTCTCTCTCTCTCTCTTTCTTTCTCTCTCTCTCTCTTTCCTTCCTTCCTTCATTTCTTCCTTCCTTCCTCCTTTTTTTTTT
>NW_016808087.1:314151-323649 GCF_001698545.2 Rhinopithecus bieti
TTTTTTTTGACAGAGTCTTGCCCTGTCGCCCAGGCTGGAGTGCAGTGGTGTGATCTCAGCTCAATGCAACCTCCACCTCCCAGGTTCAAATGATTCTTCTGCCTCAGCCTCCTGAGTAACTGGGATTACAGGCGCCCACCATCATGCCCAGCTAATTTTTGTATTTTTAGTAGAGATGGAGTTTCACCATGTTGACCAGGCTGGTCTTGAACACCTGACCTCCTGATCTGCCCGCCTCGGCCTCCCAAAGTGCTGGGACTACAGGCGTGAGCCACCGCGCCTGGCCTGCCTTTTTCTTCTCATGGGAACACTGGCCATATTGAATTAGGGTCCCAACTTAAGGGCCTTATTGAACTGAATTACCTCCTAAGAGGCCCCATCTCCAAATACAGTCACATTAGGGGTTAGGGCTTCAACATATGAATTTTGGTGGGAGGCAGGGGTCACACTTCAGTCCATAGCACATATCATTATTGTAAATCCACAAAGGTGGAGTAGTTTGAACAAAACACGTAGAAGTAGGGGAGCCCCAGACTAATTAATCTCTAAGAATAGAAGTGGGGAAAGCTGACATATGATGTGTACATCCTGTACCTACTCCTACATGGGCTCGATACCTGTGAGCAAGAATATTTGTTGTATTGTTTACAGAAGAAAAGGTAACTCAGAGGTGTTAAAGCATTGCCATCTTTGCTGGAGAAAAGGACTGATCTTAGCTGTGTTTTGTTATCTAGTTAAGTTCAAAAATGCCCACCTGAGATCGGGGAGGGGGCAGTGCACCCTTTTAAACTCTGAGAAATGCAAATTAATTATGACAGCAAAAAGACTACCATCCTAGTCAGAATGTGCTAGGCTTATTGTGCTGTAACAAACAACCCTAAAATCTTAGTGCCATAATATGCAACAGCTGATTTCTTGCTCACTGCAAGCCCATCCATTGAAAAGTTACCATTGAAAAGGTAACTTTTCAAACAAAAGTTTGAAAGTTTCAAACTTTTCAAAGAAAGTTTGAAACTACCTAATGACCCAACAAAGGAAGACTTAGTTAAGTTTGGTACATGTGTGAAAAGAAATAAAATATAGTAACAAATGAGAAGGAGCCAGCTGCCTATGTATTATTTTTATTTTATTTTATTGATGAGAAAATCGAGGTAAGAAATAGAATGGTATACTCAGTTATCACAGGGGTCTGTATATGTATAGAATATCTTTTCTTTTTTTTTTTTTTTTTTTTTTTTTGAGATGGAGTTTCACTCTTGTTGCTCAGGCTGGAGTGCAATGGCATGATCTCGACTCACTGCAACTTCCACCTCCTGGGTTCAAGTGATTCTCCTGTCTCAGCCTCCTGAGTAGCTAGGATTATAGGCGCCCGCCACCATGCCAGGCTAATTTTTGTATTTTTAGTAGAGATGGGGTTTCACTATGTTGGTCAGGCTGGTCTAGAACTCCTGACTTCAAGTGATCCACCCGCCTTGGCCTCCCAAAGTGCTGGGATTACAGGCGTGAGCGACTGTACCTGGTCCAAACCTTTTTTTAATGACACAGGTAATATACGGATGCGTGCATGGCAAATTCAAATAATAAAAAAGTGTACGGAATGTAAAGCAGGATGTGTCTTCATCTCACCGCCAATCTCATTTCTGCTCCTATAGTCATAGTCATGACAGGATGGGGCTGGCCACCAGCCAGACTAAGTGATTAGAGAGTGGGAACTTTCAGCTCTGCCCACTGACCTCCAGGGAGGGAACCAGGACTGGAGATGGAGCTCTATCCAACTTTTGAACAAAAAGATTCTGAGAGCTTCTGGGTTGGTGAATGCCCCAACTACCCAGGGACAAAAACTCCTGCACATACAGATACTTGCATGTTTAGAAACATATCTTACTGTTTTTTTTTGTTTTTGTTTTGTTTTTTAAATATAGCAGTGGAATCAAGATGTATTTATTTTTCAGAAAGTTGATTCTTTTTCAATTAGCATTATGCTTTAGAGCTCTTTCCAGGCCATTTGTGTAGATCTACCTTATGCTTTGTTCTTTTTTTGAGACAGAGTCTTGCTCTGTTGCCCAGGCTGGAGTTCAGTGGCACAATCTCAGCTCACTGCAACCTCTGTCTCCTGGGTGATTCTCATGCCTCAGCCTCCCAAGTAGCTGGTATTACAGGTTCCTGCCACCACACCCAGCTAATTTTTCTACTTTTAGTAGAGACAGAGTTTCACCATGTTGTCCAAACTGGTCTCTGGCTTCTGATCTCAAGTGATCCTCCTGCCTCGGCCTCTCAAAGTATTGGGATTACAGGCGTGAGCCATCGTGCCCAGCCAGCTCTCTCTTTTTATGTCAGGGTTTCTCAATCTTGGCTTGACTGACTTTGTGGGCTGGATAATTCTTTGTTGTAGGAGACTGTCTTGTGTTTTGTAGTGTTAACTAAAAGGTATCTGATACGGACCTCAATCAGTTTAAAAGTGTATTTTGCCAATAGTAAGGACATGCCCGGAAGAAAAAATCATGGAATCACAGAAGCAGCCTATGGCCTGTGTCTTTCTCCAGTGATAAATTTGAGAGTTCCAATATTTAAAGGGAAAAAGTGAGCTGGAGGGGAAAAAGGGAGGGTACGGTAATCCACATGTTGCAAGAGAAAAGGAGTAGGTAAGGAAATAGTCAATCATGCATTTGTCTTGTCCTCAGTAAATCAGCACTTTACATAAGACACAGTGGCTCACACCTGTAATCCCAGCATTTTGGGAGGCTGAGGAGGGCGGATCACCTGAGATTAGTAGTTCAAGGCCAACCTGGCCAACACGGTGAAACCCCGTCTCTACTAAAAATACAAAAATTAGCCAGGCATGGTTGCATACGCCTGTAATCCCAGCTACCCAGGAGACTGAGGCAGGAGAATCACTGGAACCTGGGAGGTGGAGGTTGCAGTGAGCTGAGACAGTACCACTACACTGCAGCCTGGGCAACAGAGTGAGACTCTGTCTCAAGAAAAAGATAAATAAATAAAAAAATAAAAAGTTCCCACCCTCTAATCACTTAGTCTTGCTGGTGGTCAGCCCCATCCCAAGGCCATCTAGGGCTCTGCCCTAAGTAACTTCATTAGTATAAACTCAGGTAGGATTGAAAGGAGCCTCTTATAAAGAACAAAACACACTTTTTTTTTTTTTTTTTTTTTTTTTTTTTTTTTTTTTTTTTTTTGAGATTTGCCTGCCTTGCCCTCCCAAAGTGCTGGGATTACAAGCCTGAGCCATCTCGCCTAGGCACAAAAGACACTTCTGTCACTCAGCAAATTTTAGAGGTTTTAGGAGTTCTGTGTCAGAAACAAGGAACAAACCCCAACTACGCGTTTTATGACACTGCCTTCTATAAGAAGCAGAGAGGTGCTTTAGTAGAGACAGGGTGGCAAATGGCCAGAGATGAGGTCTGAGAGCTAAGAGGACCAGGTCAAGAAATAAAGAAGTTAAAGAATTTCTGCTTTAGAGTCCTGAATATTTCTCTATGATAGACGCTAAAAATGGGTTTCCCAGGTTGAAATTTGAATTCTGATAGGCTCACCGAAGTTGCTACAATTTGAACTCGTGCTAACGGCATCTGAACGGCCTATTTCTCACTCTTGTTAACGCTCGGTATTTATTTCTCTTGTGAAATCTGGAAGGAGCATGAGGCACTTCCTTGAGTGTCAGGGATCCCAGGCTCATTTCCTCATGTAAGTTCCGCAGCACTGCTCCTTTTTCTGGCAATTGCTTGTTCATATGTGTTAAGCAAAGTTAACGAACCTCTGTTACTTTCCTCATCTGTAAAATGGGGACAGTAATATCTTCCAACAACATTCTGGAGAGAAAATTGTGTATGTCACTCACAGAGAGCTTTGAGAGGTGCCTGGCCCAGGCCCATGGGATGTTCGATGTACTCTGTGCATGGTGGTGCTAGTGCTGTTGAAAACTCCTGTGATTATTATGTGCTGATTTTTTTTTTTTTTTTTTTTTTTTTTCTGAGACGGACTCGCTCTGTCACCCAGGCTGGAGTGCAGTGGTGTGATCTGGGTTCACCGCAAGCTCCACCTCCTGGGTTCACGCCATTCTCCTGCCTCAGCCTCTCAAGTAGCTGGGACTACAGGCACCCGCCACCTTGCCCGACTAACTTTTTGTATTTTTAGTAGAGACAGGGTTTCTCCTGACTTCGTGATCTGCCTGCCTCCGTCCCCTCAAAGTGCTGGGATTATAGGCGTAAGCCACCGAGTCCAGCCTACTATGTGCTGATTAATTGGAGGGATGGCCTGCCTGGCATTGGCTGAGAGCAGAGTTTGAGGGACGACAAGCGGCAGGATCCCATCACACCCACATGTGGCCTCCACTCTGTGATCTTTTTGCCAGGTTCGTCTCTGCAATAAATCCGAACCCATCTGGCTCAATCCTCGTAGATGTTAAGGTTGTTCAAATTCTATTTCTTCTAATCTAGTGCTGACCAAGGAATGCTTTCTTTTCTTTTTTTTTTTTTTTTTTTTGAGATGAAGTCTCACTCTTGTCCCCCAGGATGGTGTGCAGTGGTGAGATCTCGGCTCACTGCAACCTCCGCCTCCCAGGTTCAAGTGATTCTTTCCTCAGCCTCCCGAGTAGCTGGGATTACAGGTGCCTGCCACCACGCCTGGCTAATTTTTGTATTTTTAGTAGAGATGAGGTTTCACCATGTTGGTCAGGCCGGTCTTGAACTCCTGACCTCAGGTGATCTGCTTGCCTCGTCCTCCCAAAGTGCTGGGATTACAGGTGTGAGCCACCGTGCCAAGCCAGGGAAAGCTTTCATAATTGCTAGGTCTTTCAGAAAGTAGAGTTTATTTTAATTAAGTAAATAATTAAGCAATTGCTTTTAAGAGGATACCCTTGTCAGAGGATTTAAGAGTTGGCTTGCTTTGGGAGTTAAAGAAAAAAAAGTTGATCACTTCTGTAAGGTCCTCTGAACGGGCTACACTGTGGTCGAGCCATTGTGACCCCTGTGACCCACACATACAGGCCTCCTGGAGTCCCAAAGCCTGCAGCAATAGGAGAGCCACTAAAGAAGAAGAAACAGCTAGTTCCTGCCTTAACTGATTAACCGACCTTGCAACATTCCACCATTGTTCCTGCCCAACCCTAACTAATCAATCCGCCTTGTGATATTGTGCCTTGTGACCTTCCCCCACCTCGTTACTATGCACCTTGTGACATTCTTCCCCTGACCGAAAACACTGTCCCTAACTGTAACTTTCCACCACTTTCCCCTTACCTGTAAAACTAACTGCAATGCCACCACCCTCCGCTGACGCTCTTTTTGGACTCAGCCTGCTCACACCTGAGTGAACAGACAGCCTTGTTGCTCACGCTTAGCCTGTCTCTTCAATGAGACGCAGGGTGTCTCTTCAATTAGACGCATGCACAACAACTTCTGGCCTTGTTTGGGATTGGTAGCCTTAGCCACTGTTTCAGGCCTGAATGCCTCTGGGCCTCCCTCTAACAGCGCTGAATTCCTACACGGACCTCAGCCAGATGCAACTCTTCCAAGGGGCAGTCATCATAAGGTCCCAGCCGGGTACCCACCCATCAGCTTTGCTGGGTGCATTTTCAGTCTGCTTTTGTTCCATGCCTCTTTAACTGTGACACGAGGAGTGGGTCAACGGTTTTCATATGGATATCAGCATTTCTCCTTTGGAATTCATGGTCATTTGAAGGCTTCTGTGCTTCTCTCTCTCTCTTTTTGAGACTGAGTCTCACTCTATTGCCCAGGCTGGAGTGCAGTGGTGCAATCTCGGCTCACAGCAATCTCTGCCTCCCAGTTTCAAGAGATTCTCCTGCCTCAGGCTCCCAAGTAGCTAGGATTACAGGCACCCACCACCATGCCTGGCTAATTTTTGTATTTTTAGCGGTCTATCATCTTAACCACTCGGCCACCTCATCCTACAATTTTTGTATTTTTAGTAGAGACAGGATTTCAGCACGTTGGTCAGGCTGGTCTCGAACCCCTGACCTCAAATGATCCGCCTGCCTTCGCCTCCCAAAGTGCTGGGATTACAGGCATGAGCCACTGTGCCCAGCCTTTTTTTTTTTTTTGAGACAAAATCTCACTTTGTCACCCAGGCTGAAGTGCAGTGGCAGGATCTCAGCTCACTGCAAGCTCTGCCTCCAGGTTCAAGCGAGTCTTCTGCCTCAGTCTCCCTAGTAGCTGGGACTACAGGGGCCCACCACCATGCCTGGCTAATTTTTGTATTTTTAGTAGAGACAGAGTTTCACCATGTTGGCCAGGCTGGTCTCCAACTCCTGACCTCAAGTGATCCACCCGCCTCAGCCTCCTAAAGTGCTGGGATTACAGGAGTGAGCCACTGCACCCGGCTCTCTCTTTTTTTTAAAATAGAGATGGGTTTTCGCGTGTTACCCAAGCTGGTTTCGAACTCCTGAGCTCAAGCAGTCTGCCTGCCTCGGCCTCCCACAGTGCTGAGATTATAGGCATGAGCCACCACGCCTAGCCCTGTGCTTCTCTTTACCACAGCCTACAAACTCTGATGTAATCTAGTCCTGAACTACCAGCTTTCGGTGCACCCCTCTGTGCTGGACTGCAGCTCATCTCTTCTCAATCTTCCTTGCCTCAGGGCCTTTGCACCTACTGTCTCATCAGTTTAGAACGCACTTTACTCCCATTTTGCACTTCTGGCTCCTTATCCCTCTGTCAGGTCTCACAGAGTCCTCTACCCCATTATTGTCATCATTGCATTCCTTGCACATTGACATTACATATATGTGCCATTTATGATCTGTTGTCCTCCACATTTGGTGCAAATATCGTGGAAGTCTGTCTGGTTTAGTGCTATATCCCTAGGGCTGGGACTAGCCTATGCTAATCAGTACAAATTAGTAGAATGAAAAACAGAACAAGAGTGACCTAATGTCTGCAGAAATGGGATCAGCAGTCCTAGTTCCCAAACACGCAGATACTGAGGGCCTGGTGTGGCCTTCAAGGCCTTCCCAAATCTTATGCCAGCTCTTTTTCTAAACTCAATGTCTAAAATTCCCCTTCATTCGAGCCATGTTTACATCAACCCGCACTCTTTCATTCACCATCTCTGCTGGTTAGACTGTTTGTTTCCGACTTGGAATACACTTTCTGCTACCCCCAGGCCACCTTTCAGCACATGGGATGCTGACCTCTCCATGTGTGTAGTTGACATCTCCATGTGGATGCTGTGCAACCTCATGGTGCTATTTTATGAGGTGGCGAGAGTCCAAAAAAGGGGCCTTGCTGGGTGAGCCTGAAGCAGTTGATGAAGAAGATCAAGGTGTCCTTGATGTCCTTGCCATTGTCCTTGTTCTACAGCTTAAGTTGGTGCGTGGGGGAAGGCTCAGGCCTTCTTCCTCTGGGTGCACTGGCTCGTGTGTTCCTTTTCCTTTTCAAAAGCTACTGCAGGAAAAGTCTTGATAGTAGAAGTCAGTTATTAAAAGCTGTGCAAATGTACTAAAGATGACAGGTGCCAGACACATTTTCATTTAACATTTTACTCTCAACTGGGAATTGTTTGCCTTTGAAGGAACATCAGGCACAGTTCCTAGTTGGGGCTGGAGCGTTTTTGTGATGTTCTGCCTAAGTCTTGGTCTAGAGAAGAAAACCGGCTGCATGGATAACACGAAGAATCCCAATTCACTTGAGTAACAATTACGCAAAATCAGGGTTCAGGGCCCACTAGATAATCATCCAACATTTCTGTACTGACTCTTGCACATAGCACAAGAGAGTGAAGTATGCCAGATCCAGGAAAAGGCAAAGTTCAATAATTAGCTATAAATACAACTTTATAGCCATTTCCCCAGACTAAAGGGCGAAGTTTAATAACTGGCTATAAATACAACTTTATTGCTACATCTCCAGACTCTATTTTTATAGTGAGGATAATGGCTTCTTAAATGATTAACACGGTTGATAGCTACTGCTCTTTGTCTTTGAAGAAGCATATGGTATTTCGTGGAAATGTGCGTATGTGTGTTTGTGTTTGTATCTTAAGTCAAGCATTAACAAATAACACAGAAAGTCCCTTGTTTTCTTGTTTTGCACTTAGCCTTTTGCATCTCACTTCTTTTTCTTTCTTTCTTTCTTTCTTTCTTTCTTTCTTTCTTTCTTTCTTTCTTTCTTTCTTTCTTTCTTTTTCTTTCTTTCTTTCTTTCTTTCTTTCTTTCTTTCTTTCTTTCTTTCTTTCTTTCTTTCTTTCTTTCTCTTTCTCTCTTTCTTTCTTCTTTCTCTCTTTCTCTCTCTCCTTCTTTCTCTTCTTTCTCTTCTCTCTCTCTTTCCATCCCTCTTTCTCTCTCTTTTTCTCTTTCTCCCTTTCTTCCTTCCTTCCCTCCTTTCCTCCTTTCCTCCTTTCCTCCTTTCCTCCTTTCCTCCTTCCTTCCTTCCTTCCTTCCTTCCTTCCTTCCTTCCTTCCTTCCTTCCTTTCTTGACAGAGTCTCACTCTGTTGTCCAGGCTGGAGTGCACTGGCACAATCTTGGCTCACTGCAACCTCCGTCTCCCAGGTTCAAGTGATTCTCCTGCCTCAGCCTCCTGAGTAGCTGGGATTATAAGCACCCACCACCATGCCCAGCTAATTTTTTTCTATTTTTAGTAGAGACGAGGTTTCACCATGTTGGCCAGGCTGGTATCGAACTCCTGACCTCAGGTGATCCACCCATCCACCCTCCTTGGCCTCGCAAAGTGCTGGGATTACAGGCATGAGCCACCGGGCCCCGCTACATCTTGCTCATTTCTAAGGAAAACTACTGAATGGGGATCTTTCTCCTGGCATGTACATGTAGGTATACAGTACCTCCTGTCTGAGTTCTAACCAGGCTTGACCCTGCTTAGCTTCCTCAATCAGATGATATCAGGTATGTTCAGGGTGTTACGGCCATAGACTATATAGTGTCTTACATAAGATATCACACATGTTATGTAAATAAATGGTATTCACACAAAAAATATGCCTATCTTCCCCTCCATCCCATAGATTTTGGGTTTACCTATCAGCTTTCAGAGTGGAGGACTGAAGGAAGACCAGAAAGACAAAAGCAATTTAGGCCAGGTGCGGTGGCTCATGCCTGTAATCCTAGCACTTTGGGAGGTCAAGTTGGGTGGATCACACGGTCAGTTCGAGACCAGCCTGGTCAACATGGTGAAACCTCATCTCTACTAAAAATACAAAAATCAGCCGGGCATGGTGGCGAGCGCCTGTAATCCCAGCTACTCGGGAGGCTGAGGCAAGAGAATCCCTTGAGGCCGGGTGCAGTGGCTCACGCCTGTAATCCCAGCACTGTGGGAGGCCGAGGTGGGCAGATCACGAGGTCAGGAGATCGAGACCATCCTGGCTAACACAGTGAAACCCTGTCTCCACTAAAAAATACAAAAAACTAGCCGGG
Organism: Rhinopithecus bieti; assembly: GCF_001698545.2. NCBI lineage: Eukaryota > Metazoa > Chordata > Mammalia > Primates > Cercopithecidae > Rhinopithecus > Rhinopithecus bieti. The sequence goes on from NW_016808087.1 coordinate 323,550, forward strand.
CGTGGTGGGGGGCACCTGTAGTCCCAGCTGCTCGGGAGGCTGAGGCAGGAGAATGGCATGAACTCAGGAGGCAGAGCTTGCAGTGAGCTGAGATCACGCC
>NW_016808087.1:323842-337961 GCF_001698545.2 Rhinopithecus bieti
AAAAAAAAAAAAAAAAAAAAAAAAAAATCCCTTGAACCTGGGAGGCGGAAGTTGCAGTGAGCCGAGACCATGCCATTGCACTCCAGCCTGGGTGATAGAGCGAGACTCTGTCACCCAGGCTGGAGTGACAATTTTTCAATTGACTCTGTCAATTGAAAAAAAAAAATTCAATTTATATTGGAAAATCAAGGAAGGATTAGATTGGGCGGGGGCGGGGAGATGGTGAGATCCTAAGAGAAGAAAGCCAAGACTGAGTTCTTTGGGAATCTGGGGGGAGTTTTAGGAGCCTGGGGAGAGATGAGGACCCTGCCGTGCTCTGACGGAGAGGCACACTGAGACCAAGGGATGAGTATGTTGATAGTGCTTTTCTCTGCCTCCTATAATTTGCTGCCCATTTTGAACTTTGCTAAGAGAGTGCAGTGAAGATTCCGGTTATTTTCTTGGTTACTGACTTTGTTTCTTTTTGCTTTTTTCCTAGAAAATCATGAAACAAGGAATAAAACTATGATTTTGTACTGAGATAGACAGCAAGGTAGCACAGTTTTACAGAGACTGCACACACCCATCTCTCTGCCACTCTTTCTAGACTATTTGTTTATTTATTTATTTACTGAGACAGAGTCCGGCTGTGTTGCTGAGGCTGGAGTGCAGTGGCACGATGCTTGCTTGCTTGATCTCGGCTGACTGCAACCTCCGCCTCCCAGGTTCAAGCAATTCTCTTGCCTTAGCCTCCTGAGTAGCTGGGGTTACAGGCACGTGCCACCACATCTGGCTAATTTTTATATATTTAGTAGAGACAGGATTTCACCATGTTGGCCAGGCTGGTATTGAATTCCTAACCTCAGGTGATCCACCTGCCTCGGTTCCCCAAAGTGTTGGGATTACAGGCGTAAGCCACAGTGCCTTGCCTAAACTTATATTAATTTTATATTGCACAAATAGATTATGATGATGGAGAAATTTATTCTCTGGAACTAGATAAAGTGGAAAGCAGACAATCACAGTGAATCTCATCACCTAAAGGTAACCACTTTTGCATTTGGTGGCTATGCTTTTAGGTTTTCCCTAAGCATGTACAAATAAAAGTTACTATTTGCAAAGTGAGACTTATGTTCTATATGCTATATATTTTTTGTGCAACTTGCTTTTCTTTTCTTTTTTCTTTATTTTTTTGTTTGAGATGAAGTCTTGCTCTGTCGCCCAGGCTGGAGTGCAGTGGTGTGATCTTGGCTCACTGCCACCTCTGCTTCCTGGGTTCAAGTGATTCTTCTGCCTCAGCCTCCTGAGTAGCTGGGATTACAGGTGCATGCCACTATGCCTGGCTAATTTTTTATATTTTAGTAGAGACAGGGTTTCACTGTACTGCCCAGGCTGGTCTCGAACTCCTGAGCTCAGGCAATCCACCCGCTTCGGCCTCCCAAAGTTATGGGATTACAGGCGAGAGCCACCACACCCAGCCTTGCTTTTCTTACTTATTATTACAGTACTGCATGTTTTTTCTGTTGTCTATATGCACCTTTTAACAATTTTTGCAAAGTTTTCCATCTTATAGATTTACCACAATTTTTTTTTTTTTTTTTTTTTTTTTTTGAGACGGAGTCTCACTCTGTCACCCGGGCTGGAGTGCAGTGGCACCACTTGGCTCACTGCAACCTCCGCTTCCCAGGTTCAAGTGATCCTCCTACTTCACCCTCCCAAGTAGCTGGGATTATAGGCATGTGCCGCTGCACCCAGCTAATTTTTGTATTTTTAGTAGAGAAAGGGTTTCACCATGTTGGCCAGGCTGGTCTCGAACTCCTGACCTCCAGTGATCTGCCTGCCTCGGCCTCCCAAAGTGCTGGGATTACTGGAGTGAGCCACCGTGCCCAGCTCACAATTTTTTTTTTTTAAGGTGGGGTCTTGCTATATGGCCTAAACTGGACTCGAACTCTTGGGCTCAAGTGATCCTCCTGCCTGGGCATCCCAAGTAGCTGAGGCTACAGTTGCATGTCATTGTGCCTGGCTCCCACAATTTATTTATGTCACCAATAATGGGCATTTATGTTGTGTCTAATTTTTTCATATTGTAAACAATGCTGCAATGAGCATCCTTGAACATATAGAGGTGTAGATTCTACCAGAAACTACCCTTAAAGAAAAGATTTGTCTTTTTGTGGTGTTTGTCAGTGAAAGCACTACCCCAGTATCATGTGGCTCTGGAGGTTTCTGTGTCATTAAGTAACCTCAAAATCTGCAGCATATGGTTTTAAGTTATCTTAGTAATTCCCTCTTCTTTCATAATTGGAATTTGAGTGGAGAAAATTAAACAATATGCATGAAATAACATCATTCTTTATCTGTTCCCTACTTAATATGCGATTTCTCTTACTGGCTGGAAAAAGCACATAGGTGCTGATTTATCTACTTCAAGTAACAGACAACATGTTTACCTTAAATAGTAAAATGTAGAAAAGAACAATGGTCCTGAAACACAGTTCACACAGTCACAGGAAGAGGAAAGGCTTGAGACCATGAGGAGAGGGAGAGAGGCCAGAGATCAAAACTGAGCTCTAAAACAGTCCCCTCTGTTGGGAGAATTAAAAAGCAAATGGTGTGAACAAGTAATTCACAGATGGGTAGTACAAATGGCCAGGAAACTTCTCAAATAACCTGGAAAACGTGAAACTCCCAGGATAGTGTTAAGAGACTGCTTTAAAGTGAGATTTCTGTTATTCATGTTTAAAATATGGAAGATTAATCAGTCTTCTGGAAGAGACTGACACACAGAAAAATATAACAAGTAGTTTGTATAGAGCTTTCACCAGGAGACTTTCTAAGCACTTTTCACGTATTAGCTCATATAACCCACGCAACAACTTTATGAAGTAGATAGTTATTATCTCCATTATAACACAGAGGCATTCTGTGTTTTGTCCAGGGTAATTCAGTCCTTGGCAGAGCTAGCATTTGGGGTCGGGCAGCTGGGCTCCTGTGCCCGAGCGCTTAAACACTGCCTTGGGCTACCACCTGGTGGTCAAAAGCGATACGCGCAACAATGGAGGTGAGCCCAGGCCAGCGAGGAGCTGGAAGCAGAAATCAGCAAAGACATTCCAGGCAGAGGGAGCAGCATACGCCAAGGCGCAAAAACAGCAGTTATCCTTCCATGCATGAGTGACAAGAGACAACTGAGAATCATAGCAAGAAGAGTCTAAAATAACAATTTTTTTTTTTTAAAGAGCAAAGAAGGATGTGTTAGTATGGAATGAGACCACCACTTCTCCTGGTGTCCTTCCCAGCTTTTCCCCATCTCCCCTTTTCTCTAGTTTATAAGACAGGAGAAGGGGGAGAAAGCAAAAAGTTGGAAAGAAACAGAAGATAAATAGCTAGACGACCTTGGCGCCACCACCTGGCCCTGGTGGTTAAAATAATAATAATATTATTAACCCCTGACCAAAACTACTAGTGTTATCTGTAAATTCCAGACGTTGTATGAGAAAGCACTGTAAAACTTTTTGTTCTGTTAGCTGATGCATGTAGCCCCCGTCACGTTTTCCATGCTTGCTTGATTTATCATGACCCTTTTATATGGATCTCTTAAAGTTGTAAGCCTTTAAAAAGGCCAAGTAGTTCTTCTTCAGGGAGCTCAGCTCTTAAGACGTGAGTCTGCCGATGCTCCCAGCCGAATAAAAAACCTCTTCCTTCTTTAATCCGGTGTCTGAGGAGTTTTGCCTGCGGCTTGTCCTGCTACATTAGGAGATTGAGTGGAGAGGTCAGCTGGGACCAGATGATGGGAGAGCTCCTAGTAAGGGGCTTGGACTTTAATCTGAGGCTGATGGGAAGCCACTGAAGAGCTTTTAATCATGGCAGTTGGCCGGGCGTGGTGGCACACACCTGCACTCCCAACACTTTGGGAGTATGAGGCAGGGGCCATACTTTGGGAGTATGAGGCAGGGGAGTATGAGGCTTGAGGCCAGGAGTTCTAGACCAGCCTAGGCAACATAATGAGACTCCCGTCTCTACAAAAATGAAACACCACACACACACACACACACACACACACACACACACACACACACCCTAGCCGGGTGTGGTAGCATGCCTGTGGTCCCAGCTACTTAGGAGGCTGAGGTGGGAGGATTGCTTGAACCCAGGAGATTGAGGTTGCAGTGAGCCTTGCGCTCCAGCCTGGGAGACAGGGCCAGACCTTGTATGTAAAATCGATCAGTCAGCCGGGCATGGTGGCTCATGCCTGTAATCCCAGCACTTTGGGAGGCTGAGGCAGTCGGATCACCTGAGGTCAGGAGTTCGAGACCCGCCTGGCCAGCATAGTGAAACCCCGTCTCTACTGAAAATACAAAAATTAGCTGGTCATGGTGGCACACGGCTGCAGTCCTAACTACTTGGGAGGCTGAGGCAGGAGAATCACTTGAACCTGGGAGACAGAGGTTTCAGTGAGCTGAGATTGTGCCACTGCACTTCAGCCTGGGCAACAGAGCGAGACTCTGTCAAAAAAAAAAAAAAAAAAAATCAATCAGTCATAATCAGTCAATCATGGCAGTGGCCTGGGGAGAGTTGCATTTTGTATAAAGTCCCAGGTGACTGTGAGGAAAATGGGATGTGGGGGACAAGGCCCAGGAGAGGCCAATGCAGAGCCACCAAGAAGGAGCTGTGAGTTCCCCAGTCACCAGAATCCCAGCGATGACAGAGCGGGGAGAGCACAGGTTCAAGAAATATTTAGGAGGCAAAGTTGTCAGCACTTGGCAATGAACGTGATGTGAAATGGACAGAGTGGGAGAAGCAGGCTACAGACAACAGGAAAAAGACATGGCTCCAATCGCTCCTTGGCTGTTGGGAGCCTTATAGCGGGATCCTCAACCAGGGGCCATTCAGCCCCCCAGGAGGCATCCAGCCGTGTCTGGGACAGTTTTGCTGGTCACAGCAAGCGGCCGGGGTGGCGGTGCTAGAGGACCCTGCTAAACCCCCTCGGTGCACAGGGCAGGCCCCACGGGACGAGAATCCTGGGCTCGGGACGCGGCTGACTGAGTCCCCTCTGGCGGCCCCAGCTCCACGAGGCAGGAAACAGAGGAGGCCCTGGCCCACGGACCGTGCTTTTGCAGAAACAAGCCCTGGAGCTCGGGGCAGATATCTGGGGGGTCTCCCACAGACCCCTTGCCCTCCATGGCGTCGCGTTCCTCCCAGGGTTCCCCTGCCCCAATTCCCCGTCCAGGCTCCTGAGCGCTGAAAACTGCATTCTGTGGCCCAGACAAGGTTACCGTCTTACTGCCGGGAAGCCACTGGATACAGTTGCAGGCTAAAGGCAGTGTGATTCCCCTCAAGTAGGCCTCAGTTTATTCGAGGGCACGGGGCGTGCCTCCTTCCCCAGAGTCTCCTTTACAGGAGCTGCAGGGCCTCTAGGCTACCCGGACTGCAGCTTTACATGCGTGCCCCCAGCAGGATGGTTTCCGGGTCTGTACCTGAGTCGAGATCGCGCTGCTGCACTCCAGCCTGGGTGACAGGGTGAGACATCGTCAAAAAAAAAAAAAAAAAAAAAAAAAAAAAAAAAAAAAAAAAAAGTTCATGAGAAGAATTGGTATTGCTGGATTCTGTTTATTATTTTATTTTATTGAGACGGAGTCTTGCTCTGTCCCCCAGGCTGGAGTAAGGTGGTGCGATCTCCGCGCACTGCAAGCTCCGCCTCCCGGGTTCAAACGAATCTCCTGCCTCAGCCTCCCGAGTAGCTGGGACTACTGTCGCCCGCCACGACGTCCGGCTATTTTTTTTGTATTTTTAGTAGAGACGGGGTTTCACTGTGTTAGCCTCCATCTGCTGACCTCCTGATCCGCCTGCCTTGGCCTCCCAAAGTGCTGGGATTATAGGCATGATGTTGATTTTTTAAATTTGCTTCTGATTGAGTATCTATGTTGGTTAAAGGTAAGCACAAAATTTCATTTAGACAGGAGGAATACATTCACGCGGTCTATTGCATATCATAGTGACAAGAGTTAATCACAATATATTGTATACTTGAAAATTGCTAAGAGTAGATTTCAAGTGTCCTCAACACAAAAATGATAAGTATGCGAGGTAATCCTATATGTTTAATAGCTGATTTAGGCATTTCACAATGTATGCATATAGCAAAACATGTTATACATATCATCTTTACTTGTCAATTAAAAATAAATAAAACAATATATAAAAGAGTGTACAAAAATTGCTGGAAATTGTTCCTATGAGATTTGTTGTTTATCAATAACATTATTATACTCTAGGCTCATTTATTTATTTATTTTTTGAGATGCGGTCTCACTCTGTCACCCAAACTGCAATGCAGTGGCATCATCTCGGCTCACTGCAACCTCCGTCTCCCGAGTTCAAGAGATTCTCATGCCTCAGCCTTCCGAGTAACTGGGACTATAGGCGCACGTCACTACACCTGGCTAATTTTTGTATTTTCAGTAGAGTTGGGGTTTTACCAGGTTGACCAGGCTGGTCTCAACCTCCCAGCTTCAAGTGATCCACCTGCTTCGGCCTCACAAAGTGCTAGGATTACAGGCATGAGCCACCGTGCCCGGTCCTAGGCTCATTTATTAATGTGAAAATTCTTTAGGCCTCAGAAGCATATACTCTGAATAAAGTGCAAACAGAGTCTGAGTGAGGCTTCAGGGACCAAACTGGAGGGGAGGGGCTTGCCCCGTGCTCTGTACCCACTCTGACGCTTTCGACTTGACAAAAGTTTGTCTTCATTCTTTTGTCTTTAAATGAAAACGCATTGGGGCTCACCACGTGGAAATTAATCGCATTTACCACCTGAATTACTTTCCTTTTGTGCTGTATCAAATAAACACAGACTTAGTGGCCTAAAACAGCACATTGATTATCTTACAATTCCAAAGGCCAGAAGTTCAGAACCAGGCTCACTGGACTAAAGTCAAGCTGTTCACAGGGCTGGTTCCCTTTGGAGGTTCAAGGGAGAGTCCGCCGCCTCCTTGCCTTTTTTGGCTACTGGAGGCTTTGTGCACTCCTTGACTTAAAACCCCTTCCTCAAATCGTTCCAACCTTTGCTTCCGTTGTGACATCTATTTCCTCCTCTGTAGTCAAATCTTGATCCATTTCTATCCTATGAGGCCACTTCTGATTACATTTGAGTCCCACCCTGATAATCCAGAATACTCTTTCCATTAACATCCTTAATCAGTCTGGGCTCAGTGGCTCATGCCTGTAATCCCAGCACTTTGGGAGGTGGACAGATCACTTGAAGCCAGGAGTTCAGGACCAGCCTGGGCAACATGGTGAAATCCCATCTCTACTAAAAATACAAAACAATTAGCCGGGTCTGGTGGCACATGTCCATGGTCCCAGCTACTCAGGAGGCTCAGGCAGGAGAATCACTTGAATCCAGGAGGCAGAGGTTGTAGTGAGCCAAGATCACACCCCTGCACTCTAGCCTGGTGACAGAGCCAGACTCTAGTCAAAAAACAAACAAACAACAAAACAACAACAAAAAACAACCTTAATCACATCTGCAAAGTCCGTTTATGGAAGGTAACATTCATAGGTTCCAGAGATTAGAACCTAGATATCTTTAGGGTCCTTTATTCAGCCAACCACAGCACATTCTCCTTTAACACAAATTAGATGACTCAGAGGATCGTGTTGAGTCTGGGGCAAAACCTCATAGAATCGGAAAATATTTGCAAACTACAAAACTGATATAACTTCCCTCAAAGCAAATGTTTTGGCTGTAGGAAGTGTTATTTGGTCAAAGAAAATGATTCCTTTAAATTATTGAGGAATTCAACTTGTTAGCAAATAAAACATTTGTTTGCTAAAATAGTTTTATTTGAATAGCAGCTTTTTTTTTTTTTGAGACCCAGTCTAGCCCTGTCACCCAGGCTAACGTGCAATGGCACGACCTCGGCTCACTGCAACCTCCGCCTCCCAGGTTCAAGCAGTTCTCCTGCCTCAGCCTCCCAAGTAGCTGGGACTACAGGCGTACTCCACCATGCCCAGCTAATTTTTTGTATCTTTAGTAGAGACAGGTTTCATCATGTTGGCCAGGCTGGTCTCGAACTCCTGACCTCGTGATCTGCCCTCTTCGGCCTCCCAAAGTGCTGGGATTACAGGCATGAGCCACCGGGCTCGACCTTGAATAGCAGCTTTTGATTATAATTCATATTTTAATTTTATGTGTTTTAAGAACAGGCCAGGAGCAGTGGCTCACACCTGTAATCCCAGCACTTGGGGAGGTTGAGGCAGGTGGATCACTTGAGGTCAGGAGTTTGAGACCAGCCTGGCCAACATGGTGAAACTTCATCTCTACTAAAAATACAAAAATTAGCCTGGCATGGTGGCATGTGTCTGTAATCCCAGCTACCTGGGAGGCTGAGGCAGGAGAATCACTTGAACTCAGGAGGTGGAGGTTGCAGCGAGCTGAGATCATGTCACTGCATTCCAGTCTGGGCAACAGAGCAAAACCCCGTTTCAGATAACAACGGTAATAATAATTTACATTGTCATGATGACTTCTGCTAGTTTTCCTCGGTATTGTGTTATAGGTGTTTTCCCTAGAGTTTCCTCGGGTCTGAGATTTCCTTCTTTCTCCTTGTTTAACTGATCATGATCATTGAACTTTGGGCTGGGTCAAAGTTCTGTTCTGCCTACAAGAAAGAGTTCCACAGGGAACACGATTCTGCCGAGGAAAAAGACTGCTGGGTTCTGGAGGAGTATTTTACCTCCTCCTTGCTGGAAACAGTTAATGCCCTGGAGAATGTGGTTGACGGCCTCATGCAGGCAGAGGCATGTTTTAAAATGGGTAAATCTAGTTTTCTTCAGCAGTGACATGAATTGCAGGAGATCTGCTCAAATGCTAACCAGCTAACTTCTCTGAGGCCAAACGCTTGCTGTCTTCAGCCTCTGGTTCTTCATTATGAAGTGAAGGATTTTGCTAGGTTATATCCGTAGCTTCCCTCCTTTTTCTCCCATGCCGACATTCTTATAAGTTAAGTTTACTCTTAAAAGTTTCTCCACTAGCCAGGCGCAGTGGCTCATGTCTGTAATTCCAGCATTTTGGGAGGCCAAGGCAGATGGATCACCTGAGGTCAGGAGTTCGAGACTAGTCTGACCAATATGGTGAAACTTCATCTCTACTAAAATACAAAATTAGCCGGGTGTGGTGGTGCCCACCTGTAATCCCAATTACTTGGGAGGTTGAGGCAGGAGAATCGCTTGAAGCCGGGAGGCAGAGGTGGCAGTGAGATGAGATTGCCCCATTGCACTCCAGCCTGGGCAACAAGAGTGAAAGTCTGTCTCAAAAAAAAAAAAAAAAAGTTTCTCNCGACATTCTTATAAGTTAAGTTTACTCTTAAAAGTTTCTCCACTAGCCAGGCGCAGTGGCTCATGTCTGTAATTCCAGCATTTTGGGAGGCCAAGGCAGATGGATCACCTGAGGTCAGGAGTTCGAGACTAGTCTGACCAATATGGTGAAACTTCATCTCTACTAAAATACAAAATTAGCCGGGTGTGGTGGTGCCCACCTGTAATCCCAATTACTTGGGAGGTTGAGGCAGGAGAATCGCTTGAAGCCGGGAGGCAGAGGTGGCAGTGAGATGAGATTGCCCCATTGCACTCCAGCCTGGGCAACAAGAGTGAAAGTCTGTCTCAAAAAAAAAAAAAAAAAGGTTTCTCGACTACTTGGTGAAGGTCTTCTGGGTCATTACTGAGGCCTTCTCTCTCACTCTCTCTCTCTCTCTCTCTCTCTTTTTTTTTTTTTTGGTAGAGATGGGGTTTCTCTACATGACCATGTTGGTCAGGCTGGTCTTGAACTCCTGACCTCATGATCCACCTGCCTCAGCCTCCCAAAGTGCTGGGATTACAGGCACGAGCCACCGCACCCAGCCTATTGAGACCGTTCTAGGCAGTTTTCTCCTTGAGCTCTCCAGAATCACAATAACACTCAAAGTGCAAAGCAAACAAACAAAACCAGAACACAAAGGAAGAGAAGGAATTTGAAACTGCAGGAGTCATGTGTATTCGCTCCTTGTTCCATGTGACAAAGGGGCCAGGTCATATTGTGTGATGAAGTTTGTACTTCTCAGTCACCTGGCCAAGTCGTGTAAACCAGGGGTCTCCAACCCCTGGGCTGTGGACCAGCACCAGTCTGTGGCCTGCTAGGAACCAGGCCACACAAGAGGAGGTGAACAGCAGTTGAGTGAGTGACGCTTCATCTGTATTTACCACCATTCCCTGTTGGTCACGTAACCGCCTGAGCTCTGCCTCTTGTCAGATCAGCTGCGGCATTAGAGTCTCATAAGAGCACAAACCCTATTGTGAACCACGCATGTGAGGATCTAGGTTGCACGCTCCTTATGAGAATCTAATACCCAGGATCTGTCACTGTCTCCCATTACCCCCAGGTGAAACCATCTAATTGCAGGAAAACAAGCTCAGGGCTTCCAGTGATTCTACAATATGGTGAGTTGTAGAATTATTTCATTATATTACAACATAATAATAATAGAAATAAAGGGCATAATAAATGTAATGCACTTGAGTCATCCTGAAACCATCCCCCACCAACCCATCACGGGTCTGTGGAAAAATCATCTTCCGCAAAATCAGTCTCTAGTGCCAAAAAGGTTGAGGACCTGCTGGTGTAAACCACACAATTCTTCCCACCGGCTGAACGTGGAGCCATCTTTCACTCACCACTTGCCATAATGAATGTGTATACGGTGTGTGCTGGGGATTGCTTTGGGCCTTAGGCTCTCACTCAGTGTGCTAAAGGGGGCTCTACTAGGCCCACTGTCTTTCTTCCCCAAGGGTTCTGAGTGTCAGGGACACACCTAGCTTGTATGCATTTATATGGTCATCAGTTTCTCCTTCCGCTCCCCCATCATACCCAAGTTTCTGTTGTTTTACAATGCAAAGCACTGCAACATTCTCTTTTGTTTCCCTGTCCTTGCTCATGGTGATCTTAATCACTTATTATGACATGTTTTTTCATATGAAAATAGTTTCCTCTCCGAGTATTTTTGGCAGCAAGCATTAAGATTATGAAATATTTACTCTCTGCATACTTAGTTCACCTATAATACTAAAGAGACGGGGAGAGAAGTGTTGCTAAGGGGAAGAAGATCTTGAGTTCTAACATAAATGCAATCTTGCTTTGAAAGCATGGCTCCTTTTTTTCTCTGTGCCAAATAGGTCAAAATAAACACCTTATAATAAGTGAAGAGTTAATTTTTCAGTGACAGATAACTATTATCTCCAGTTTCTCCTTTGGCCATCTTCTTGTGTTTATGAATGCCTCTTCTTTGAAAATAATAGTGAATTACTATACCCTTTTTCCATATTCTAACATTTTGCCTTTTTCATCCAAAGTGATATAAGCAAAACAGAGTTTGTGGGTTACATGAAGATCTTGAGAAGACCTGGATTGGGGTCCTGATTCTCCACTCACTGAAGTACTGCTCCTCACAAGTGGGCATTAGCTACGGGGGTCTGCCTACAGACCCTGACCCAAACGACGGATGAATAAAATGTACACTGACACACAGATACTCTGTTTTGCCAGTCCCGCTGAGTGTCTGAACGCCTACACACCAAGACAGGTTTGTCACTCCGGCCGGCCCTGAGCAGCTCGCACTCCAGGCATTTATTTACTATACAATTCACAACAGAAGCTCTGAGTCTTGTGGATAATTAATATGGTTAAGAGAGTAGTTCTACAAATGATTAAAGCTCAGGTACCGCGGTTTAAAGGAAATACCATTGGGGGCAATATTCCTGGTCCACCTCCCCGCAAGAGGGCCATCTGGCTCAAAGGTTAGTTAGGTAACGTTACCTAAGGTAGGGAAAATAGACTTAACTGGGGGAACCTCTATCGTCCCTAGTATTCTAATGCTCTAAGGTAAGAAGTGGCTGCCTTCAGCCTGTTCAATCACTACAAGCTATGTAACCTTTCGACCTTCCAAAAAGGTTTGTGACTATTCCTTATAACTTTCCCTAATATTTCCCTTTAATATTTCTGCCACCATCCTGAGGGAATCCCAACAACTCAGTAGATAACTCACCCTGGAAAAGTCATTCAACAGACCTGCGGCCCCATTTCATCATCTGAAACTCAAATGGTTGTGGAGATGGCCTCTGCGGTATCTGTTAAAATATCACCGAACTCTAAGTAGGCCATTTTTTGGTAGTATACTTTTCTACATTTAAATTGCTAGTAGGAAGACTCTTTCAAATCTAGGTAAGCCAGTTTTAAAACAGACAAAGAATACAGAAGAGGAAATGATGAGGAGTTTGCTGCTTTCCATTTCTTAATTTTAAAACCAAAGTCCTGATATTATCTATCAGAATTTCCATTAATCATGAAAAGCACGCTGGGCCTCTCATCTTCGTCTCTCATTGATTGAGAACCTTTCATTTTGATTCCACCCAGCATTACAGGAGTTTTCTATGTTCTTAACCTTTCTGATGGTCTGGCAAAACTGTGTGAATGCCATCAATACTGATTTCCAGGAAATACTGATGTTGACATTTTATCTTTAGAGTTGTGGTGCTTTGCCTGCTCTGATGTAAACTGGAAAATATTGTCTCCCACACTTTGAAAACTGGTGTGAAAAGTGATGCTAACAGTAAAGTTCTTTCTTTTAATGAAAAGACATATGCTGACATTTCACATTTGGCTTCAACTTTTTCTTCCTCTCTGTGTGCTGACAGGTGCAGTCTCAATCCACATGATTCATTTTCTGCTTGTTGTTCTTTACTTTGTATCACTTTAAATGAGCCATTTGCTTAAAAAGAAAAAGGTACAAGAATATGTCACTATAAGTTCATGGTTTCTGCTTGTAGTTTAGGTTGCTAGGGGGCGGTTTGACCTTTAAGACAAGCCTGGTAAAATGCAGATGGGATTATATAATGTTTACAGTAGCATATAATTGAAGCTGAAAGGTGTGTGTGTGTGTGTGTGTGTGTGTGTATGTAAGCGGTAGAGTCAGAAGTGAGTAGAAGTCACCCCCGGAAACAGATCCTGACTCAAAGGAAAACTAAAGCCCATAGTCCCACATTGTCTCAATCTTCTCTGGATGCTTTCAGAGAAGAACAATTTAAAAAAAAAAAAAATTTAATTTAATTCATTAATTTTTTTGAGACAGAGTCCCGTTCTGTCACCCAGGCTGGAGTGCAGCTGTGTGATCTCGGCTCACTGCCACCTTCACCTCCCGGGTTCCAGCAATTCTCCTGCCTCAGTCTCCCGAGTAGCTGGGATTACGGGTGCCCACCACCAAGACCTGCTAATTTTTGTATTTTTAGTACAGATGCCGTTTCTCCATGTTGACCAGGCTGGTGTCAAACTCCTGACCTCAGGTGATCCTTGGTCAGGCAGCCTTGGGCCTCCCAGAGTGCTGGGATTACAGGCGTGAGCCACCATGCCCAGCCTCAGGGAAGCATCTGTAGGAAAAGGAAAACAAACAAATAATAAGGAATCTTCCTTCATGCAGTAGAAAGGAAAAGAGCAGGGCATGGCTGCAGAGAGGTTTTGGTGGGGCATTAGGAACCAGTGGGAAGAACTTCTTGCATCTGATTGTGGAGAAGGCGTTATGAAAACTAAATTAATCCATGAAAAGCAGGAGAAAGGACACGATTCGGCTAAAAAAATAATAACAGTCTGCTTGGACTAGACTCATGCTTGTGCATAGACATTTTTTTCAATTTTCAATTTTGCTCTTTTATTGTGGAAAAATTTTGGGTGTACAGGAAAGTTACAAAGATAGTAGGGAGAATTCTCGTGTGCCCTTCACCTGGCTACCTCTACTGTGGGCAACTTACATAGCCACGTTGCATTGATGAAAACAGAAGATCACACTGGCGCATTCCTGTTAACTAAACTCCTGACCTTATTTGGGTTTCACTAGTTTTCCACTAATGTGTTTTCTCGTTTTGAGGATCCCTCCAAGAGACCACATTCCATTTAGTTGTCACGTGTCTTCAGTGCTCCTTGGACTGTGATAGTGACTGAGTTTTTCCTTGGTTTTGGTGACCTTGATATTGAGGAGTCAAATATTTTTAATTGCTTACATTTTATTATTTAATTATTATTTTTATGAAAAGTGAATTTTCTTTCTTTTTCCTTCCTTCC